>NC_065526.1:18700800-18766466 GCF_006386435.1 Epinephelus moara
TGTCGTATGCTGTAAAGCCCTGTGAGGCAAATTGTGATTTGTGATATTGGGCTTTATAAATAAAATTGACTGATTGATTGATTGATAAGTAGACGCAGCCCTTACACCTTGTGGTAAAAAAAACACTGGTAACGTTGACTGGCTAATTTAGACTTGAACGGTTGTGGTACCTTCATTATACGGTTCAAATATGTTTTGCAGCTTCAGAAAGATTTTATTTCCCCCCAAAATGTCTCTTTTGATAATAAAGGTTGCCAACCCCTGCTATAGAAGTGGTATATTATAAAATAATGCACATAATATTCAGAGCAAAAACAAATTTGCTCCCAGATTGTGTACAATTTGTTTAGTACAGGGGAGCAAATACAATTTTAGAGATATTTAAAAGTACCATACAAAAGCTAAAAAAAAGAAGATTAAAAGGAGATGTATGTATTCGATTTTGTGTTGCGTATTTCATTTCTGGTTTTCAAAAGAGTTGTTTACAAAGGTTTTTTTGAGGCTTACAAGTCTGAATGATTCATTTTTTTTATTCTTGGAGTGCAGCTTGAATTGATGAGTATGTAGGACGGGCAGATATAAGCTTTTTCTTCTGCCTGAGCCTTTTCAGTCACCACTAAACACACAGTCTGTTGATTTTGTTTATTCTGTTTGTATTGTTTATACTCATTGTATTCTGTGTGATGGCTACTACTAAGTTGATCACATGGCATCATGTTCACAATGGTGCAGCTAAATTAATTTAAATTCAGTAAATCTAAATTCTACATATAGTAGATGTACAGTAACATTTGATTTATAGAGGATAGAAGTGGTTTCACAGATCCTAAATGAGTGGAGTATTTTGGAGCCAGCATGTCAGGATCACTGTAAAACCAAGGCCCACCTGTATTGTATTGGAACAGAAGAGCTGATCAGATAATCATTGTTCCCTTTGGAGCTATTGATCATCTCATGCATGTGACGATCAGAGCTACAAGATAGTAAACTGTCTCAACTACAGTGTTCTTGAAGCGAGTTTTACTGATGCCAGGTAATGCACAAAACACCCATATCATGAAACTGTAACGGTAATTTTCATTTAACACCTATACATTACTGATACATGCAATTCATTGAGGAAAACACAGTTACCTTTTGGTCTGTGCAGGAGTTACAAGGAGTCCAAGATGACCATCTCCCCAGCTTACAGTTGATAGGTATAGGCCTGTTTACAGCTCTGGCCCTTCTCATCCTACGGACCCCCAAAAACATCGTTATCATGTCAGTTTCACTTCTAATGCCCATGGTGCATAAGTATATATGAGATCTATATAAATGAGAAGGATATCGAACCTGTTTGCAGCAGCTGTCCATGGCCTTCTGGATGCGTTCACAACAGGGCTGAAATTGACAGACAGATGCAGCGTGCAGAAAGTCAGCAGTAACTTAATAAATATCTTCATACTGAAAATGAGTAGCTAGTCCCTAAGATTAAAATGCCACATCACAAAACAGCCACTGTGTTGTGACTTGAACCACTGCAGTCTTGACCAACCAGCACAGTGAATGATTGATCAAGAGTAAACACACGCTCTTACAACAGCTGGGAAAGTTTTTTTTAATGATCTATAACCCCCCCCCCATTTCTCATCTTCACCCCCGCAAACAGTCCAGCCAGAACATGCTGTCATAACAATATGTACTAACACTGTTCATGTAACAACAGTAAGAAACACAACAAAGTACTACAAACAATTTAAATGGAAACATGAACATTTTCCTTCTAACAATATCTACAGTGAGATGATACACTGACTATTCTTTTCTCTGATTATTCTTTTTATTTTATATAATTTTTGCAGCAATAACAGGCCACCTTCTTGAAAAAAATAGTTATATCTAAGAATTTACAAACAATCAGTCACACCAAAGAAATAATAATAAATTAATAAAAATAAAAATCAATAAAAATAAGAACAATTTTGTGACAGACTTCTTTACACAGATACCCTACTTGGACATCACAAAACAAGTACATAATAATAATTATAATAGAAAAAAATAACATAATAAATCACACTTATATAGAGCTTTTCGGAGTCCTCAAAGACACTTGGATAAAAGAAAATAGTGAAATCTTTCATGAAGACAACAAAATAAAAGATTAAAATTGAGTAGAGTCAACTGGGGAAATACTGGGTTAGATATTATTATCAATAATAATAATGATAATAATAATAATAATAATAATGATGATAATAGCATTTAATTTTTTCAATTTTCAAGCTGTTTTGTTCTATTATTAGTTAAGATGGTGCAATATTGAAATCCATCAACGAAGTGCAGGAAAATCTGCTTGATTGCTGACCTTATAAACGCGGAACTTTCCTCTAAAATAATATAAAAACGTTGTCGGCTATAATATATAACATGTTTTTTTTCAATCTTATCTTGACATTATATATAATATATAGTAATATAGCAACACATCAAACATATTTATTTTAACATTCATTTTTGCCCATCTTTTAGATTCATATAAAATTGATAATAAGGATTATCTAATATACATGCAAATAAGATCACACCTGACTAAATATTTTGGAGAAGTGGTTAATATACCCACAATGAAATCATGCTGGAATCAGTGGTCAAACAGAAGTATAAGATTGCCTCTAAACTATATAAAATGTTAAACAGTTCATCAGGAAATAACTGGAATGTAGTCCAAAGAAACTGGAAGATTGACTTAGGGAGAACAGTAGAAATGGAAAAATGGAGTCAAATCTGGAAAACACTACATAAAATATCAAAATCAGTAAAGAATAAAATGATAAATTATAATATTCTACATAGAACATATTTTACCCCTGTTCGACTACACAGTATGAACGCTTCCATCTCTGATTGTTGTTGGCATTGTCAACAAGACAAAGGTACATTTTATCATATGGTTTGGGCTTGCCCAAAAGTGAAATCTTTTTGGGAAAATGTAACACAATCCCTTGGTGAAATTATTGGCTTCCCTGTTGGTTGCGAGCCGGTAACATGTCTGTTAAATTATATGGATAAGGGGTCATGGTCCAAGTATAACAAACAAATAATAGTAACTGGTTGTATGACAGCTAAAAGATTGATTGCAACTAACTGGAAGGATGCAGATCAGCTGGGAAAAGGACTATGGCTTCAAACATTTTAGAGGCAATTTCCATGGAAGGAGACGCCTCTTACCTCACAGAACTGTACAGTGAGGATCAGTCCGTATGGAATGAAATAATGGACAGGATTCGAAGGATACCCATTTTCCCCAGGATCTGAAAAGACTCTTATCCCATCTATACAAAGGTCTACTTATTGTGCTGAAATGAATTACCTGTACTGGTTGTACCTGTTTTTCCAGTGTATCCCACCTACCCCTGTATTATTGAGATAAAAATGTCTCTGTAAGTCCTCCACCTTTTTTTTTTCCTTTCCTTTTCTCCTTTCTTTTCTTTTTCTTTTTATAAAAATGGAAAAACTGTATTGGTATCCATATTATCAACTTGGAAATATTATGTATTGTTATATTATATGCTAAATTTGTGGCTGCCAATAAAAGTCTAAATGAAAAAACAACAACATTCATCTTCAGTCTCTCTTTAAGAAAGTTCACTTCACTTCAGTCCAAAACAATCTTGTGTATTTATGGTATAAAAAAATAAAATAAATAAATAAATATCAGTTGCTTGTGATTTGCCAATCAAACATCATGTACGTCTACGTCATCGAGTCACGCGCAGCACGCAGGTACGTCTCACGTCTCGTGGTGGCGCTTTCAAATTGTTTGTTTTAGCAGTAACGGTCTATTGGATGCTGGACTCATCTCGGCTAATATATCAACATACAGCGTGTAAGTTATTTCAGTTCAGACCGTTTTACACATGTACAAACCTGAAGAGTGATGAACGGCACGAGCTGCGATGGAAAAGGTAACTTTTAACGTTTTTTAAATGAGTAACATTAGCTCGAGGACCTTCAGTGGTTAGCTAAATTTAGCTAGCTTTCCTGTCATGCTCTATGCTAATGTTAGACGGTTTATTTCACTAGTTTGTGCCATTAAAATGTATGGCTTAACAAGGTTATCACGGCTATAAATACTGTAGTATATTAAATGGTCGGTTCACCCAGTTAACTTTACAAAACTGTCTCCCTGTCACTTTTTGTCAGAGGAAAGTTAGAAGTACCCATTTCTTGTACTTGAACAAAATCAATGTAGAAATACCGTTACAAGTAAAAACCTGGCTTTATTTTTTTTAACATTGATGTTAGGATTTTGAATATAAAACAAACACTCAGTGCATCCTCTTACCAACTCAGCCACACATTTCTTTATGGGTAGAAAAACAAAAAACAAGTCCAAGGACTTAAACATTACTAGTAAAATAAAATACAAACAGTGATAGAGGTTATACTGCTACTTGGTTAACGTTAGACCATTACAATTCACTACCCTTGAGATACTCGAGTACAGGGCTCTACATTCAGACAAATCTTTGAATCTTATTATTATTAGAGAACCTTAACCTTAGTACAATAAATTGATTAGTTCTCTTATCCACACATAATATGTTGGTGCACAGTCTGACCTCCACATAAGTAGAATAAATTTCCTTGCCACATTCGTACCAAATGAAATGGCCTGTGTTTCATATCTGTCTGCCAAAGGTAACACACTCGTGGCACCTTGGACAGCAAAGAGTGGGTTAGTTTCCCACTTCTTCTCAAAGGCATTAGAGAAACATTCATATATCCTCTTCCAATAAGTAAACAATATCCCACATGTCCAAAGAGAATGAGTTAATGTCCTGTCTGCCAGTTTACACCTACTACAGAGGGGGAAACATCTGGGAAAATATTATGTGATCTGTGAAAAAATTGGAGGCTGGGTCAAAACTTTCCATGAGTAAAAGTACAAAAATATTGGTGTAAGTATCAAAAGTCAAAGTAGTCATTATGCAGAATGGCTTGTTTTAGAATAGTGTATATTACAGTACACTATGTGAGTATAATTATTGATGCATTGATGTGTTGATCACTCTGATGTTGCAGCAGGTAAATGTAGGGACAATTTTAAATACTGCTGGGTAGCTTGTGAATTTTATCTTAACCTATAATAATAGGTCATCATTTATTTTTGATTATAGTTTGGGTTATTAATCTCAATCTGCAAGGTAGTGGAGTAAAGGGTACAAGATTTGCCACTGAAATATAGCGTGACAGAAGTATAAAGTAGCAGAAAATGGAAATACTCAAGTGAAGTACAAGTGAATTAGCCATTCAGACAGTTGTTGTTTTATTCACCCAGGTTTTCATATTTGCCTCCACCTCAAAACAATGGCTACAAATAGAATTTCTTCTTTGGTCTTCACAGCATTGAGAAATGACATTAAAAAATTCAGCAGCAGCATCTTTTATTCAAAACAGCGGATCTGTTAACTAACAATTATTTTATTGTTCGATTAATCTGTCTAATATTTTTTTGGTTAATATGTTAATTGTTTGCTTCAGAGGATGTCATAAGAATGTGAAAAATGACCATCGCAATTCCCAAAAGCTCATGTTGATGCCCTTAAAAAGATTTTGGATTGTCCACCCTCAGTTTACAGTTGTAAAAGAATAAGAGCACTAACAAATGTTCACATTTGAGAGAGAGATTATTTTGTAATTCCTCATTTTAAAAAATTACGATTGGTTGATTATTAGGCCTTATGAAGCTTTGGGGCTTTCTGTCTATTTGTGGCAAAAAAGATTTAAAGTTTTGGGGGTTTTAACGCAGCAAACACAGCGACATCTGGTGGCTTGCAAAATGTATAGCAACCCTCCTGGACAGGCTGAAGCACCACAACATCCCTCTGATTTTATAGTTTTAATGCTGCATTGATGTGCTGCATTATGGTGTGGTGCAACAGGTTATCGTGAAATAACTAATTAATACATTATCAAAAAAGCCTACGTATAAAATATTTTGCTGACCCAAAACCTTAATGTATCTTATTAGTGTGTGTACGTTTAGGCTCAGTGTCACTGTCGGCTCACAAGCTTTAACTTTATGATAGATGTGATTGGAGAATGATTTAATTAGCTTATTCATTTTATCACCTTATTACTTAGTATCAGGTAGAAATCTCATACTCATGATTATGTCTCCTAGTGTAGATGACATTATTTCTCAGTTATTCTCTGTAGCATAGTGCATGGTGATAGATTTGTCTCAGCTTTATGTGTGTGAGATGATGTGTAAATGTGTAATCTGTAAATACCAAACAACTTCCACAAATGCAAAAAGATTTGTAAACTCACAAATATTTTGCAAGTATAAAACAGATCTGTAAATAGACACATTTTTAAAAAAAATAATAATAATGGGGAAAAATGCAAAATCTGCAATCTTAGAATTGAGATTCACATATGAAGACTGGACTCACTAATATCTCTTTGAAAGTAGTAAATATGAGGAAGATATTCACAACTGCCTTTTATTTATTTGTAAATTAATTTGAAGTATTCACAGATATCATTTATTTTTGGAATTTGCTAATCTGTTTTTACATGTGCAAAATAGTAGGGATGCACGATAATATCGGCACGTCATCAGTATTGGATTAGCATATTGGCTTTAAAATTAAATATCGGAACCAGCCAATACTGTGCATCCCTACAGAATAGTTTTGTGAGTTTACAAATCTTTATTTGTGTTTGTGGAAGGTGTTTTATTTGTACAGACTACGTGTTAATACACAGACTTTTAATCTGCTCACACAAATGATATTGAGACAAATCTATCACCATATTAATAATCAAGTTTAGCTGCAAAACTATTGAAGCTGTCAAACTGAATGAAGCACTTCCTGGAGCACAGATGACGTTTAAAGCTCATGTGGTATTCCCCATCTGATGCAAGCTCAGACACGATGTATTAGAGTGAAACAAGCTTCAGAGCTTCAGTCTCTATCCATCATCTAAATTGTATTTGACAAATCAATTAAACAGCGGCTCATTGAAGCTCTACTCTACTTCTGGAAAAGGTTTTCAAAGACAAATTACCATTCACCACCATTGTATCGAGGTGAAGACATAAATCTTAGAGACGGATGTTTCAAAGCCTCAGCATATTAAACCAAAACTATCTGCATAACTAGATACCCCTAGGGAATGAGTAATTTTTGTAATTTCGGTAAACCAACCCTTAAATTATGTTGTGTCAGCACTGGGGTTTGGCTCCCAAAATTAACCATCTAGTAAATTGTCTGTGAAAGTTATGGCATTTCTATTAATCTACTGATTCTCGATTTTTCTCTCTCTTCTTTTCAAGGAAGGGCTGATGAACGTCAAAGCTCTGAGGGCCAAGTTTCAGGAAGAGGCCCTTCTAGCTCAATCCAAAACCAGTCGACCAGCTGTTGCAGAGAAACCCAAACACCTCCCACCTCCTGGGGGTCACTGCAGCTCTGTGGTCAGCAGTATTAATATCGCTGTGGAAAACAAGACACCAGTGGTTCCCCGGGTCATCTTCAGAGATGGGCTGCGGGCATCTGGAGGCAAACGACCAATTTCCTTTCCACCACAACCTCAACAGACCTCCCCCTCATCCCAGCTTACTAATGGAGACAGCACAACAAGGCAGTCCCTCAAAGACAGACACATGCCTCTGGTGCTTCCTGTCCTGCCTGTGAAGGAGAAAAAGACAGAACCGCCATCCAAAAAGGAGCACAAACTGGAACCAGATCCAGGGAAAGAAGTCCTGCCACAAACTAAAATCAAGAAGAAAGGTTTGCTGCTTCCTTTTAAGTCTGCCAAGGCATCAAAGGTCAGCACAGAAAATGTGGAGGAGCCTACGTATGCTGATTTAACCACCAGATCTTCCAGTGCTCCCGGCGAGTTGCCCTCTGTAGAAAAGCAAACAACAGAGGATGGGGTTTCTCTTCACAGTGACCAATCTACCGCTGAGCTTCCCTTCTCCAGCCCAGATATCCCAATCACCCCTCCTCCTGCAGATACAAGTGTCGACTCCGAACACAAAATCATTAGCACCTTGGAGAGGGCCAAGAGGAAGTTTTCACGCAGTCATGTGTTGATCTCTGCCAAACCTAAGAGCTTACGTTCCCCTGACTACATCTCAAAAGACAAGGTGTTCCCTTCACTGCCAAAGAACGCTGACTGTGTTGAGCCTGAGCCACCTGTGCCCCCACCAGCGTGTTTTCCCCACCTGGCTTGTCTGTCAGCTCGACCTTTCTTCAAAGCAAACCACTCATCACGTAGTAAGTTACATTTTTTGGTCCACATCAGACACCCTTCTCTTTTTACACTATTTGTATAGACTCGATTTCTAATGCAGTTACGATATTTTATTTTATTTCCCAATGGCTAGAGTCTCCGTTGGATAAGCATTTTGACGGAGGTAAAGCTCTTCCCTCTGTTGAACCTCATCCAACCTCCGCTCCTCCAAAGAAGCCTCTCCCTGATGTGAGGTCCCTGGGCCTGTTGCCACCAAAGCCCCCCAGACCTCCATTAGTAGATCTCCGCTGTTACCATCATCCCACAGATAACGGTATGTTAGCATGCTTCTCTGGCTGCAGATGGAAAAAAAGTTGTATTTTACTTTGAGACCGTGTGGTGTGTATTATCTGTACTGCAGGTTAGAGGTGGATTATCAAAGGCTGATACATTAACAGTAGTCTGGAACAGGACAAAACCGATAGCTTACTAATAATTTCAGCTTGTTGACATTTTGACATCACACTGTTACCCACGGCAACAACAAGTATGACCGAAAGCGAAATTATTACGGACTCTGCAGTGGTTCCAAAAAGAGGAGCAGCTTCAGTAGTGTGGAATAAACTGTGGCGTCCTGAATGACATCACACTGTTACCCACGGCAACAACAAGTATGACCGAAAGCGAAATTATTACGGACTCTGCTGTGGTTCCACAAAGAGGAGCAGCTTCAGTAGTGTGGAATAAACTGTGGCGTCATGAATGTTTTATGAACAGTCCCGGACTTCTCAGACTCTTTTAGTGACTTACTGCTCAGAGGGAACTCATTCAGCGGCTCCTCTGGCAGCAGCACGACGTCTCTCCCTCTCCTCTCTCGCCGTGAGCACACGGGAGTCGGTGTCGTTAAGTGATTTTGTCATAAACCTTTGGTAATGTAAACCTACGTGACGCTCGCGGCTCAACAAAAAACTACACATATGTGAATATGTGATAGTTGTGGTATCAGAACAGCCTGTCACAGGTTACAGCGTGATGATTAGAGGAGAAATGGCAGAGCATAAAGGTCCAGGTGGAAAAAAAACAACTCAGTCATTTAAGATTTTACTAAAAGAAGGAAATCACCTGTTGATTTATATATATATATAGATCCCAGGGGACATTTTTTGTATTTGATAGCTGTTTAAATGTATAATTTGTGGTAGATTTTATTTTTGTTGAATGATTACATTGTACTGATTTGTGGTAAGGTTTAACATCTGTTCAAGTGCTGATTTTTGTTTTCATTTTAGAGGTGTCACCAGGTCTCAGCCAAGCACCAAGCGAAGAACCAGTGTCTGAGCTCCCATCCATCTCCAACTCTGTACTCGACGCTCCTGAGTTTCCAGACTTTGAGAGTACAGAGATTGAAATGTTAGAGGGTGAAGCTGTTGACATTGGTGCTCTGGAACTGGAGGCCTTAGACTTAGTCAGCACTGACCTTCCTGCACCAGATGACCATGGGGTCACCGATTTCGAGAATCCACAACCTGACATATCAGCGTGTGATCCCGCCGAGCCCTTAATGAGCACCTGTGTCCAAGATCTGAACCTTGGCAGTCCAAACATAATCCCCCTCGACCCAGACAGCTTCCCTGAACCAATAAACCTTTCAGAGTTCCCAGAGCCTGCTGAGTCAGAGCAGTGGTCTCAGAGCGAGGAGGCCATCGTAGAGCCTCCTTCTAGCCCTCACGCTGAGGAGACTGATCAGGGAGCTGCTGAGTCTCACTCTGCTGCACAGGAAACAGACAATGGTGACCACGCAGCATTGAATAATGGGCTTCAGTCACATCCAAAGTGAGTTTTGTGATATCCACAGTCACACTTTGATCACTTTTGTCACATTCTGGTGTGTTTATAATATTTCCTGTTTGTTCTATTTGTTTGTTTTGCTCCCCTGTAGTGTATCTGGACAGGACAGTTACTATGAAGCATGTGATAATGTGTACGAGGATGTCGAGAACATCAACAAATTGATCTTGGGCCAGCACTTGCGTAAACGAAAAGGAGGTCTGAAGAGTAAGAATGTTTACTTAATTCAGTGACTACATTTACAAGCACACTAATGTTCCACTGTTAGTCCGAATATGACCACATTCTGAATTTGATACAGGTCATGTGCACACCATATTCTGTTTGTATTTTCCGAATCAGGCCTTTTTTCCAAATGGAGCATCCTTTAGTCATGCATTCAGCACATTTGGAATATGCCTCACACGGCCTCTTGCCTGTTTATGGTCAGTTCAGTTTGTGAGGCTGGGCCAGAGAGGCATGGCTGAAAGAAAAGCCCACATTTCTGGTCAGAAGGAGAAACACACCTACTTTTAAACATTATGAAAGACTTTGATATCAGCAGGTTCTTTCACATGCACAAATATAGCAGTGCTGACCCTTTTCAAGGAGGTGGTTGAAGGAGTGAAAGAGGGAGGCTGTGTATGAACAGTTGAACAAGTCAAGTCAAGAAGCAAAATGGCAAAAGCGGCTCCTGCCATTTCACTTTCCATATCTTGACATAAACATCATTTTAGGGCAATGGATGTTGCTAATGACCAAAGTATCTGACATTTAAACGGAAATTGAAACTGGACTTAGTTTTGTCTTAAAAGACGTTTCACCTCTTATCCAAGAGGCTTCATCTGTTCATGCTTGTCTGACTAGGCTGGAACTAGTCTGAAAAACTGGTGTGGAAACGCAGGTATTTAACCTCTGAGGAGGTCTTCACAAGGCCACTGATGTCATTAGTTCGTTAGTGCTCCAAGGTGTGTCGATGACGGTCGTTGAAACTCCTGCTGCAACGGTGGTCATTGGAGTCGTTGGGAGTCACAGTTGCCTTGAGTTAACTATGACCTGGATAAATGAGAATATCCACAGGCACATTTGATTAGCCATCTATTCTAAAATTAAGAAAGCACTCAGAAAACAGGTAAAATTTATTCCATAAGCACAATTTATAACGTTAGACATAAGGCCCATTTCCACTGCAGGAACTTCGGGGTAATTTTACGGGGCTGGGGCCGTTGGTGCGTGTCTCCACCGCAGGAACCACCCCCGAAGGACAGAGTTTAGGTACTTAGAACGGCCCCGAAAAACTCCTGGGTGGGGCTTGGGGTTTACTTGGTGCTGATTGGATATACTCAAAGCGGAATGTGATGTCAACAGAAAGCGACAAAATAGCCGGCATTTTTAAAACTCCTTCCATGTTGATAATCGTCTTTCTTATGTCTGCTTTCTTCTTCTTACTTCTGCTTCGCACTTCTGCGTCTTCTTCTTTGTTGTTGTTGTTCTTTGTTTGTTTCTTTGCCGCGTCGCCCCGGTCAAAATGGTTGCGCAATGACTACGTCACAACCAGAGCACGGTAACTTTACAGGAACCTTCCTCCTACTCCGCTCTTTCAGTGGAGACACAGCGGTTGAGAGGGCTGAGCGAGAGGACAGTCCTGTAAAGTTCCTGCCCCCCAAATAGTACCAGGAACTTCTTCAGTGGAAACAGGCCTATGGTCTGAAAAATAACTCATTCAGTCATTAAATCGTATTTTAAATGCCATTGAAATGTGTGGCACTTTGCACTGTGCATCATGAACACTGTGTACTGTCCTGCTAAATGTGAGAATAACTTAATAAACAGAAGTTAAGAAATGGGATTTATTGGAAACAGTGTTCTTCAGGAAAATAAATCTGTCATTGGGTGAGTGCAGACACAAAATGATTTTTCTAAAAACAGGTTTATCAACTAGTATTTCTGGTGTGGACTAGCGAGGCTATCGTCCTTTTATCGACCAGTTGACTAATCACGCGCATCCCTCGTTGGGGCAAATTGATTGAAGTGTGCCCTGCTGCACATAAACACAAATATTTGTTTTCATTAGCTGTGTAAACAGCTTAGTAGGAATATTGTCTTCCTGGTGTAAGGGCAAAAAACAGAATATTTTCTGCATATAAATGTAGTCACTGTTTCTTCTGAATGTATGACTGTTGTTTTCTTTTTTGTTTTGTTTTTTACATATAATTTTCCCTGTTTAACTTCCTTGTTAACCATTTTCACAGATCCATATGCTGACAACCACCACACGGTAACTAATTTTTAAATTTAATTGAGTATATAATGATCTCAGTGAGTAAGTAACAAGAGAACAGTGAAGTTTATGCTCAGAGACACATACTGTGCAGTGAAGAAACAATGTGCCTCTCTCTCTTCAACAATCATCTGTGGTAAATTAAAAATCCTGTGTGTTTATTTGCAGAAGGAGGAGGCGTGTCTTAACATATGGCCGCGGAATCCATGGTATGTCCCTTTTTCAAACATACAAGTCCTGTGTTTTATCATTGACATTGGTTTTTGCCAGATGGAGGACAGCCATTGATTTTTGCTTTCTCTTGTAATCAAACTGCAGGGGCAGTGTATCAGGAGAGCACGCTCATTTGGTCCATAATCATGTCCACAGGTATGTTAGACATCTCCCCTGTCATACAGCTGGATATATGCCCGTTCCTTCTATTTTCACTCTGAAAACAACTTTAAAAAAAGATCCTATTCAGTTATGTTTTTCACCAGCATATGGTTTTGTTTATTTTTCAGGTGGCGAATGTAATCTTGATGGAAAATAAGTCTTTTACCACTGAACAGTCTGATTTGTTTTCAGTAAAGAACGCCAAAGTCCCAACACTGCTGACCACAAAGAGCAGAAGAAGAGGGAAAAACAGCGACTGGAGAAAGAGAAAAAGGAGCAGAAAGAAAGGGAGAAGAAGGAAAATGAAATGAAAAAGAAGTTCAAAGTAAGTCAGGCAATAAAATGACTTACAGGGTAAACATTTTTCAGTTTTGAAGAGCAGTTTTTTCCTCTTGTTTGCTTTTTTAAAAGGCCTGTAATGATCAGTTTTCATTTAGAGGTGAAGACCTCCTACCATGTTACCATACATGTAAAGCATTACAGAAATCAATGTAGTTGTACAAAATGTAGAGATAAATTTAAGATATTTATTTATTTACGCATTTATCTATTTCAACATGTATTTGTTAATTCTTTTATATGTATTTTACCGTGTATGTATTAATACGTGTCTATTTATTTACAGTATCTCACAAAAGTGAGGACACCCCTCATATTTCAGCAACCATTTTATTATATCTTCTCAAGGGACAATACTATAGAAATGAAACTTGCATATACTTTAGAGTAGTCAGTGCACAGCTTGTATAGCAGTATAGATTTACTGTCCACTGAAAATTGCTCAACACACAGCCATTATTGTCTAAATAGCTGGCAACAAAAGTGAGTACAGCCCTAGTGATACCTGTACATGTTGTTCAAACATGCAAAGCCACCTGTCCTATTCGTCATGTTCATGTGTTTGCCTGCTTGACTGGACCATACAAATTAGTGTGTCATGGATTAGAGCTGTTAAACTTGGTGCTTTGGGTACAATTCTCTCATACTGGCCACTGGACGTTCAACATGGCACCTCATGGCAAAGAACTCTCTGAGGATGTGAGAAATAGAATTGTTGCTCTCCACGAAGATGGCCTAGGCTTATAAGAAGATTGTTAACACCCTGAAACTGAGCTACAGCACGGTGGCCAAGGTCATACAGCGGTTTTCCAAGACAGGTTCCACTCGGAACAGGCCTCGCCAGGGTCGATCAAAGAAGTTGAGTCCTCGTGCTGTGTGTCATATCCAGAAGTTGGCTTCAAAAAACGGACACATGAGTGCTGCCAGCATTGCTGCAGAGGTTGAAGAAGCGGGAGGTCAGCCTGTCAGTACTCAGACCATATGCCACACACTGCATCAAGTCGGTCTGCATGGCCGTCGTCCCAGAAGTAAGCCTCTTCTGAAGCTGGCTCACAAGAAAGCCTGCAAACAGTTTGTTGAAGACAAGCAGTCCAAGAGCATGAATTACTGGAACCAAGTCCTGTGGTCTGACAAGACGAAGATAAACTTTTTTTGGCTCAGATGGTGTCCAGCATGTTTGGCGGCGCCCTGTTGAGGAGCACCAAGCTAATTGTGTCTTGCCTACAGTCAAGCATGGTGGTGGTAGCATCATGGTCTGGGGCTACATCAGTGCTGCCGGCACTGAGGAGCTGCGGTTCACTGAGGGAAACATGAATTCCAACATGTCCTGAAGCAGAGCATGATCCCCTCCCTTCGGAAACTGGGCCGCATGGCAGTTTCCCAACATGATAACGACCCCACACACACCTCCAAGATGACAACTGCCTTGCTGAGAAAGCTGAGGGGAAGGTGATGGAGTGGCCGAGTATGTCTCCAGACCTGAACCCAATCGAGCACCTGTGAGGCATCCTCAAGCAGAAGGTGAACGACCGCAAGGTGTCTAACATCCACCTGCTCCGTGATGTCATCATGGAGGAGTGAGAGAGGATTCCAGCAACAACCTGTGCAGCGCTGGTGAAGTCCATGCCCAAGAGGATTAAGGCAGTGCTGGATAACAATGGTGCTCATACAAAATATTGACACTTTGGGCACAATTTGGACATGTTCACTGTGAGGTGTACTCACTTGTGTTGCCAGCTATTTAGACAATAATGGCTGTGTGTTGAGTTATTTTCAGTGGACAGTAAATCTATACTGCTATACAAGCTGTACACTGACTACTCTAAAGTATATCCAAATTTCATTTCTATAGTATTGTCCCTTGAGAAGATATAATAAAATGGTTGCTGAAATGTGAGGGGTAACACCCTTTCATTTAAGTAGAACTGAGCATCTAGCTAATAGAGAGGAAAAGGCAATGGCTTTCTGTGTGTGAGCAGTGAGATTGGAATCATCTGGAACTGAGAATAAACAAAAATAGCAGTTGTATGAGATGGTACTGTATTACAGCCATCAGTCTTGGAAGTTTTGTCAATAGAGGATGACCAGAAAGGGGCACGTTTTGGGCACAACCACGACATATGGTAGATGGTCGAGTCTGTTTGCACCTGTCACATAGAGGTCCTTAGGTTTGGCAAATCCTGCATTTTAATTAGAGATGTACCACTTTTTTCTTCCCGATACCGATCCCTGAACCGTAGGTATCTGCAGATACAGAGTACCGATCCGATACCAGCCCTTAAAATAAAAATGGATGGGATATGAACTGTTGTATGTCTCAACTCCTAAAACTCTATGTAAAATATTAAGAAATAAATTCATAATAGTAGAATGAATGCCATAAAACTTTTTTTTATTATTATTATTATCCAGTGTTGACACAGATCAAGAGACAGGTTAAAGTGCAGCCACACAATTTGGTAAAAAAGACATTTTGAAGGCTACAGTAGAACGCTTTATAAACTCCACTCCGTTTCCGTTTCGTTTCCCTGTAGCGTGTGTATGCGTAATGACGTGAGGCATTACGTTCTATCGGATTGGTCATGGGCTGTACTCGCTGATACCGCATTTTAGGCAGTATCTGAGACATTTGCGATACTGATATCGGTATCGGTACAACTCTAATTTTAATGGACATCATAGTATCACAGTGATGGTCAATGAACAGTGTTAAACAATGCTCTACTTAGCTACTCTGAAATCAGTCCAAACCACAGCCTCTCTTTGCTGAAATTTGACACTCTAGGTGACCGGCGAAGAGGAGCCCATGTACCACGCCAAGGTGATGGTGGCTAGCAAAGTTCGCAAGAATGACCTGCCAGTGAAGAACGGCGACACGGTCAGCATCATTCGCACCACCAACTGCCCCAAAGGCAAATGGTTGGCCCGAGACGCCAACCACAAGTGTGAGTTTAGATGCATGTTGCTGTTGTGTTCATGTGATAAAGAGTAGTGAAATCAGGATTCGGGATGTTTATACCTGGTGGTGATCTAGACCTAAAGCTTGAGTATTTGTTAACTTCACCTGAATTTTGCACAACAAGCTGGCTAACAATGACGTGATCTCACTGAAGTAATGGGAATTCTTAACAGGCTTATTTTCTTCTCACATTTACACCACAGTGTCATTAGTTTCTCAGTGTTTTCAGTAACCACTCTATCCTGGGTATTACAGACGGTTATATTTCAGTGATGAATGTCGAACTGAATATCAAAGAAATGCTGGAACTTGGCAAGAAGGCCCAAGCAGCTGGACGAGGAGGCAACGTGGAGGGAGACACCATCAGCATTGGGAGCAGGTACTGGGCAGCTCACTGATAAAATTCTTTGGTTTCTAAATTTAAAAAAGATTTGTAACCAGCCTGTGCTTGCTGTTTGAAAATTGGTTCATAACTCTTCTTTGTTTTGCAGATCCTCTAGCCACCCTGTACTGACAAGCAGCTGTAAGTGTCAGTAGCCTCTGCACTAAAACCTAGAAGGAATATTTCAGATTATTGAAGTGGGGTTGTATGAGGTATAGTTAGCAATGTACTGTTGTGTATGGGGCATTATTTAGCCTCCTAAAAAAATCATTATGAGTTTAAGTGTAAGCAATATTTTGAATATTTTCACCACCTGTTATCACGCCCAGGCCACACTGCCTGCTGAAGTGCTGCAGCTGCCAACTGCCAGCGACTTTTAAGGTGGAACATTAACTCGTAATGTTACTGCATGAGTTGACGACGTGAATCCATCAGCACACCTCAAATTTCACTGACAACGTTGACAATTACTTTAGTTTTTAATGAGTGGATCTTATAATAATTTTGACCAGGTTATGTGAACTGCATATATTCTAATCCTCACTTGGAGAAAAAAAAAAGCGTTGTGGAGCGTCGGTCCTGTGGGCTTCGGCAACACTAAACCCCTGAGCTCGCCTGAGAAGGACTAAATGCATAAACACGCTTTCTTCATATATCTCATAGAGAGGGACTCTCACGGCAGCTTGTTTTATTTTGTTCTGAAAATGTCGGTGTTTAACTTGTGGCGGTGCAGACTTCCCTCTGTGCCACAGATGATGAGGAAATACAGTGAGTGCTGGACGGAGCAGTGAGTAACAACAACCCCGCCCACATTTAAAGGTATTGTTTGCAGTGGAAACACTAGGGTCTAGGTACTATGTCTGATTTGGTTCCAAAGGTACCATACCGAAAGAGTTTGGTGGAAACGGGGCGTTAATCACTCACTCTACACCAGAAAACGGCACTTCAGAATAAAAGCTCTGTGCCAGAATTTCACTGTACTTCAAAATAAAGTGTGTTTTTTAGATATTTGATGCGCTTGCCAGTCACTTGTGGTCCATTCAGAATGGATCCGCAACTCACTTTTGGCCTGCGACCCACTAGTTGGGAACCACTGCCATAGATGTTTCTCAGCTGAGCAGCATAGTGGGGCTGCTGTAAACTGGTAACACGGGCACTGAAATTAAAAACAAGGTTCCAGGACATGCAGGTAGTGTGGCCTGGGAGTCAGACAGCCATTTCTGATGGGGTACTGAAGCGGTTACTGCCATCTAATTGTCCATACACAAACTAACACTTAAACTGATTTTTAGGTGGCTAAAATACATTTCGTTGCTGCTCCCGTCTACAACAGTACATTGCTTAGCATCCGTGGTGGTAGTACTGCCTGTTTTCCCAAACAGGGGGTGTGCTGAGCGCCATTACTCTTTAAAACCTAGAGTGACATCACTTTTCCTTTGCTGCTTTCAGACGCCTTTGGCAAGTATTCAGACTTTTGAACCTTCAGAAAATTGGTGCAATTTCTTTCAAAAACATGGGGAAAAAGATAATGAGCAACTTGGTAAGGAATGTCTCACAAATTGCAGATTTTTTTTTAAACTAGGAGGAAAAAAGTGGAAAATTATCATTACATTTAAAAATGTGTCACAGGATTATTATAATTTGAACTGCTCTCTCCAGGTCATTTCCTTGTTTGTATTTTTTTTCCCCCATTTTTTTTATTGATTTTCTTGTTTATAATTTTCTCTTCTTGCTAATTTTTTGGGGTCATTTTTTCTTTCATTGCTCATGGCCTTCTTCCATGTTTGCTCAGGCTTCAATGTGTTAATCATCCAAACAACAGTGTAATACTGTAGGTAAGAAGTTTGGATAGGTACCTCATACACCCCCCACATAAAAAATCCCCAACTATCCCTTTAAGCTCTTTGGTTAACTTACCATTGTTAGACTGGTTGTACCATCACCTCTAACCCTAACTTTGCATCAGTTACTTTGACGTCTCAAAGTACTGCAGCCTTATAGATACAGAACATCCGAAGTTAACTGGTTGACATAATGCATGGACTTGTTGACAGACAGAAAACAGAAGCACAGAGGTTGGAAACCAGCCCAGTGACTCACACAAGGCAATGCCTGGCCTAAATAACTTAACTAGTTGTCATCTGCTTGACAGCCATGTGTTGTTTTATGATTGTGGAGGAATTCCATTTAAGCTGAGAGTTTTAGTTTCCACCCTGCCAAACATCTATCATCATTCTGCACAGTGTGCTTAATCAAACTAATTTGTTTTTCCACAGTCACAGATGACAGTGAGGAGTGGGCATGTGAAGATGAGACCCTCTCACCCACAGATGAAAGCCAGTAAGTTCTGTGGTTTAACGTTTCTCTCAGATCAGTGTGTTTCTAAGAAGAATAACAGAAACCATTGACCACATGAGAGTACATTTAAGTAATCCCCCCTAAAAGATGTGATCGAATTTATGTGGTGCACAGTATATATAATTATTTTCTTTCTCTTCTTTCTGTGTAGTAACTTTTCCCATCAGACTGCCTCCCTGCCTGAGATGTGTGAGTACATTTTATATCCGGTCCTTTTGAAGTGAAAACATGAGAACAGAACATGGGTTTCCCCCCACTCAGCCCTCTGGTTTAAAGCAAGCTCTGCCTGTGGTTGTTTTATATTATGCATTGACATATGGCAGACTGTAACATGCCTTTGATGTGCACTTTTACGCTGCCGCTTCCTTACTCCCTCCCTCCTCTGTCTTACTGTCCTTGCATAACTCACCCTCATCCCTCCCTCACTTACCCACCCACCCACCTCTGCCCTTCATGTGTTTGCTCTGACAGCATGTGGTCATGTCAGCGCCCAGCACACTCTGAGCGATGCCAACCTGGAAGACCTGCACACACAGTAAGTTACAAAACACATACCTGGTCACGTTTCTGCTCAGCCATATGTATATAAATCTTTCTACATGCACCTCTTCTCAAGGTGATGAGTATTCAAATGATGAATGTGTTCACCTTTATATTTCTTCATGAGTAACTAAATATAAACATTGGAAAGAAAAGTTGATAATGGCAAACATTGTACATTGGTCCTCTGTATGATTATAGTAGAGATCAAAGACTGTAAATAAAAATGGAGGACACAGCTACACTTCCCACTGGACAAAAATAAAGCCAAAGTTTATTGCACTGGTGACATCATTTGGAGCCAGAGTCTGCTCAGTAGCGATGATCTGGCATAAGACCCGCCCCCAGATGCGGACTGGCCAATCATGATGTAGCATCGGGCCGGCTCAGACCAGGGTCTGACAACAACACAGCTCTAACGCAATCATTTCAGATTTCCTTCATTTTCAGGCTGGTTTTGTGGATTTGGAGCTAAATGTTGTGCCTGGGGCACGTCGTGTATTAATGATACTCGTTACCTGGAGAGGTTGGAAAAAGATATATATGTTTCTCCCCTGTTCCAAAACTAAAATCAAACCCTGAAAAGTGTAGGGTTAGCTAGCTAGCTACTGAAGATATAGCCTACTGAATGTATACACATGCTGCTTTTGCTTTTTAATGATTATAACAGTGAAACAAAGACCAACCCTGCTGTACAGGAACCAGTGAAGGGAAGCAGGGAAACTTTGCTGATATTCAACCAGCTGTGTGTCATCGCATTGTGCACAGATGAATGTTGTTTGACTTCCAGCAGAGGTCCAGGTGCTATCAGCGGCATGGGGGCGAAGCCAAACACCGTTCATCTGCACACACTGCGATGCCACACAGCTGGTTCAATATCAGCAAAGTTTCCCTTTATATTCATTGTCTTGTGTGGCGATCAGCAGTGATGTGGTGGTTCACTTTTACACTGTGATCTGTAGCCTGTAGTTCGGCTTTAGCTTCTAACTATCTTTGTCTTTTGAACCTGTTGTTGCTGCTGAGTCAGTTTGACATCCTGGATATATCCTTCAAACACACATCCAAAAAACACATTTTTCCAAAAATATAATTATATTTCTTCAGGGAGTGCAGATAAGATATCTGTTTCAGAATAAGCTGTACAGTTTTGTGCAGGATGTGCAAAAGATCACAGTAGAGTAAATACACGCAGAGATAATAGTCCTAGATGTGCTTTAATGAGGCCCACTGCAGTTGGGAAGAGACTGCTTTTGTGGCGTGAGGTTTTGGACTGCAGCCTCCTGGCAGAGGGGAGTGTAACAAAGAGATTGCGTCTCGGGTGAGAGGGGTCATCCACAGTTTTTCTTGTTCGCCTCAGGGTCTTGGAAATGTACAGGTCCTAGAGGGGCGGCAGATTGCAGCCAATCACAATATGTTGCAGTCTGCCCTTGTCTTTTACTGTGGCAGCAGATTGTGATGGAGGTGGTGAGAATGGACTCATGATGGCAGTGTAGAGGTGCACCATCATTGTCTTTGGCTGGTTGAACTTCTTCAGCTGCCACAGGAAGTACGTCCTCTGCTGTGCCATGCAACTTCGTGGCATCGCACCCCCTTTTCATTGCATTTAAAAAGTAATTAAAACCAAGCCTATCAGAAAAACAAACACTTGAACAAACATCAGCGTGAAAATGACAGAAACCATCTTTGGGAAAAATGTATTTGATGTGTACTTTTAGCTTGGCTTATGTCCCATTTGCAAACATGGAGGATGCGGGGTTTATGACCTGTACTGCAGCAAGGTGATAATAGAGATGGTTTGGCTTCACTTGTGGGAAGCTGTCATGTCATGTCCATCTTTAAATACACTCTATGGTAGAGATGAAAGACGATACTAATGATTGGTTTAATTTTTTCCTAATCAGTTTCTTGTCTTCCACCTTCAGGACCAGACATGAGGCCCTGCAGAAACTAGCCATCTTCTTTCAACATGGCAAAGATGAATTTGCTGACATCCTTGACAGTGGCGGACCTACACCTACAAAGTACAGTATTAAAGTTATCTTATTATGTCCACTGAAGTTGTCATATTCAAAATCTGTTCTTAACAATCCTCAAATTAATATTTCTTTTCCTCATTTTATCCATGCTAACCTTTGCAAAGTGCTGAGTCATCAAGTAAGTTTACAGAGTTTATTTTCTTTTCCATGACTCCCCTGTCATCACCACTTGTGTCACTCTCACTGATAATGGTGAAGCTTAGAGGACGGTGCTTACACATCTCTTTAAGGACAGTCAGCATGGCGTCCTGCCTGTAATGGAAAATCACTTGTAGGGTACATTTATCTGATTGCTGTAAACTGGAGACATGGTGCAGAGACAGTTCAAAGTTAACGTGACATTTGTATCTGCTCGTCTTTATCCAGGCTTCTTGTGTGCTGTTGAGGAGCCTCCATATCCGTAAGTGTTGACAGGTTTCCCTCTAAACAGCGAGTGAAGCTTGCCGCTGTTTGATCTTTATTTATATCAGCACTTATAGATTGCACAGCCAGTACTTCAGGTTGTTTGGCATCCTCCTCATGAACTGTGATGTGTTTTTGTATGACAGTGAACAGGAGGTTGACTTCACAGAGCTGGAGTTTCTTCCTCCCCCGCCGCTGTATGCTGACACCTTCTGAACTTTTTGGATGTGAAACCATGAAGACTATCTGCCATTAAGACGCTGTGCCAAGTATTTGAATATACTTTTTGATCCTATGCAGTGGAAAAAACAATCATGGATGGAGCTGCTGATGTGACTTTATTATAATTCTGACCTCACCTTATTGTTAAGTTTATTTCACATTATGTTCTACACTTTTCTTTTCTCTGACGTTAGTTAATGGAGCACAAATTGAGTCTTTGCACTCCAAAGAGAAGTGACATAAAGAAGCCAGCTATTCACTCGTAGAAGCTTTAATTTAAGGATTTGTTTGTGAGTGTGTTCTTTCGTGTTTGGGTTTTCTTTTGTTTCTTTTACATTTAATAAATATTTGTTAATGATTTAAGCCTTTGATGACATTGTTTGTCCCTGATTGAGGGGAATTAGGGTAAAACTCATAGCCTAATAGGTATAACCGCAAAAGTTCCCCAGTTGACTGACTTGCATTAAGAAAATCATTTGTAAGCAGTGGCTGGAGACATTATGTTTTCAGGTCGTCAATCTTTCCATCCCATTCTTGTGAACACGATATCTGAAGAACGCAGTAGGGGATTTTTTATTTTTTTTTTAAATTCAGCGCAAACATCCACTCAACGAAGAACTGATTAGATTTTGGTGGTAAAAGGTCAAAGTCACTGCCACCGCATCTTATTCTCATGAACGCCATATCTGAAGAACAACTTGAGGGAATTTCATCACATTTGGTACACAAATCCACATGGATTTTGGTGGTCAAAGGTCAAGGTAAGGTCACTGTGACTTTGTCCGTTTCATTCTCGTGAAGGTGATATCTCAAGTATGCCTTGAGGGAATTTCCTCAAATTTGGCGTAAATGTCCACTTGAACTAAACAATGAACTAAGACTTTGGTTGTTGAAGGTCAAAGGCCAACGTCACTGTGACCTCGTCCATTACATTCTCGTGAAGGTCATGGTGTAAGTTATGAAGGAGAATGTAAAAAAAAAAAAAAGTGACAATTTTCCTTTGATGTAACAAAAGCTAAAAAAAAAAAAAAGTGACAATTTTCCTTTGATGTAACAAAAGCTATCAGTCAAATGTAGTGTAGAAAAGACCAATTTCCCATTGAGATGTAGTGGATTAGATGTATTAGGTAGCATGGAATGGAAATATTCAAGCAAAGTACAAGTACCCTGAATTTGTATTTAAGCGCTTGAGTAAGTTAAATTTCATCACTGGTGAATTCCCCTTTGGTCCTGCTGAGTTGTAGCGAGCATTAGGAGGTGAGTGTGGGAATCAGCCTGAGTGAAGGAGCTGCCATATGGCATTAATTGAAAGGGGAGGAGCTGGAGGAGGAGTGGCTTCCTCTGAAGGCTGTCAGACTCCCACTACTCTGGAAAGGAGCAAAGGATGGTTAGAAGTTAGAAGAAAGCGAGTAGTGACTGTCAGAGGACAGACAGCAGCTATAGTAGTTAGATTGTCAGAGTACTTAACGTTACTGAACAGCAGACTAACATTAGTATAGACCTGCATGACGACTCCTCTTCAGGACTCAAGTCGGTAGACACCTATAGGTAGAAATACAGCAAACGCACGGCGAAAGCTTGTAACGACAGTTTTTATTTCCTTTAATTTGAAGCACACAACACGTTTTAAATGCAACGCTGTTTGATATATGAGAAAAGTATGGCAGCCGAGACGAGGAACGGCGGGAGTTCACTCAACAACAATAACTGCAAAGACCACAGCAGGAGAAAGTTACTGGTCGGAGTGGACCTCTTCTGCCTCTTTTTAGGTAAGACTACCACTCTATATAAAATACATCTGTATATGACATTTGAACTATCATATAAATGTAAACCTAAGTGTAACGTTATATGTGTGTTACTACGATGATTTTTGGTTACGTTAATCTGCTGTGGCTTTTTTACTCTTAATATTGTTTAATTATAATATCTGTAAACTTTACAGGGATTAAACCGTGTTCAAAATTAAGTTTTTACTCACTATCTGCCATAGTTTTTTCCCCTAAGTAACGTTATCGATATAGTATGATATAATATTAAGGTCATAGTTAATTTGTGACATTTAATTTTGGTTAGCTAACGGTCCTATGTAGAACAGGTTAAGCTAGCTAAACGACCGTTAAGACTTAAATTTAACGTTGATTCAAATGTAACGTTAATTTAAACCATTAAGACACTGGTATAGCTAAGCTACATATGATATTTAACCCCTTCAGAGCCCTATTATGTTCCAAACACAAATAAATATTGTAATATTGTAATGGAGGTTTTAAACTCTAAATGCATTCATAAAATGGGATACTTAATTATGTTTTTTTGTCTGTCCATACCAATGGACAAAGTATCTTAAAAATCATCTAGTAAAAATATTTTAAAATATTTTAATTCTAAACCAGGGGTGTCAAACATGCGGCCTGTGGGCCACATCTGGCCACCAAAGGGCCCAATTCGGCCCATTACATGACCAGACTAAGAGGTGCAAGGTTTCTAGGGTTGCCCCCTAATAGACGACCAGAAAGGTCAGTAGTTGGCAAGATTTCATCGGTCGCTTAGTCAGAGGAAAAAAATAAATGTGAAACTCCATTAGGAGCTGCGCCCTGTCAAAATAAATCAAAACCTATATGACCGGACCATGTGGGTGTCAAAATAAATCAAAACCTATATGACCGGACCATGTGGGTATTTAATTTGAAAGGACAGACACAAACAAACCAATCACAGCCGACATATCTTCCCTTTCTTCTGTAAATATTCAGTCTGATAAATATGGAAAAGTTGGGCTACCCAGAGCTTTACATCTGTCCCACGGACGATAGGCCTACACACTTATAAACAGCACCTGGAAGAAGATCAGCTCTGCTCTCAGGATTCAGGTCAATAGGCTATACGATGCTTGTTAAGGTAGCAAATTCAGCGGCAACCCTCCGCCGTGCTCTTGACATCTGGCACAAGAATAGCACCCAGAAAAATGTGGCATGTGTACGGCCCCTAATTTCCAGGGCTGGTACCTGCGGTTATTCCACAGGCTAGTTAATAACATGTCGGGCAGGAAATCCAAAGTGTGGGATCATTTTGAGAAGGTGAAGGACGAACCCAAGGTGATATGTAAACTCCTCTTCATTGGTCGACTACAAACATGACGTATCATCTGAAACATGGAAGTAGCTACATGCCCATTAGCCACTTAGCACAATCATTACTGCTTTGCTGACAGCGTCATTAACAGGCGGCTCGCTCAGTGTGTGACGTGCACTTGTAGATAAAATATAGGCCTATATTAATGAAGGCTCATTAGTACGGTTTTGTATTTCTCTGTAATGTAGCACAGTGTTAACAATGTTACTGATACTATTCTTTCTCACACCTTCAACTCAAACCATTGTGTTGCCCCGCCCAAAATATATAGTTTAATTATTTAAATGATAACATAAATAAAAATTAAAATTGATCTTGTAGGCACAGCCAGCAGGAGAAAAAACTACTGCGCATATTCAGTGGGCCGCATACCGCCGATGTAACCCGGAAGCTAGAAAACTTTTTTTGCTGTATGCATCAGGCGAGCAACTCCCATGGAATGGATTGGCTCCATCTTGGGGACTGGTATCTAACTATTATCAGAACCTATGTCGGCCATACTTGTTAAAAAAGGGGACGTGGCTCTATGCAGTCCAATTTAGATAATGTGGAACACTGTGATTGGCCTCTAGACATTTCATTAAATAAGTCTGTACATTTGCACTCAGATGATAGTAATCATAGATCCACACATCCTGGAAAAATAATGTCCATTGGAACAGACATGGGATCTGAATGGGTTAAATAAACATGTCAGTTAAATTATTTAAATGTGATTGAACCTTTAAAAATACCAAAAAACTAAGCTAATCATGTTATTACACCAAACACTTGTGTCAGCCAAACTGTTTCAGCTAGCTAGCTCGACAAGCTGCATTACCTAAGCAGCAAGTGATGCCCCATTAGCAATATACACATTTAGCTGTAACAGCTATGAAGTTACACATTTTCCAAAAAATGCATTAGCTTAGCTAGTGGAAGTATGTTTTCCTCAGCCCCACCACCCCTAACCAAAATAGTGCTGGCAGAGGGGGAACTAATAAATTGCCCCAGGAGGGAGATATTTCTTTGGTCTGTCCAGCCACACCTGTACTGTACCTCTGCTTTGACTCCTCATTATATTTTCCAGAATGGCTCACATACCACACCAGCAGGAATTCCTTTGATCTCCACATCTGGCATAATATATATGTGTGTGTGTGTGTCTGTGTGTGTGGAGTAATTAAGGGAAGTGGTGAAAAGGTCAGACCTGAGTGTGTGCATGTTCATCAGCACAGGTTCTGTGATATTCAACAGCTGCAGACACAGGTTTAAGGGTGTTATTGTGTTACGCCGAAGTTTGAACCCAAAATTACTAGTGAAGGGTTTGCCCGTCCTTGGGTCTTAAAGGTCCAGTGTGTAAGATTTAGGGGGATTTAGTGGTGTCTAGCAGTAAGGATTGCAGATTGCAACCAGCTGAAACTTCTCCTGGTTAAGCCCAGTTCAGACGAAAGATTGACGACGAGACGAAACCATTTTAGAACGTTGTAGAGAAAAGTTGTAGCAGTGTGAACTGGCCGGTCTGAGCTCGACTCAAGCCGGCTGATTGTGTCACCTGCAACTCAGCTGGTCAAATCACCAGTGGTTGGTTTTACAATGTAAAGCATGTCACTGTTCACTGTTCAGGAGGTTTTTACTATTCTTTACTAAATTATCCACTGAGGTATCTTAAGCCTTTGACCATTCACACATTTCAGGAATTTATTTTCCTTGATCATTCCAATGTGTTTTCTGTTGAACATTGTTGTGAGATTGCAAAAAGCAGAGCAGTGTTTGACCGTAAGCCAAAATTGTTGCAACTGCTTGGGTAAAGCACCAGTCCAACCATTGTAAAAACAAAATCTACAGCATAAACAAGTCTTTTTCTGACTAGTTATATTTAGTTTCAGTCTACTTTTTGTCTCTGTGGAGGGTAAATCCCCGTGATTTGCTTTGTACACAAAGGAGCTTGTCAACAAACCAGCTGTTTTTTTTTTTTTCTGGCTGAAGATGTGGTTTAAAGAGAGCGACCACAAGGAGGAAATGGTGGGCCAGTGCTAGTAATCACCGCTTCTCCATTCTCTCACACTGATTGCAGTGTTACTACATCCAGGGATATCTCTCTCTCCTGTTCTGCCATGCACATGAACTATCTCCGGTCAGTGTGATCCCAGTAGACCCCCAGTGCCAGTAAAGATAACATTAGTCAGTACATTGGAGGAGAAATTCGCCCTGATTCAGTGGTGACTGGAACTAAGTCCTGACTAATGATGCTGAGGAAAGCAGGGTGCTGTTACTTAGTGTTTGCTTGAACCCTGGTGAGGTGATCAGGTTCAGTTTACACTGAGCCGTAGCAGGTGGCTTTCATGTTTTCCAGCTAATCGTCTTATAATGGTTCTGTGTGCTTTTGCCCTGGTTCAGCACAACAGTAGGTAAAAGGTGGTTAATCAGCTACAAATGCACCTATGTATTTCAGTTTTGTGAACACAGGCTCTTCTTTTTTGATGTCGAACCAAGTAAACAGGAAACTAGACAGTCAGAGTTAAATGGTCAGTTTGCCCACTTATTTGTAATGTTGGTATCTCATGCTCGTGGTATTTATGTGGGAGAAGTCTTAAAATATCTCAAAACTTCAGAAACCAAAAGTATGACCAGGACTCCCTGAAGAGTTTTGGTTTAGGTTTTGAATGAAGTTGAAGTGAAACTACTTCCAAGAGTTCAAGGTCTCATTGGTCAAAGTTCAAGGTCACTGTGACATCGTCTGTCTTGTCCCCGTGAACACGATATCTCAAAAACGCCACGAGGGAATTGCTTCAAATTTGCCACAAACATTCACTTTGAGTCAAGGATGAATTGATTAGAATCTGGTGGTCAATGGTCACTGTGATCTCACAAAACATGTTTTTGGCAATAACGCAAAAATTCATACGCTAATCATGACAAAAATTCACAGAAATGTCATTGGATATAATGATGCAGTGTTAACATTTTATATCCAAAAGGCCAAAGGTCATCTTCACTGCCACATCATAACATTCTGCAAAAACACTTTCCTGACCATTATTCAGTGTCATATGTCAGAAACAGAAGGGGAGACATTTGATCAGATACTGAATTGGTGACACTGATCTTGGGTGTCCACCTTGAAACGGCAACTTGTTGATTGAAGTGCAACTTCACTGGTTCATGGAGGCATATACTCACGAGACTGTAATTCTAGTTCCTTGATTATTTGATAATTTGTTTCTATAAAATGTCTGTGTTTCCCAAAGCCAGAGATGGCGATGATCCTTAAATGTCTTACTTTGTCCACAACCCAAAGATATTCAGTTTCCTGTCATAGAGTAAAGAAAACAGAAAATATTCACATTTAAGAAGCTTGAATCAGAGAATTATCAAATCAAATGGCAGTTAATGTAATTGTTGATAATAAATCGATTAATTGTTGCAGTGCTAATGTAGCTACATGTATTGTTAATGCCAGTTGTCAGAATTACTTTTGTATGTGTGTGTATTTAGGGGCTGTGAGGAATAGAGGAGGAACAGATATGTACACTCTCAACTGCCTGGTGTTTAAAACCTGCTCTTCTTGAAAAATGTGAATGATAAATGGAGCAAAAAAATGTGAGAAAAGCAGCAGTTACAGCCAGCAGCAATTCAGTGCAAATGCTCTTTGCTTTTCCCTTCCATAGTGGAACTATGAACTCAGTTTTTCTGCAGACAGACAGACGGACAGAGAGAGAGACAGGTTTGTGGGGGCTGCTACGAGTAAAAACAACTACATCTGTGTATACACCACAACTGCCTCAGACATGTATACATTTCTACACCAGACAGTGAGAGATCCCTGCGAATGGAAAATGTGCGTCTGTTTGTTTTAACAGTCACACTCGGTGTTTTGGCGAATGCCTCCAAAATATGGTGGGGGATTTAATTCAGCGTGAGGGTTATACATTGATTCTAGTTTCCACAAACTGCAGCTACATGGAGCTGCCAGTGCTGCCGCCGAACTAGGGGAAAGGCAAACGGGCAGGCGTAGGAAATTCTAACAAGTGTGCCTTAATGATAAGTTTTCTCCCACATTTTGATGCGAGACGGACGGCGCTCTGTCATGTGCTGAGAAAGTCATCATCATTCTTCATTTACAGTGTTTGCTTATTTTCAGTTCCCCAGGTGATTATTAAGGAAAGTGCTTTAGGGCAGAACCGAACAGAGGACACCTGATGTTGACATTAGCAACTGAAAACTTTGGGGAGAAAAAATGTCTCCGTCCGGCTCCAGTTTTGTTTGTTTCTGTTGTCTTTGGGTTGATGTTGAGCTAATGCTAAAGACATACCCACGCCTGCCGACTGGTGTTGTTGTTGGCAGGACGAGGACACCCTCCCCCTCCTCCCTCCTGCCTCCTCCTCCTCCTCCTCACCCCCTGGTTGTTAGAGGAGGGAAAGGACGAAGAGGGTAGGAGGGGAAAATCCTAACATGCTGCTCTCAGTGCTGATGCTGCACTGTTTAGACACACTGAGGGGAAGAAACCCCAGCCGAGTGTCTGGAAAACAGGACCTGACAGTGTCTTGTTGTGGTTGTCTTTTTTGTCTTCTTTCCAATCAGCTGTTTGAAGCACTTGACCCGGCGTGCAGGTTTCTTAAGAGCTGTGGTCACTTTATTTCATCAATCCATTTGCCACCTCTCTGTCTGTCTCCATCACTCTCTGCCCTCTGCCTATGGTCTTGTGGTTTGTATCAAGTCTAAGGAGTTTAGAGGCACTTGCAGGGGTCAGGACTCCGGGGTTAATGCTTTTTGCATCCAGCGCTTTCAGCCACGTATGCTGCTATTTTTTAAGACACATGTACAGGGCTCAACACTAACTTTTCAAGTGAGAGCTTGTCACTATCTTTTGGTGCCAATAAAAGTTGTCAGCTTTTTGTTGATGTAACTGAAATTGTGGTTGCCATTTTTAGTCAGCTTATATTTGAGTAATTAAGATACTACGCAGTTTAAGGATGAAAATATGACATAAAAGAACATGTGACAGCTTCACGACAGTTAACAGTAGGTCTTTAACAGGGGGCCATGACCCTTAGAGGGGTCCTCAGAGTTACTGTTATTTTCTTGAAAGTTTTTGTTTTATTAAAATGTCTGAAAATATACATTAACATGAATCCAACCTAATAAAGGCAAAGATAAATCAGCCTATTTATATAAAATACCCCAAACCATTAATCAGATGTACACAACACTAATGACAGGCTTTTACAGTACATGTTACAAAGTGGTTGCCACTGATGGCACCCAAAGGCAAAGAATTGGTTGACAGTTTCTCAGTGGCAACCTGGCAGCCGTTATCCTCGAGCCCTGCTGTACATATCAGCAGTTTGGGAAGCCAAGGTCCCTGTTTTGGAAGTCCTGTGTGAATGTGTTCATGGCCAGGCTAAGCAAACTGAAGGGATCAGACATTCAGGATGTAGGGTACTGTAAAGTACTGTATATTTTTACAGTTACAGACCTCTGGGACATACAGCACCACCCTGCTCTTTCTCTCACCACCAGACTTGCTCTGGAGCTGATTGTAGCTCCGTCCAGGTTGTTTGTTTAAAGAGCGAGAATGAAAAAGAGAAAGTTAATAATGTGAATCCTGCTGAATGTGAAGGGAAGGCCGACATTCTGGAGTTCCCATCAGGCAGCAGAGCTCCGTCTGTAACCTGAGCTCAATCCAGCTGGACCTTCAAAGGCCAAAGTCAGCTGTGTGTGTGTGGATGTAAGGGGGTTGAGGGGCTCAGCAGTCAGCGACTGAAGCCTGTGTTGACATTTGGTTTGAGAAATCATGCCCCCCCTCACCACAGTCATCCTGCCTTGAGCGGCACTCAGCGCTGACCTCTGCACCCCGGTGCGTCTTAGCTGTTCAGAGAGACTGAGGAGTGAGAGGGAGCGCTGATGTTTGTTTTCCTTTGTATCGGCAGATCGCAGAATTATTCAAAAAGAGTGACTTGAAAGCTCCGCCATCAGTTAAGTGGCGCTTTGAAGTGATTTGAAAGTGTGTTTTCCCAATTCTGTCAGAGATTTGAGGCCTCTCCTGGGTACCACGTCCACACTCCAATTTCAAAGTCCTCCACTGAAGCCTTTGGTAAATGGGGAAAAATAAGCTGTACTTTTTGGCTTGCATCTCAGTAACACCCACTCTGTTTGTTGTGCGGAGATAAATAAGATCTCTTTGCCACTTTAAGTGACGAAAGACACTAAATTGATCAGACGCAGACACCCCCTCAAGGGATCTTTAAGTGGGTCGTTTTAAGTGCACTTGAAAGCCTCGGCAGGAAAGGAGGGATGTCTCTGATACTGTTTGTGTGTGTTTTTTTTCCTTGTCAGATAGCAGCAATGGTTTCTCTCTTAAGAACATGACACATCCAATCCTTTTAGCGCTAACTCAGCCTGTTAGAGATCAGTTAATGCTATTCTAAGCATAAAAGGTTCACTTAAGTCTAAAACAATGATGTAGCTTTGATTCTGGCATCATATCCAACACATTTTATTTTGTTTATTTTGGCTCGCTTTCTCATGACCGCATCACTGTCAGTTCTGAAAACAGGATGAGATACATAACCTGAATACATGTCTGCTGGGAGTTTTTAAAATGTTTGTATGAATGTCTCCGATTCTGTCTGTGTGCCTTTGTCTGCCTTTCTATGTGTCTTCCTGTTGATACTGTCTATTGATGAAGCTGTCCACTGTGTGTCCAACCATACAGTGTTGCTCGTTGCTGTGTTTTTGCACAAATCTCCCTTCCCGCCTTACCAGAGAGGATTCTTCTGCAATGACAACAGCATCAGGCTGCCCTATAAAGACAGCACGGTGTCCACCACCGTGCTCACAGCCGTGGGCGTCTCTGTGCCCGTGGTCTCAGTAAGTCCTGCTGTGGTACTGCAAGAGAGCTAGAGAGCACATGTTGGGACACTCAGTTCATCCGATGGCTGGTTTGTGACACCTCAAAAGACGTGATTGGTTCGACAGGCTCTGACTCACACTCAGTGGTTTTACATGTTGTACCTCATTAGTTGCAAATCATGTATACCGTGCATTACTGCCAACCGTTTTCCAAAGCTACTGTGTATTATCGGTAGCTGTCAGATTGATTCCTGACCCTGAGGACGTGGCCTTCCAATTTTTTCACAACTGTAAAAAATGTATGAACTGTTTAAGTATTTTATTAGGTAAAACATACTAAAGATTTTGCTGCTTTAAGAAAATAGTCATTTGTAAGAATGCAATTGCTTTTCTCCGATAACTGAATAATCATTCCATAAACTAAAAGGGGCTCTATCTGAAATAGCTGCTATATGAATGCTCTGAATGTTATGGACAGAACCTTTAACTTATGTAAACTGCTTGTCTTAAGCGACTTATAGTCCAAAACTTTGAAATATTCAGTGTATTACCATGGAAGATGTAGAAAATGAGACAATATTCAAATTTTAGAAGCTGAAACCACTACATTTTTTGGCATTTTTGCATAAAAATATCTTCGAAACACAAAATCAGCTTCTTTTTTTATTAGATTATTAGATTAGATTTGATTGTGAACAAAAAAAACAACAACCTTTAAATGATTAAAGTTAGAAAACAAGGAAAACCAAGCAAACATATTCAGTAAACAGTACTTGTAAAATGGTTGCCAGTTTTTGCCAGATGTCTGCTGCTTATTCTCATTCTATAGTGAAATTAATAGAAACCAATAGGAGCCCGAAGAAAGAGTTTAAAAACATATGGTGTGCTTTGGAAAATGGCGAGCAGTAACACACAGGTATGGTCCTTTAAGACAGCCGCAGGTGTGCTCAAATGTCACCGCCAACACTGAATATTGAACAAAGCTGGATTCATTATTTCTTGATTGGTCACAGATAACAGCCTCAGAATGGATCGAGCCTGTCCCAGATGTTCCCTCGTTGCCTCTTGCTTGTACTCGCGACCTCTTGTAATTTGCGTATCATTAACCCAGCACCTCCATCTCTCTCCCTTTCCCTCACCCATCCCCGCCCCCCTTCTTCCTCTCTGTGCCGCTCACTGCTTCTTCACACTAGCCGGCCTGCCTTTCTTGGTCATTGAGACCAGCGCTGTTCAGCCTTACCGTAGAGGGTTTTACTGCGATGATGAGTCCATCAAGTACCCGGCCAAAAATGGAGACACCATTAGCGACGGTGTGCTTAGCGCTGCTGGCATTCTTATCACCATCCTCTCTGTAAGTCACCTCACTCTGATCACTAATGTCATCATCACTCTTTGTGTTTCAGCAGCACTCACCATTACTAGCAGCACCAACTGATGCCTCATCCTCAGCACATTGTAATATTTCTAAAAAGTTCACTATTGGTTCTGATGTGTTTATAATAATATTTTTAATAGCAAAATTATGATACAGAGGTTTAAAACTGTTATATTTGTTCCAACTACAGCACATTTTCTCCAAGCAAACCCTGCACATCCCCACTGCACACATATTCAGAGGAATAGACTCCTGCACACTCCATCACAGGGCTTTATCTGACTGTTGACTCATTGGGGCTGTAAACTGAGATTATCCTCCATGATAACGGAAGCAACACCTCCCCATACCTGTGCTATCAGCCCCTCTGATTGGCTTCAGCACATTCCAGATAAAAACCAGTCAACAACATTTGTTCAAGGCTTTTCTCCTCGGGGGCTTAAGATGACTCGGTTGATTAAGGCACTTTAGCGAGTGAAGTGTTGAGTTGTTTGCTGCAATCTCCTGGGAGAAAACAGTCAGGATGCATCTAAGATCTGCACAATAAACTGTCATCCCAACATCCTGTTATTGAATTTCATTTTTATCTATTTGCCACAGCTCAGGGGTTGAAAGTTAAATCTTTTCCATACATTTTTCTGCCACGGTTTTGAGACATGCTTTCCATTTTGAGTAATGCACCTATATACACAGCTTCATAATGGTTAGCATTTCGGTTAGATACAAAAGTGGGAAAAAATGAAAGGCAAAAAATGCTTTGTGTCGCAGTTACCTGTCTAGAATCTAAGTACATGATTGTGCACTGACCTTTGAGCTCTCTTAAAACACTTCTGAATTCACAGACATGCTATGGCTCAAAAACATCCAGTGTAGATACTGACATGCAGCTTCTGTCCTGCTGCTGATATGGACAGTGTAGACTAGGTGTAGTGTGTATGTATATTAACATAATAGCAGTAGCCATTTCTTCTAAATTAGTGCAGCAAAACATAACAGAACTCTCCACCCTGACATCCAAACCTTAATTAAACCATACCCTCACCTAATAAAACACATTACTGCAGCAGTCCTAAATTGTGAATTTGAAATTACAAATATTCCCTACATCTTATTGTTTCACTGCACATATAGCTCCATTTCCATCTGTCTTAAAGGACAGTTCACCCCAAAATCAGAAACCCATATTTCCTCTTCCTTTCCTCTTGCCTGTAGTGCTATGTATCAGTCTGGATTGTTTTGGTGTGAGTTGCAGAGTGTTGCTCTTGTTTGTTGTGCTCAAAGTGCCAAAAAAAAAATCTGAAAAAATCAACATCAATGTCTCTTTCCAGAAATCATGACCTGGTTACTCAAGATAACCCACAGACCTTGTTGTGAGCAGTTTCACGTAGGAACTATTTTCTTTCTACTGAACTACACCTTCCAACCTTGTGCTCGTGTAATCATTAATGGCGTCCTCCTTGGCTGAGCTGTAACGTTAGCTTGCTCAGTGGTGCAATGTGAGCTAGCAGTAGTAATCATAATAATAATAATATTTATTTATATAGGCTAGCAAAACAGAGTTACAAAGTGCTTTACAGAATCGAATAAAAGACAAAGCAAATAAAACAAGATAAAAGCAATAAAAACAGAATACACAGCAGTTAAAATCACCCAATGTCAATTTTAAACAAGTAGGTTTTCAGAAGTGATTTTAAAGATGAGAGTTCTCAGCCCTAATTTCCTCAGGCAGGTCAATCCAAAGTCGTGGAGCTCTGACTGCAAAGGCTCTACCACCTTAGTAAATTAATCTAGACCTCTGAATAACAAGAAAAGATGAATCCAAACATCTCAGGTTGTGAGAAGGAACATAGAGCAATAAACGATCTCGGTAGTTTGGTAGAAAGAAAATAGTTCCTACATGAAACTGCTCACAACAAGGTCTGTGGATTATCTTGAGTAACCAGGTCATGGTTTCTGGAAAGAGACATTGATGTTGAGTTTTTCATATGTATTTTTTAGCGCTTTGAGCACCACAAGCTGAGTGACATCTAGTTCCATTATATTGGAGAGAAGGCAGACATCTCTACAGCTGATATCTCCAACACTCAGCAACTCACACCAAAATCTAGACTGATAAACAGCACTACAGGTAAGAGGAGAAATATATATTTTTAATTTGGGGTGAACTGTCCCTTTAATTTAAACTGGAAATTGACCATTTGACTGTAACACCTCAGCAACCTCTTAGCAACCATTTATTAAACCGCTAGAGATCATCCTGAAAGCCATATCAACCATGTGGCAACCACCTGTAAACAGACTGGGAACCACTGCAGCAACTTTATGTAGCAACCCAGAAGCTAAACCTTAGCAACAACTAATAAGCAACAATGTGCCACCTGACAACATCTAGCAAAGTCTCAACAGCTGCTAACACGTTAGCTTCACATTGATAATGCTAATTGATAGCAATGGGGTAGCAAACACAGCAGCAGAAAAATTCTTTAGAAACTTCCTAGTTGCTCTGTGTTCTTACTCAGCACTGCCGTAGCATGTACAGTTGTCACCTGGCACACCAGCAGTGGGAAGGTGCCTTACCTCATGGCATGGCCCATCTCTCCCTGTAGCCAGTAGTGCCCTCTTCCTGGAGAGCAGACTACTATACGGGCTTGGGGCCACAAGGGGTTTTCATGGTGAGAAGGCGTCCTGGCCCTGTGTAATTATGGTTGACGCAATGGTTGTTCGGTTAAATGCTGTAATTGGCAGGGTGGAATTGTGGTGAGGGCCCAAAACAAGAAGACTTTGCCAGATATCTAATTTTCCCCTCGCAAAACGTGACTTTACAATCCATCTCCCCCCCTGGAGCGTTCTAGCCAGTCTTTGTGTTTTCTGAACCAGAAAACACCAACATTAGGACATTTAGCGCTTCGTTTCCCGCTAAACACAGCTGAGAATCACAAGAGGCCACAGCCTTCATAATTTATGCAGATCTTTTTTAGGAGAAATGAAAACACCACTTTGGAAATACAAGTCATTTGACATAAGCCACAAATCAGCATCTTGCCCCCACGATTATCTCTTGAGGTCTGTGTAACAGCTCCATATCCTCCAATGCCAATTCATTTATTCATTCACACAGTTAAATCTTTCTCACAAGGGGAACCAGATGTGTTTTCTCCCCCTTCCCTCTTTCCCATGGAAGTAGCTGGGCTTTATCGAGCTGGCTCTAAAGGCCTAGATGGTGGAAAACAACACACTCTATCAGCTTGTTAGATCTCCGTAAAGGCTATCCCTCTGCAGAGAGTGTTTCCCAGAATGAGATTTATTTCTGCGCCCCTTGAAAGAATGTCTGATAAAACCGAGATACTAACATGAAAACAGCCAGACATCCCTTGTGAAATCGGAGCCGTTTGAGAGAGGCAGCCGGAGCGATGAAAAACAAACGTGCCCCCGACATGCGCCTGGCGGAGTCTGGCCACCAGAATCAGACACGTCGCCTAGCTCAGCATTTCTGCTGATTAGAACCAGCGGTGCCTCCCCCGCTCCCTCCCTCCCTCCAACCCCACTCCTCATTCCTCCTCTCACCTTCCTCTTTCTCCTCCTCCCTCTGCCCTCCATCCCTTCACTTTCTCCCTGGAAACTCCCCCACACTCTCTTTCTTACTCCTCTTCCACACTTTCATTTGCGAGTTACTGGAAGACAACGGGATGAGGGGGTTGGGAAGGCAGTTTGGAGCTGGAACAGCTGTTGTGAGTTATGGCTGTCCACCTCCCCCCCAAGCGCGCCTCACACGTCAGTCGTCGGTTTTAGATGGTGGTTTATTTACACACTTACAGAAAACTATACATGCTGGACAGTTTGAGTTGCCTCCCACGTCGCCTCGCTGTTTTCTCTCAGAAGTAGAATGACACAGGTAAACACATTCAGCTGTAATGGAGCCCTTTTCAACCACTTCAGAAGGAATCACTGAATTCTGTTTTAGCCACCATAATAACATCTTGATCCTGAACAAAGTTATTTTAGTCACATACATTCAGTTCTTTATAGCCTGGTTCCAAATGTCCACCTTCACTGAGAAACACACTGATGTACATTTCAACAGAAGTCCTTGAAAGCTAAGTGCTGTTTATAATGTGAAATTTACAAGTTTACAGTGTCCTAATGTTAAAAATGGTGGTGACACAGAATGTCTATGAAAGACCTTAATAGTACAGGTTTATTCGGCTATTGTTATATTCAGATGATGGCCCTGTCTGCACATATACAGATATTTTTAGAAATGGATATTTTCCTTGTTTGTATCTGTCCACATGACCTTCGTTTTATAAAATATCTCTGTCCACACAATGCCAAAATGACACCAAACACTCGCCGGCGTTAGCTGACTCCCACGTTCTCCCCTCGTCGCAAAGGCTGTAAAGTGCAGTTTACCTTTTTCAAAACACTGACTGGAGATCTCATCACCGCTGTCTCCACTGCAGTATAAAGACAAAGGAGCTCACTCAAAGATACAAGTTTGGAGCCGTACACATGCCAGGTCATTAACCAGCTGGAAGACACGGGGTCGGGCGCGGGACGCTACTTTTGTGCCTTTTGTGTCACTCTCGCATTTGAGCGCACTTGCCGCGCGTCTACATTGAAAACAATGAATTTGAGGGTGCAAAAAATGCGGCATGTGTACAGCCCCTTATGCTCTTGACATGCGAAAGTTTTCCCTCAATGCCTTATTCACAGCAGTTCCACTCTTAACATTGTCCCACCATCTGCTGGTTTAACCAATCCTGATCCAATCGCCGTTTCTGTCGGACGTCAAAACCGCAAATGCTGAGGTAGCGCAAAAGAATTGGGTTCAGCAGACGCCGCCTTTCATGCATGGTGTTGTGCAGCAATACTAAGGTTAAATGTAAAGTCATTAGTCCAAGCAGTACTAACAAAATGTAAACAAACCTGTAGTCCACCGTTTTGTTGTCTGTTTTAGGCTCACACTCATTACATGACGCAATAGTGGGCATGTGTGAGTTAAAGGGATGACGTCATTGTTTCCCAAACGCTATGTTTTACACGTCCACAGGGATAAAAGTAAGTAAATTAAACTTTGCGTTGGTTCACGCAGGACACGGAAGTCATACGCCCCAGCTGTAGTCAGCAGACAGCCAGCTGATTGGATCATTGTGTCTAATCACTCACATACAAATCACAGTCCATTCTCATAACAAGGCGGTCCATTTAATATGGCTTCCTACTCACTCATCTCTGCTTCACCAATGCTGCCACACACCACTGCCGCTGCTGCTGGCAAAGCTTTACCTCCACCTTCCTGATTCAGAGTCCTAACATGGCATTAAGGTCAAAGTTTCTGCATTGCGCTCCCTGTTTTTGCAAAGCATACTGCTTGTCTAGTCCAGGGAGTACCTGAAGAGTGGAGCCCTCAGCGCCAAACACAACTGTATTTCCATTTGTTGCGATAAATGGTTAAATCTATGACAAGTGTTCCTGACTGAACCAGAGTTTTGAAAAATCTGCACTTTAGAAGGTGTTTTTAGTGACCTAAATCTTTGTTTGCATGTAGACAAGAGGCCAAAAGATAGAGGAAAATATCTGTCTACAAAAATATCTCTATCATGTAGACAGGGCCTAAGTTGAGTATAAAATCACGTGAAATATTAGTCACACTTGGCTGGCCAAACACACTCCCCTGTCCAAGTAACATAACTTAAAAGTGCTGTCCCGTTCCTCATAAAATATTTTGGCTCCTCTGCACTCACACATTTTCACAGAGCACTCAGGAGATGTGAATTAAGTGCTTAGGAATTCAGGTGTCAAAATCGTGATTTTCACTGATGTCACCATCACTTCTGTCCCTTCAGATCATCATCGGGGAGAGCTACAGGATCTACTTCCTGAACGAGGGATCCAAGTCTTTTGTCGGGAACCCGTACATATCTGCTCTATACAAGCAGGTGGGCGTGTTCGTCTTTGGCTGCGCCATCAGCCAGTCCTTCACTGACATCGCCAAAGTGTCAGTGGGTCGCATGCGTCCTCATTTCCTCGATGTGTGCAAACCTGACTTCTCCACTATCAACTGCTCCCTGGGTTACATCACTGACTACCAGTGTCAGGGGCCAGAGAGCAAAGTTCAGGAGGCCAGGTATTATGATCACTGGAGAGAGAAACACATAGAGTCGCATGTTTTGCAATAAAAATGTTTAACATCACATTATTTTAACTGTTTTTTTTTTTTTTAAAGTTTACATATGTATCTGTGCAGATTGCAAGCTGTGGTAAAATGCAAATTGTCCTCTTGTTCTCAGGAAGTCTTTCTTCTCTGGACATGCATCATTCTCCATGTACACCATGCTTTACCTGGTGGTGAGTCACTGAATTGTTTTTACACACATTCTGTTGTACTGTGTATAAATACACACCATGTTAAGAACAAATTCACTCCCCAGACAATAAAGATTTTCTATATCACCTCAAAGTTCTGTCTCGCTTACAGTTTTACCTGCAGTCTCGTTTCACTTGGCACGGAGCTCGCCTGCTGCGCCCTCTGACCCAGTTCACTCTCATCATGATGTCTTTCTACACCGGCCTGTCCCGTGTCTCTGATCACAAGCACCACCCAACTGATGTCCTGGCGGGTTTTGTGCAGGGAGCCCTGGTGGCCTACTGCATAGTGAGTGTTTCTATTATGTTGTAATATTATGATACTTTATATCAGATTACAAACCATTAACAATTTGAGTGGCCTTACTCTGTATAACTTTCCTAAAGAATGTATAGGCTTTTACCCTCTCAATCATCGCTTATGACCCACTGGAAGTGTGTGACAGTGAATTGTTGATTAAATGCAGAGTTATTCACCCTAATAACAGTATTCCCTTATGTGGGCAAAATAAGTGGCATGAATTATTATTTTCTGTGTTTGGGACGTTTATGGGCCTGTACCCCCACAGCACTCATGTAAGGTCAGGACTTTATAAAAAGGTAGTGACCAAGTGCCGGACCATAAGCTCCAGACATTAAAAATTAAGCTACAAGAATTGAGGACACAGCGCTGAAAAAAAGCATAAATATAGCAAAAGAGTAAATCTGGGGTTCTCTTTCAAATTCACTGTTGATGGCGACACTTTTTACAAATATTAACCAACAATTCCTGCTAGGGTTAGGTACCAAACTGTACTTTTAAGTGAAACTATCACTGCAGCGCTGATCTGCCGTAGATAGTTTTGGCTTCTGGTTTAGTTTCTTTTCTACGTTATTTTAGTACTAGAGTAGTATCAGTCCTCGACACACACAAGCAGACGGACAGAGACAGATGATTAGTTTTATGTGTGATTACAAAAGAGCGGCTAAACAAGTCAGTACTTTTTAATCAATGAGTTTATCAGCATCTTTAATTTAATTCTAAAATTTCAAAAAATAAGGTCAGAGATTTTTGGACCAATGTGTACAATGTATTTTGATTTCAGCTATTTGTATTGTATTGTATATATTTGGCTGTTGTTAGCATTACAATAAAAGAAGAAGATATGTTGTAGAGAGGGTGCATGAAAATAGAAACAGAAGGGGACCAAGTAAAGAACCATGAGAAACTCCATACTGTATCTGTAAAGGAAAGGAAGTGACATTACATTGGACAAGAGAAAACTGTCAAGGAAAAAAAAAACAATCCAAGGGGTAATTGTTTCCAAATATGGGCTGCAAGTAATAATTATTTTCATTGTTCAATAATCTGTTGATTTGGTCTATAAAATGTCAGAGAATGGTGAAAAAATGATGATCAGTGTTTCCCAAAGCCCAAGGTAAAGTCCTCCAAAGTCTTATTTTGTCCTAAGATAACCAAGCGATATTCAGTTTACGATCATAGAGGAGTAAAGAAACAAGAAAATATTCATATTTAAGAAGTTGTAATCAGAGAATTTTGACTTTTCTATTTAAAAGTTTACTCAAACCGATTAATGGATTATCAAATCAGTTGACGATTAATTCAGTAGTTGACATTTAATCAATTTATTACTGCACCCTTAAAATGTAGCTTGTTAGCTACTTGTCATTGTTCTTGGTAACAGCATTGATTATTTATTCTGAATAAGCCACTTGGTGAGTGAGATGGTCACATTTTTCTGTTCCCTCCACAGGTATTCTTTGTGTCTGATTTGTTCAAACCCAAAGGAAGACGTTCTAACCTGTCGCCGACCCCAGTGAAGAAAGATCTTGTTCCTCCAGCAGACATCAGAGAGCGGAGCAACCATCTCATCATGGCATAGAGAAGGCTGCATACTGACTGTACGTACTCCTGACCTGTGCCATTTAAATCACTACTACAGCCACTGGTCAATACTGGATAAAACAAACTCCCAACAAGCTGGATAATGCAGACAAATATGGAATCTCAGAGGATGAGAGGAGGCTACGGAAAACAGTCAACCGAGTTTTGCTTTCTCATCGGAAAGTTTCATCTTTTTCCTCGGTGCAACCAGACATTTTAATGTGGAAAAGAGAGAGGGCTATTTGTACCTCCTCTGTTATGAAGATTATCGGAGATTCTCCTCTGTCAAGGCCTTTCCATGAACACAAGTCTGAGACGAAACAAAACTGAGAAATGGCAGCTGTCAACAAAGCTCTGTGTGCCTTATGTGCCTTCTCCCCTCTGCTGCATCCAGTGGGAGCTACACTAATATTCCTGCCACTCCCTCACTGTGTGACTCATAACAAATCATGACAAAAAAACAAAGTCCTTGATTTCATGAAGGATGTTGTTTTGGTTTGGTTTTATTACAAATATGTGTGATTTATAGCACTATTTTAGCTAAACTCAGTACTGTTTGTCACCACTTGAATGACCTGAAGTGAAGCTTTTGGAAAGCTTTGTAAGACGTTGTAAGCTTTTTGTTATGATCATAATGTCATGTTCCTCAGAAGGCGCACATAAGTTACAGTAGGTGGAAAGTACGGCGAGAGCGTACGTGTTGGATGTGGGCCTCTTTCTGCTGGCTAGGACGAGCCCCCACTGAGCCATTTAATGAAATGACTGTCTGTTATATGTACCAGACGGGTGCTCACAAGTGTTAGGTCAGAGTGTGTGTGAGAGTGTGTGTCCCTTGCGTATGCTCATATGTAGTTAATTTCTGTGTCTGTGTGTGTGTGTTTGGGTGAGGCCTTTCTGAGAGCGAGTGCCAATGTGTCTTAATGTCATGTCTATATATTTCAGTGTTTATAGCCAACAAGTGTGCCTCTTTTCAGCCAGAGAACAGGCACCTGCTCCAACAGACACATGTAACATGAGACGGGAACACTGTGGGGAAAAAAAGCATTACGTGCTGTTCATGTACTTTACTGTTACTAATCATAGTCATGATTCACATCACTGAGAAATCCTGTGATATATCGTATGCTACACAGGCATATATATGTATCTATACACACCTAAAGGGGACCTATTATGCTCATTTTCTGATTCATACTTGTATTTTTGGCTTCTACTAGAACATGTTTACGCGCTTAAATGGTCAGAAAAACTTTATTTTACTCATACTGTCTGTGCTGGAACATCTGAAGTCACCCTCTGTCTGAATCGCACCATGTTAACACCTGTCAATTTCAGCCCCCCTCCCAAAAAAGCTCAGTCTGCTCTGTATCTGCGTCCCTGGCATCTCTGCCAAGCCCACAGGAACAGCGTTAGGCGTTAAACCAATCTTAAATAGTGGCCAAAAGTGAAATAACACCATCTGGGTTCATCACGTGATGCCATGAGGCCCAAAAAGGCTTTTTCCTGTAGACATATATTTGAAAGAGTCGTCTGTAAATCAGTGGAAAGTTTTTTGGGCATCACAACCCCTGCAAAAATGACTTGTTCCACTGTCAGGATGTGATCCATTTGGTCAAATAACATTTTGAAACTCTCGAATAACTACAAGATAAGATCATTTTACCTACATTCAAGTTTGCGGAGCGCTACACTACAAGTTAGCTGTTCAGCTGCCGCAAGTCTCGAGTGCGCTTGCTCTATGGGCCCCCCAGTGTGAAAGATCTGGATAATGTCACACAGCGGAAATAGAGGTTTTTTTTTAGTTTCATGTACCACTGAGCAGCTTTTATAGAACTGAACAGGGGCCAGCCTTCAGCGCTGTGTCCAGTTCTCTTTATACATCCATGGTATCTGCACTGTCATTGCTGCCAGGGGAATGACTGTAACGGGTAATAGTGACACTTTTTACCATGAAAAATCTGGTTGCGTCTAAACGCACCCAGACATGTTCCAGCAGAGATATCTGAAATGAGGAGAAATTATCAACATCCAAGATTCCATGTTTCTCTGATGTTAGCATGTAGCTACATGGGAGAAGTTTGCCTTCAGGGCTTGCTTTTATCTTAACCTAACCAGGAAAGTGCTTCCTGACAGTAATCCCTGAAGACAAATTTCTCCCAACAGTGCATGCAGCTACATGTAGCATTGTAGGCTACGTAATGTGCCTGGAGCAGATGACCATATAAAGAAATCTAGCACAAACTGACGTCAGCTTGTAGTTAAATTTCTGACAGGTTTTTGCTCACAGGGATTACTTTTCCATACATTTACCTCATTATTTGAAACTTTGGCCGTGTTTGATATAAACATTCAACATTGTGACATTACACATGTGACAGAAAATAAGTAAAAAGCATAATAGGTCTCCTTTAAAATAAAGACAGGGACGTCCTAGAGCAGTGATTACTTACAGAAAATTTTCAGTATCAAAACACAATTTAGCAATGTTTAAAAAGTCATTATTTTGGCACATTGTAACCGTTTAATATCTCATAGAGTCTTGTAAAGTAATACAATAGAGCTGCAATGAGGCTCTGCATTATAGAGGATGAAAATCATTATCTTGAATTTTAAGTAATAATGATGCTAATATGTTTGTATGACATTAATGTAATTAACTTTTTAGAAAGAAAAAAAAACACTTAAAACCACTGACTGGAAGCATCATACTAACTCAGTTTTAAGATGTTGAGACTAGGGATGGGACGATATATGATTTTATCATAATTCACGCAAAAAACAACAACAATAAGTTGGTTGTAGTGAATTTTCATTATTGGCATAATTGTGAATATTGTGTCCAGCTGCACCCAAAGAGACTGCTGGGCAGCCAAAAATAAAAAAGACTCCACAAAGGTATATTTCATATGAAAAGATATGATGCCATTTGAAATAATTGACCAGCTCTGCTTTTTAAGATTGTTTATTTTGATATTCGTGAAAAAGGATGTTCACAAAAACTGTGTGTCCTATCAACGATGCAATAAAAATATTAGGTAAGGTAATTCCATGATATTTTGGTGCCATTTTAAGAGTTTTAAGCATATTTTGGTGATCATCGTGATAATATTGTGAATTGCAATTATTTTGTCCAGGATCTGTTTGTCTATTAAATTTTAATATCGTCCCATGCCTAACTGAGACACACTTGGATCTGATACTCATAGGGAAACTAGTTTTTTCTTCCCACGTCTTGAAAATCTACTTATACAGCATCAGATAATTCTGCGTGCTGCCATACATTGTACAATACTGTATCATGTATATATACAGTATATCCTTTGAAAAAAAACACCCACTATGACTTGTGTGTCGAGACCTGTGTAAATGTAAAACGTGCTGCTTTAACGAGGCAAAGCTTGGCAGATGTCATCCTGTAAAGTTGACAACTTGTGAATATTAAGTTTTATGAGAAAAAAAAACAAAGCTCTCAATGCAGACAGCTTCAGTACATGTTTATTAAATAAAAAAAATGCCTTTCCATATTTTTGTAATGTCGTGAAATTTTGTACGAAGAAACTGTAAGACAAAGATAAAATGTCTTTAATAAAACACAAAAGATCAAAAGCTGTGATGTTTGTTTCACTCTGTGTGTCATACATGACTTTTGCACTATATTTCAGTAGCTGGCCAACTGTGCGTGCGATGGAGAGATCTGGGCGTGGGGCAATGGTAGACTTCCATGCTCGGCTTCCTGTGGGGAAATAGTGTACATTCCAGGCTTTAACCCCTCTCCCCAATGGCTCTCTGGAATAATATAGACTCCACACTGAAGGTATGCCAGAGTGGCAAAGTATGTTCACATGTGAGAATGCTTAGAGGCAATGTATAGTAATTTGCCTTTAGTGTCTTTTATTATCCTTATACAGCGCTTAGTCGCCACATAAAACCTGAATAAAACCGTGTATGTAGAGACCATCTACGGGTTTTACCATGTCAACTTACTGCATGTGTCAGCATATCATGAGCTGGTTAATTGGGCCAGTGTGCTCACATGGTATCTTAAGCTGATTGATTTCACTGTGGATCAGGCTCAGTGCCCAGGCGCAGATTAGAGCTGATTAGTTTAATAAGCTGCAAAATGTGTTTTTGTTTTTATGAGCAAGCCAGGGGTGGTACTATTGTGCTGCAGCTGTCTCCTGTTATGACTACTACTAAATGACTGTTCCAGTGTCTTAATTGGACACAAGGCTACACCCTACAGAGTGAGCGCTCTGTGGTAGAGTTTCACCACTTTGGTCCAAATTAAAATATCTCAACTAGTGGATGGATCGCCATTAAAGTCATTGATTGTCACCAGAGGACGAAACCTTCAGACCCCTGACTTTTCCTCTAAGACACTATGAGGTTGTGTTCACACCGGGCAAGAATAAAACAATTTGCACCAGTGAATTTTATGTAAAGTCAATGTAAAGACGCAATTAGACGCAAATTCTCACTGGGCAGCACGATGGACTCGACACAAATGACGCAAAATAGGCGAATTAAGGACGCATTCACACTGACGCTATTTGGTCCGTTTTAAACAAACCCTGGTCCCCTTCCACCGATAGTTCAGTTCGTTTGGAGTGGTGTGAATTCTCATTGGAACTCTGATGCGGACCAAACGAGCGAACCCTGGTCAACTTGAAAACTGGGGGTCTCAGTTCACTTGCAAGTGAACCCTGGTGTGGTTTGCTTACAGTGGGAAACGCAAACCGACTATCCAGTGAACCAAAGAGAGGGAGTGAACAAAGAGAGGAAGTGACATAGAGCGTAGGGGAGACTGGGGTAAGATGAGCCACTTTTCATATTCAGGATCACTACATCAAGGCTATTATAGTTTTGTTGCTAACTAATATATGTGCATATATTTCAGGATGTTGTGCATCCCTACAAACAAACAGAATGAGTGTAAACATAACTGTTTTGATAATATAGCATGTCCAAAAAAAGTGGTCTCGTGGCACAACTTACCCCGTGTCTGGGGTAAGTTGAGCATAGGAGTGGGGTAAGTTGAGCCATCTCCCTCCTTCCCTCCCCCCGCCCTCCCTCCTACCCCCCTTCCCCCCACCTCACCTTCTCTCCTCCCCCTCTCTCCCTCCCTCCCTGGGTTAAGATATTCCAGTTATACATGTCTGTACTGAATTAAATAAGACGCTTCTTCAAATCCATGTGTATTTTTATTTATAATACACAATTCAACAGGTACAAATCTTTTTTTAAATTATTATTGCATATAACAACTTCAAAACATTTTAACATAGGCCTGAGAATGCCTTAAAGTGCGCTTAGCAAGAGAACCTTAACAGCTGTGTTTTTGGAAAGAAAACACTGAACTAAATCCGTAGACGTGAATCCTAGTTTGGTGTCCTTGCTAACAGGAGGGCCAATTGTGGAAATGAAGGTATTATAATAATTTGAACTTGTTTATTAACACATTTGAGCATTCTGAACCGAAACTCTCATTCTCTCATCATCCTTCCTCTATATATCCTCCTTCATCCTCTCTAAACTCCTCCCTCCATCTTACTCTCGTTCCATCCACCCCCCTCCCTCCTTCCATCCATATCCCACCTGCCCCTTTACTCAATATCCCACCTGTCCAGGTTGCAGGGGAATACAAACTGCTGGGACTCTGAGGTTTGGGGAGTTTTGCGATTACATCGCTTCTTGGGAAGAATCCCTCATCTTTCTCCTTGAAAGTAAAGCTTGGTTTACCATATCCAGCTTTGCCTCTTCTCAGAAACTTACGGCTCAACTTACCCCTGTTCAAATTGCTCAACTTACCCCATAGCTACTATATTGACTTTATTAGCCCCCACAGCTAAAATGGTGCACTTTCATGCTAGCTGTACTACCTCATTTTGTAGCTAATAGATACCACAATTGATGTATAAAACAAATTAAAAATTATCTATTTTGGTCTAAACACAATCCCCATGAAATGTATGATAGACTAAATTCACTTTCATGAGTGAAAAATGCTTTTTTGGACATAAATCTCTAACCACTTAACCCATGTGGTTTTTACCTTCACAGACTCCATAAAATGATGCCTTCCTCCTAAATATTTGGTCACATGCTCAATTTTATTTACCTTTTCCGAGCAACAAGGGGTGGCTCAACTTACCCTTTGGCTCAACTTACCCCAGTCTCCCCTAGTGCATTTTGGTGTTTGGTGTTTTTATGGTGACCAAGCCGGCTGAAGGGGATGGATTTCCTTTTTTGGTCCTGAGCCGGGTTTTCTTCTTCCTCATGCTTTTTTTCTTCCTGGTCAGTGGTTGTTTCGGGCAATACCGCCCCCAAACGAGCAGCTGTTGTAACTGCATGATGTTGTCCAGGCGGTTTGGTCCACTTAATAAAGTGCAGTGTGAAAGTGAACCGAACCAAATGAAGGTGCAAAATTTTTCTGCATTCCCCGCCCAATCGAACCGATACTGTCAAAGAAACGGAGCATTATATTTCTGAATGCACCACTAGCATCATCATCCTCCATTGTCTAAAACAAGCCAACAGAACTTGTTAGCTAGCGCAAGCTAATGTTTCTGGAGAATTGTTTTGCCTCCAGCTAAGCCCCGCCCACCAAAAAACGTCATACTGTTTACTAACAGTAAAAAGGTTTATGTGAGCATGTTAGCATACTGATATTAGCATTTAGCTCAAAGCCAGGCTTCATGTAGCTGCTTTTTTCTTGTAATGACCATCTCAGCAGTGATGCACTGTTGTGTAGCAGTTTCCTCGTGTTATGATTACCACTAATGACTTTCTCCAGTTTCTTAATTGGGTAAAAGACTACACCCTACAGGGTGTGTGTTCCTTTGAATAGATATTCGGTTCTCTACTCGTATGTTTTCTTGGTACCATCCTCTGAGCACATAGTTTCCATCTCTCTCTGCCTCTTCTTCTCTGTAAACCAAACATGGAGCGCGTTTGATTGAAGAGATCTAATGGAGGTGTAAAGAATCCTGCTACCAAACATGGCAGTGCCTTTAATAAGTCCATGAGTGTTGCTCTCTCGGTTCAACAAACGTCCACATCCAGTGCCAAAAAGGCTTGACATAATGTTTATCTTTGTGAACCAGTCCTGACCCACTCCATTAAACCATCAGTGGTGAGAGATTTCCTCAAAGATATCTTCACATGTAATTGAAAGTGATGGCGGCTGCATGCTGAGTATATTTTTAGTACTCAGCAGACCAACACATGGCACAGTCCAAGGTTTTTTTTTTTCACATTTGTAGCTGGATCCATTTTTCTTGTTAGGATTCAAAGGGGCTTTCTTGATCAGCAGTGCTTAACATTCTAATAATGGAATCCTTTTCATGTGGTTCGGAGGAAAAAACTGCTGTTGTGTTTTCCCACCGCAGTTTAACCCCTGTCGTCTGTGAAGTAATTACCCTGTGTGATTTACAAATTCTTCTCATGAACTCTGTAGCACTGTTGTGGTCGCTCTGAAGTGATGACTTATTTTCTTTCTTGCTTAATCCCAAAACACACACGCACACACACACACACACACACACACACACACACACACACACACAATTAAATCACCATCTCCGTTCCCAGTCAGACTGTTCCAACTGTTACCACTTAAATGAGTAAACTGATTTATTTTGTCATCTCCCACACACAATAGTCTGCTTATGTGCTTTTGTAGTCGTCTTTTTACAGTGTGAGAGCTGTTTTTGGCTGTTCCTGTGGTGGTGTGATTTAGCTATTGAAGAAAAACAGCAATAATCAATTTGTAGTTTTGTAGTTTTCACCACAGGGCTGTAGGCTACATAGGAGTCTTAAAATGTCTTGTTGTGTTATTGGGAGCCAGAATAGAAGGAGTCATGGCTCAAACTTAAATTTATCACATAGTGTCACTCAGAATGAGTATTTCTGAATGCACCACTCGCATCATCTTCTTCCACTGTCTAAAACAAGCCAACAGAACTTGCTAGCTAGCACTAGCTAATGTCTGTGGAGAATTGTTTTGCCTCCAGCTATGCCCCGCCCTCCAAATACATCATAGTGTTTACTAACAGTAAAAGAGTCTGTACCGAAGCCAATTTGACTTCCAGGTCTGTCACATGATGTCATTTGGACCAAAAAGACCTTCTCGCAAGGAGATACAAATCACTATACATATCATGCAGCAAAATTCCATAGTTCCTGTGAATATAAATCCAATCAATCATATTTCTACATCTATTTTGTATCTAATCTCTGTTAAGACCTTATTTTCTCATTTTGAAGAGCAGAGGTAATCACATAAGTGTCCTGGGCTGAAAAATGCCCAGTTTTGTGGACAATCTTAAGAGTGAAAAACCTTCATCCAAGCTGTCTTTGATTGCACATGAGAGAAGTAGCCTGCAGGGCTTTTTGCCAAAAAGTCAGGTGGCATAAAGAGCTACAAAGTCCATGTAGATAGAGAGTAGAGGTGGATGAATGGCTGAAGCACAGGGCTTTACCCAGCAGACCAGGTTTCAAGTCTCAATGTGGGTCAGTGTTAGTTCATTATTTGGTCATATTTTGACATCGCTAGGATGCTCAGGAAAGACGTCTAGCTGACAGCTAGATAACGTGACAGATGTCGGCACAACTTTCATTTTGGAAATATTTTTAAACCATAAGGAGACATCTTGAATGGATGTTCAAACAATTGAGATTCTCAGTCACGGTAAGATAAAGGTAATCAGAACTGAAGAAGTCTCTTGGATGAGAGGTGAAACGTTTTCAAGAAACTCAAGCAAGTCCAGTTGCCTACGAAGTAGCACTTACGATCAACGTCTCAATGTTTGCTAGGTATTGAACATGTTAAATATTTGCGATTTGAAATCAGTGCAGCCACGGTTGACTTTCTAGCAGATCAGGGAATGTCAAAAAACATTCTTAACATACGTCACACTGCAGAAAATTGTGGCAAGATGATCTTTAGAACCATCAAAACATCAGGGCTTTGCTGACGATTGTCAGGAGGGGGCAATCCGGCCCAAAATGCTCATGTAGTGTGTACTCGGCATTTGAAGCAAAAGGCAAACAATCTGGCCTGGTTTATTCTGCTACAAATCCATACTTCCGAAAGTTTGGCCTGTCTGCTCCTTCAGTCAACTTGAAGCCTGTCATGGAGTCTGACGCCACATGACATTATTGGCAGTCGTCACTGAGGTCATTTGTCCTCTCTATGACAGATGGAGGGATGCTGAGAGGAAGCGAGGCACACCCTCCAAATGCCCTGGCTGATAAGTGACCTCATTACAGCTCTTCTGGGCTTGTTTTTCTTATTCACAGAACACCACGATGATGGCTGGCTCCCTGGGAGACCTTGGCTTTCGAGCTGTGCCAAGCTTTCAGACTTTCTGAGAGTTTTTCTTTGCTTGGCTTATGGCACACGATCTGTTTCCAGGACTATCAGTATCAGCCCGAAACACTTAAACACACTCTTATGCACCACATCTTTAATCCCGCTTTGCTAGTTGTTTACCAGGACATTCACTGCTTGTAGATGTTCTGTTTAACTGAGACAAAGACGAGGCGAAGACAGCAGGCTTTTAACATATTATGTAAGTCTCCTCTATCTGCCCCTCACTCATCCACACACAATACACACAAACGCCCCTCATAAAAACGGCTCTAAACCCTAATGTTAGCCATAATATGTTGTGTCCGTGCCCAGAAGCCCTCAGACTTTGGGCTGCAGCGCTGCAGCTGTAAGTAATTCTCTCTTTTTCCCTCTTTCTCCTTCTCCTCATCCTCCTCTGTGTCTGGAGAATGTAAACATCAAGAGGGAGGCCAAATCTCTGCAATCACAACCTTTCTTGCAGCTGATATGGAGACAGGCTACACTGACCGGGACTCTGAGCCTGAACAGTCTAACATACACAGAGGGTAAAGTGTGATTAGTGTTTGGATCCTGATGCTGCAACATGTTGCTGACAGTGTAACCCTATCTTGGAACTTTTCCAGCTCAACATCAACAGTTCAGCATCCATCTACGCGGACCACATCTCTTGAAGTGTTTGCCATGGAAGTCACAGCATGGATGTAGAGCTAACAATCAGAACTATTCCACCAAAATTCGTGTCCCACATAATGATGAGCCAATAATTTGTGCATAACCTACATATTTTGTAAGGCTGCGATCACGTGAACAATGATGGAAGTAAAGGAGGAAGCGGCCCTGACGGGGACCGATGGATCTGGATATTCATGATCCTCAAAGAATTGCACCTAATGACCGCCCCACTGGTTTGTCTGGTGCCATCATCAGGTCACCGTTTTCCCTTGATGGACTTCATTTCAAAGTATCCAGTGTCCGGTGTTGTACACGAACATGCTTTACGTGTGCATTTATTGAACATGCTCATATTTGTGTTTAGCAGTGAACTGAATGTTTGCAACTTTGAACTTGAACATGAGCATTGTTTATTTACATGACAGTTCACAAAGCTCATTTTACAGCACCTGAGGATATAAAAATGGACAACATGCAAGTTTTAGTATTTATGTTTTCCACTCTGAATGTATTACAGATGTTATGTTGTTGAAAACAAGGAAAATAAAATTTAAAAAAAAGAATTTGGTGATCCTGTGGCTTTTGGCAATTTTCTCTTGCACACAAAATGCAAAAGTCTTCATGACATTTGCTCAGTGGAGGTCACATGACTGCTGGACTGAGGAGCACACTCCATGTAGGCAGGCACAGGTGTGCTGATTGGGCAGCTGACACAGGTGCACTGAGTGTCCTGAATTCATTCACTGTTTGCACTTTGATTGTGGAGGTTCCCTTCGTCCTTGTCCGTGAGTGCATCGAGTGAGTAGTTGATTCCATTTTATTTGATCTTCAAAATCATGTTTACTCTGTCACTGCAATGTTTTACATCTGAACTCCCTGGCGAATTCTGACATCATGATGATCTACTAATGTTGGGATGTTCTGATGTGATTCAGAGTTGTTTATTATCTCTGACAGACATGAGCCTGGAGGGGATCATGCATCCTGTGTGTGCGTGCATGCGTGCGTGTGAGTGTGTGTATCCATCTGTCTGTAGCTAATCTCACAGGCCACAGGACCAATGATATTATCTGTGCAGATTTATGCTCAAAAACCTTTCGTGGTTGTGATTATTAATAATTGTTAAAAAACAACTGTTTCATGGAGTCACTGACTGCTGACTCATTTTAACTGGTAGGTAGGGGCCAGAAGTTCTCTGGAAATTGTCTTGGCTTAAAACAACAAGTCATACTGTCCATTGCAGGCCACATTTGGCATCTGCAGATTATTTCTGTACCCGATATGTTATGATTCACTAAAGTTTGGCATGGTACCAGATGAAATAGTCCCTGTTTTTGTTATGCTAGCCACCTTCTTGACTGTAAAGGAGGCAGGAGGGACAATTCCAGCAGGTGCAGCGACCCAGGTTTGTTCTGTCTGCCTCACAGCCTCATACCACACCTGGAGCATTTCAAAAGTGAAGCCTGGTCGATGCATGCACTTTGAGATTTTGTTGATTTGGTCATTTTTTCTTGATATTTGTGCTTCTAACATAAGTAATTAAGTAGGCTATGTAGTTCAGTGGTTTCTTTTTTGATCTATTTTAATTCTGTGTGTTGTTATTTCTTACTTAGTTGTGCTGCAGCTTACAGACAAAGTTAACACCTTTCAAAGTCCACTCATGGACGACATGGATCAAACATTTGTGGATGTGTTTTAGTTGTCAAAAATACATCCATCCTCATGTTGTATCCATATTTCATACTGTATACGGTGTCTGTTAGCAGGAGAAATCGATCTGCTCTGTGCAATGTGTCACAGCTCCATCAAAAATAGGCGAGGTGTATTTTTCTTAGCTTCTGGGACGCTTCTGAAATGTGCTGCGACGTGTGTGATGAATTTACAAGAATTGTCTAACATGGCCGTGATCAGCCTGGGCGGCCACCTGGCAGAGATCTGCATTCTATTGAGTGCACTTTTCTTGTTGATTTCTGTATTCAAGAGAGAATAATGGACAATTATAGACCTTAAGCCCAGTCCAGACCAAAGATTGCAACGAGACAAAACCATTTTAGAACGTTGCAGAGAAAAGTTGCAGTGGTGTGAACTGTCTGAGCTCAACTCAAGCTGGCTGATGGTGTCACCTGCAGCTCAGCTAATCAAATCGCAGGCAGCTGGTTTTGGAACGTAAAGCTGTCACGTGTTTCAACAATCAGCCTTTAGTGAAGTCAGCCGGTCAAGTCAAAATGACCGCAGACGGCGTGTTTGCTTGCTGCAGGTACAGGTGCTCCCTACCCGCCAAGCCCTCTGTTTCTGTCCTCATGGTGTGCCGGTGTTGGACGGTGGGTCGCTGCTGCTGCTGCTATAACTGTAGCCAGTATCTTACTATCACTATCCTCATTCATATTTCAAGAAGCTACAAATTACATTCAGCCACAAAATAAACCTCAAAAGCTGGAAATCAGAACGGAGGTACAAAGAGATGTTGCATAGAGATGATACACCGTCGTATCTAGTTGCATTGGTGTGAACTGGCAGGTTTTTAGAACGTTGCAGAACGGCGCACCGCAAGTAGTTGTCTGTTTCAACTCTCTCGCCACGAATCTTTGGTCTGAACTGGGCTGATTGATGAGAGAATAAATGCTTTTAAATGGAAGCCGCTGACTGCTTGTTCTCTCATATCAATTATGTCAAGTCCTATAAAACTGCTTTGTTTTCTAGTAATGACATTGGGCCAGAGTTTGCAGTGTTAGCTCACTTAACAGCAACGGAGTAAGAAAACCAAAAGTGACATTTCTTGTTGGACTTTTTTCAAGCAATTATTGTGGGGACTAAAGAACAATGAACACTCTGCTAGCAGGGCTTTAGACTGTTGTTTTCTATTTACAGTCATGTGGTGACCTCCATAAAATCTCTAATGGCACACCAACATGTTACTTGAAGCTCTTTAGAAGCCATTTCTCACAGAGACCTGTACGTTCCCTGTACCCCCAAAGATGTATACCCCCACTCACCCTCAACCTCTCAAACTGATTTCCAACCCCAAAATCCCAAGGCCATTTTCCCCCTCTTATTCTCTCTCTGCTGAAGAATTTGAACAAATTACCTCCATATGTGTCTGAAGGAGCCCCATGGGAACGGAGCCAAGAAGAATATACTGCTGACGGAACACAAACATTGACTTCATCAAACATCTCGAGCAGCGTGCTCTGATGCTCTCCATATGCTCACCTGGCACCGGCAGCCATTTGCTGACAGCACAGCAACATCTCGCCAGTGAGGCTCTTTATCTTCTTATGCCACATGTTGTTTAGTATCTGAGATGAGGAGGCGGATGGAGGTCATGTTGGCTGATATCACCAGTGAGGCAACACGTCACTGAATACAGGAGGATTTGTTTTTCCTCAGGCCTTCACGTGATAACGTCATTGAGAGATAACAAAGATTTAATGTGTCAGTCAAATGTTTCATATGTATGGAACGGAGGTGAACGATATCCCACAGCCCCACTATAGGGCCTCATGTGTTTTCAGTTAGTAACCAGAGAAACGGCACAGGGGGAAGCATTAGACAGGACAGAAAATTGGGGGAAAGGGGGAAGAAAAAGGAGCAGAGAAGGAAGACAGGGTATAACTTTCCCCGTGTGAATAACATTAAATCTCAGGTGCCGCGCTCGTTCTCACTGAAACGTGTATTTCCTTTGGCACCTGGCCAGAGGCTTTTGACCTTGTTCGCTTTCTTTCTCACGTCACTCCGCAGGTGCTCGCTTCTGACCTTTCAGGCAATGAATACATGTCTCTGGAGAATGATCACTTACAGGGCCTTACAGAGAAAAATCACCCAATCAACATGAGCTATATTTCACTCGGTCATCAATGTGTCTGGAGCCGTAGTTCATCCTCCACGCTGACCTCCAACATTAGGAATGTGTGATTCACCAGGGGAGGAGAAGGGTGGACTCGGCTCCTATCTAAGCTGCAGTGTAACAGAGCTACAGGTTGATCCAGAGGAATCCTCCTCCTCGGATGTGTCTAACACCACAACATGCACAGAGAGAGTGAGGGGGAGAGATTGTTAAGGGTTTGGCAATAACAGCCGTTGTGCGTAGAAGTTGGGCTATGAAACTGCGGGGGGTTTCATTGTGTAGCACTCCATTTAGATCCACTACTCAGCTGTTTGACAGGCTGTTTAATGGTGATTAGAGAGCACAGTATGAATCCAACAGCTGACGTAAGACTGAAGAACTATAAAACAAAACAGCTGCTTGATCGTGTCTATTAATGTTGTTCTGCAGGACAATGTCACTCGACAAGTAAAATGTCTTTGAGGGCCAATTTAACACTTCATTTTGACTGATCATATTAACTTTCATAACTGATGATGTGGTGGAGAATGTTTTTCCAAATCATACTCTAAATGCTGACTTGGCAATATATTTGGCAACAGTGAAAGCAGCGGCTGTCGACTCACCTTATTTGAACCACAGGACGATGACTTCAGATATGAAGCAACTGTCATCATCAATGAAAACACAGTGTGTGATGGCCTCAGTCTGTTCTAGAGTTCTCAATCTTACCCTAAGCCCAACGGACCCAAAAAGTCTGACAGGTTGGACCCGGTTCAGGCTGAAAATGTGCGCTGATTGGCCAGGTCGGGTAGGGCTCGGCTTATTTTTCAATAAATAATTATATAATATTAAAAAGTGCATGCAAGGACAGGAGGAGAGGGAGAAGCCAGGCTCTGTTCCAGGCTCTCTGTCCTTCCTCCCAGCCGGAGCAGGGAGCTTCTCTGGTAGGGAAATACCAACATGTTCTCATCCCAAGTTGTGACACATCACATATCACTGCTTTGTCAGTGGACTTTCACATCTACATATTATGTGCTGGGTATCCATCAGCATCTGCTTTTGACATTCCGGACAATCACACAGGAAGCGAACTCGAGTCTTCTGGGTGAAAGTCCAGGGTTTGTTGGGCTAAAGTTCTGGTTTGTTGGTTTAAGTTCAGGGTTTGTTGGTTGAGAGTCCAGGATTTGTTGGGTGAAAATCCAGGATTTGTTGGGTAAAAGTCCAGGGTTTGTTGGGTGAAAGTTCAGGGTTTGTTGGGTGAAAGGTCAGGGTTTGTTGGGTTAAAGTTCAGGGTTTGTTGGGTGAAAGTCCAGGGTTTGTTGGGTTAAAGTTCAGGGTCTGTTGGGTGAAAGGTCAGGGTTTGTTGGGTTAAAGTTCAGGGTTTGTTGGGTGAAAGTCCAGGGTTTGTTGGGTTAAAGTTCAGGGTCTGTTGAGTGAAAGTTCAGGGTTTGTTGGGTGAAAGTTCAGGGTTTGTTGGGTGAAAGTCCAGGGTTTGTTAGGTGAAAGTCCAGGGTTTGTTGGTTGAGAGTTCAGGGTTGGTTGGGTAAAAGTCCAGGGTTTGCTGGGTTAAAGTTCAGGGTTTGTTGGATGGAAGTCCAGGGTTTGTTGGGTGAATGTTCAGGGTTTGTTGGGTGAAAGTCCAGGGTTTGTTGGGTGAAAGTTCAGGGTTTGTTGGGCTAAAGTTCTGGTTTGTTGGTTTAAGTTCAGGGTTTGTTGGGTGAAAGTTCAGGGTTTGTTGGGTGAAAGTTCAGGGTTTGTTGGATGAAAGTCCAGGGTTTGTTGGGTGAAAGTTCAGGGTTTGTTGGGTGAAAGTCCTGGTTTGTCGGTTCCATTCACCACCCTTCCCACCCACCCTCAGGGTTTGTTGGGTGAAAGTTCAGGGTTTGTTGGGTGAAAGTCCTGGTTTGTCGGATCCATTCACCACCCTTCCCACCCACCCTATAGGAACTATCCACCACCGAATATAACGATGTTACTGACAGCATTTCCAACTGACTCTGTCTAGCAGTATGTCATACCGACACAATTGGTGCCATCTGGCCATGTTACGAACTGACACCACCCGGCAGTGTATCATACCACCGCTAAGGGCTTTTGGCGTTGATGTCTGACGCCGAAATCCCTGATAAAGCGGCGGTATTTGACGACTTTGGAATAAAAACAGGCTGGAAATACAGTGTGGAGAGTCTGTGATTCACTAAGCTGGTCCATTTTTCATTTGAGACTCACATGGCTTGCACCGCCAAACAGCTGGTGTGTCCCGGGCTTTAGAAGCCAACTAGTGCTTTTTGGAGAGTCAGGCTCAGTATTTTATGTGATGATCTTGTATGGGCCGGGTTCAGGCTTCAACTCACATGGGTCGGTTTGGTTCGGGTTGTAATTTTTTCAGCATGATGAGAACTCTAGTTCAGTATTTCTATAGCAATGTAATTATGTGAAAAAGCAACATCAGCCAACCATGATTTTTTGTTTATTTCGTTTTAGCCTCTTACGGCTAATTGTTTTGATTTCACACCCAGCAACTTAAAGGGACAGGTCACCCCAAATTTCTGCCTGCACTACAGGTATCAGGAAAAGTATGTACTTTTGATTTGGGGTTGAACTGTCCCTTTAAACAGCAGACAAAATTAACAGTCAGCAGCTAAAGAGCTTCATATTTCCCTCAGGAGGTGGTGGAGACCAAATCAGAGCAATAAGTAGAGTAAATATTTGTTTAATATTTGTCAAATGGACGACTGTTTGCTCACATGTTTCACTTCAATATTGTGGCCAAAAAAAATCAATTGATGCAGTTCTTTGTTAAGAGGGGGAAGTGACATCGACAGTCGTTCTTAAAATGAGATGCGACATTGATTGTAACATTTACATTTTCTCCCAGTGGTGCCAACATTGATTTAGATTTTAATCAATATTACATAATTTGTTCTAACTGCGTATGACTAAACAGGTATAATATGCTATGAGAGAATGGAGCGCCCTGATGTCGCAGTCAGTGACATATCCTAAATGTCACTATGTGAACAGAGCATGAATACGAGTAACAAAACTGCCAGGAAACACTTGATCCTTCATGAATTCAATTAAATACAAGATGATGTTAAATGTAGTGAAAAGAAAACAGTGGGAAATGTCGCATCAGGTGCTTTTGGATGTCCCTCGGGGTCGAGGGTAACGCTGTGTAGTCAAGACAGTGGAATTAAGCAAAATGCAAAATACAGTACCATGCCACTTATCTGGAAATATACAAAAATATACAAAATAACTTCAGAATTCCTGCTGGCATATCATAGAGTTTTGTGCTTGATGATATCACTATCTATCAGATGTGTTTGAACACTGATATAAAGAACAAAGAAGGAAATGAGAAATGAAGCTGTAACAGGAAGTAAATTAAACCTGAATCACCAGACTTCTGTCATGTGGTGCAATTTGCTGCAATTTTTCTCTAAGGAAGGATGGGATATAAGGGGTTTAAAAAGCTCTTCTTTTGGCACTGGGTGCTTTAGCTCCTCCTAACCCCGGGCGATGGAGACGCCAGAGTGATGCCTGGCCGTTCTCCTGGGCTCTGGGAGGAAAATCCTGTTTAACGTCTCCACAATAACGTTCCCTGGGGTTATTTATTCAGGAATGTTAATGTGCTTAGAATCTACTGGCCCCCGTGGCCTCTGACACGGGCTCCTCTGGGCTCTCCTATCAAGCATTCGATCAGGCACAGCACAAGCTCTTTGGTGCCGCTGCCATCTGTTTAGACAACAAAGATTGATGCAGCAGGAATCTATTGATGACCCTGCAGTCAGACGGCACGGCCTATCTGCGTGTGCATTCACATTTGTTTTGCCTCAGTCTGACACTGTTGCAGTATATACCTTGGAAGTTGGTGTTTCGAGCCTTTCAGTAGAAATTAATGGACTTTTTGGTATGAGTCTCACGCACTGTAAACACTGTATTTATGTGTCTTCTCAGCTCGGGGATCTTTGCTTTATGTCATGGTTTGAATAAACACAATTACAGGATGTAAATGGGCTCCTCTGCGTACATATGAGATCCATTACTTCTCCACACTCATTTAATCTCTCTGTAGGTTCCTAAATGGAAACAGATGCCACAGAGCAGCATGATCACCTAACTAAAAATTCACGAGCAGTGGGAGTTATTAACTAACTGATTCTCTTTTAATCTCAAACAGTTTTTACATAATTCTTAAATATGTCAGGCAGAGCTTTAAAGGAAGAGTTCGACGTTTTGGGAATTATGCTGAATTGCTTTCTTACTGCCAATAAGTTTAGGAAATTGATACCATTCTGTTATCTACAATAAATATGAAGCTAAATTAGCAGCTGGCTAACTTAGCTTAGCATAAAGACTGGAAACAGGGGGAAACGGCTAGCCTAGCTCTGTCCAAAGGTAGTCTAGCTTACAGGATGTGGACTGTGAGTATGAGGCTTTTTATTGGCGACCTATCGGAGACAGTAACATACTTCCTGTGTGTTACTGTGTTTCAAATCCCAGTTGCCTTGTGAAACTACTCTCACATGACCAGACCGATCTCCACACTTTGTTTTAACACTATGTAAAATAGTATTAGGTTGTAACCATTAGTTGTTGTCCACATAGTGTGACCTAGATTAGTTAGAAAAGTTATTCATAGAATTCGTCAGGTAAAGTAATATTTTAGTAGTTTCAGGGGAGGTACTGGTGCAGCAACAAGTCTGGGACCAAATCACTCTGTAAAATAAAGCTTCAAACTGCTATAAAATACAACAAATCATCTTTATAATGTTCATGTTGTTTCCATATTATGACTTAAAGCTCAAAAACATATCAAAGTTGGAGGAATGACTTCGAACTGGGGAAACAGGACATCTGAGGAGTTCATTGTGAAAGAGACATCGGTAAATCTGTGGATACATTTTTTAAGCGCCACATCCCCTGTGAAATGACTCGTTTCACTAACAGGATATGGTCTGATAACATTTTGAAAGTGTAGAAGAGCTGCACGATTAAATCATTTTATCCCCGTTCAAGTAAACGGGCTAAACCCAAAGTCAGCCACTGGCAGAAGTCTCTGGTGTACCTGCTCTATGGGGTCCACGAAGTGGGGTAGTAAATGAGGCCCCACCTCTGACGCTGTATCCAGTTCTCTTCATACATCCATGCATCTGGGGCCTAGCTCCGCCCAAGAGGATTTTGATTGGTTCAAAGAAATACAAACAGTAACGATTTTTCCCTCAGTGTGGAATTAAAGTTCATTTATGCTCCTGTTACATATCAAAACAGATCCATTTATCTCAACCCTTGTAAACTTCACCGCCCTCATACTTCTGTGTCCTTTATGCTGACATAGATACAGCCAATAGATGGCACTAGAGGGCAGAGTCAGAAGTTTCTGATGACGGCAAATTTGGTGACATTGGCAGAGTAGTAGTAGTAACGTTCTTGTTGACGTAGCCAGCCTTGTCGACAACAGTGGTTAGCAGTGTTCTAGGGTCATTTCCCTGTGAACTACTTTACCATGCCCCCGTTTGGTCTGTATCCATAAGCTTTCAGAAAACGTGCACAAACACAGACAAAAACATCATCTGTGTCCATATACATATCTAATTTTGAGCATAAATGTGCACAGATCTTTCTCCAGCACTGGGACAGCGCTAGATAGGCCTGGCTATGCAGGACCAGTCTAAAGCTAACAAAAATCCACAAACCAGCACCTCTGCAGCTGTAAAGTTTCTTATGTACTGTACATCTGACATGTGAAGACTTCCACACTTTAGAGCTTATTTTTCTTGGGAAACATCTACAAACCGTTGAGTGTTTTCTGACCTAATTGTGCTGCAAAGCCCAGCGCTCCCCTCCCTCCCTGATTGGCTTTGTTTGCATGTGAGGGTCTTTGCACAGACCATGTGAACCTGGAGGATTTCCTGGCCCAGTGGCCTCAGTTGTTATGCTGTTTTTCTGACCCTGAACTCAATGCATGCAAAAAACACACATGCCATGCCTCAGGCAGAATCACTGGGGAATCAGGCTGCACCAAGAGGATGGTGAGATTTCTATTCCTCTGTTTCTATTAACATGTTCTCTGTGTGTAAGGATAAACTCACATGGGTGAATGTTTCTTCATTTCTCTGCACGTCACGTTTCAGGTGGTTTGGCAAAAGATTTAGGGCGACTCCCCTAATAAACCCCCACATCCTCTTTATGATTCGTCATAAATCACTCCTGATTGCACTGACAGATGCCATAAAATCCTATCTGCTCATAATGCTGGCCTTTCAGTGACACGCACACTTTGACCATTTTTTAATGTTTGTGTAAGTTTATGATTTCCCTAAAACTGGAAGTGAGAGGCCCCGACTCGTAAAAAACATAACTCTTTCTGTGTGTAACGTTTTTATGCTCACCCTCTACCTCATGTAACGCCGACCTGCGGGTCACTGCAAACTGCCCTGAAAACACTTGCTTATACGTGGGTAATGTTTTACAGCCGCCCCTGGGGTCGCCGTAACCAGAGTTTTTATCCACTTGATTCCAACTTCCCACTCGCTTTTTCATTCCAAGGAAATGACAAGTATGTTGTGTCGAGTATGACATATTTGCTGTCAGTGTTATGCCTCTCTGATGAAATCATGGAATGTGTTTGCAGCATATTTGTCAGGAAACATGGAGAATTAATGGCCGAGACTCTCATATAAGATTACAGAAAACATATTCTTTATGATTGCTAAGTAGATGGGATGACCTCAGAGTGTTGATTCAGGCTCAGTTTTCAGGGTTGCTGTGGTTTCGACAGCCTCATCTGCGAAACTTGATCTGTACTCTTGAGTAAACAGAGCTGATGAATGAAATCCCAGAGGTGCAGGAATCAGACTTGATTGTTCAGCCTCTGAGAATGTCATCAAACACCTGAGTGCTTGGAAATATTGAATGTCTGCTGCCATCTGCAGGCCATTTCAGGTACAACAAGCTGTTTGAATCATGTTGGACGATTCTCCAGAACACATCAATTATCAGATCACGTCAGGAGAAGCTGTACGTTATGACCAAAAGTCAGAGAGTGTGGCTGAGCAGATGTCCCCTCTCTTGCTGCAGCAGATAGCAACTGTGGAGGGAATATTAATGCTTCGTATTATGTCCATTACAACTAAATGGAAATCAATTTAAAGCTTTTAAATCATGAACATAATCGACAGCTGTAACAGTGCAGTGACTAACAGTTTCATATCTGCACAAACATTTATTATCTTAAAGGGACAGTTCACCCCAAAATCAAAAATACATATTTTTCCTCTAACCTGTCGTTCTATTTATCAGTCCAGATTTTGTTGGTGCAAGTTGCCGAGTGTTGGAGATATCATCCGTCAGAGGTGTGGACTGAGTCACAAATTTGACACAGTCAATTCGGAAATTAACTGATTTCTGGAAAATGCTTTAAATAACATACTTTTAATTTTTGGCCTTGGGGAAAAGCATCAAGTGCTTTCAAGTCAAAAGTCCAAGTGAAGACATGAGTAACTGGTGTCAGAGTCCAAGTTGAGTTGAAAGTCTTTCTAGATTGTCAAATCGGGTCTAAAGGCCTAGACACACTAGAACACCTTAGAGAACTAGTGGTAATAAAAGCCAACTGTTGCATTGCCTCATGTTGCAACAACTTCCCGCAAACTTGATTTAGCAATTAAATACAAATTTCAAGAAGCATCCATAATTTTTGTGAATATAATATATTATTACACTGTTTTTAAAAATGTTATTACATTTTGTGTAGAGCGCATTATGACTTGTTTGGGACTTGAGGCTCAAAGTTCAGGTTTTGGTACTTGACTTGGGACTTGACATGCAAAGATTTGCTTGTGACTTGCAAAACAACGACTTGGTCCTACCTTTGTCATCTGCCTTTGGTCAAATATAAAGTCACAAATATGAGCCTCTTGTCCATGAGTAGATGCGTGCTTCCTCCTGCGCAGTGATAGAGTTGGCGGGTGTAGTTCGGTAGAAAGAAAATAGCTCCTACATGAAACTGCTCACAACAAGATCTGTGGATTATCTTGAGTAACCAGGTCATGATTTCTGGAAAGAGACATTGATGTTGAGTTTTCATAAATGTATTTTTTGGGGCTTTGAGCACCACAAGCTGAGTGCCATCTAGTTCCATTATATTGGAGAGACGACAGACATCTCTACGGCCGATATCTCCAACACTCTGCAACTCACACCAAAACAATCTAGACTGATAAACAGCTCTACAGGTAAGAGGAACAATAAGTATTTCTGATTCATAGGTGAACTGTCCCTTTAAACCAAATGNGAAAGAAAATAGTTCCTACATGAAACTGCTCACAACAAGGTCTGTGGATTATCTTGAGTAACCAGGTCATGATTTCTGGAAAGAGACATTGATGTTGAGTTTTCATAAATGTATTTTTTGGGGTGCCATCTAGTTCCATTATATTGGAGAGACGACAGACATCTCTACGGCTGATATCTCCAACACTCAGCAACTCACACCAAAACAATCTAGACTGATAAACAGCTCTACAGGTAAGAGGAACAATAAGTATTTCTGATTCATAGGTGAACTGTCCCTTTAAACCAAATGTAAAATCTCTCCAAAGGCTCTCGGTGTGTGCCTTTGCTCTCTGCTTCATCTAAGAGTTCAGTGGGTGATACACAATAAATTTTCAACACAATGCTACCTTGTATTCATATTCATTTTTTCACCTGGGACGCTGTAACTACGGTGATATACAGGTCTCTGCGGAGCAGCTCCAGTAAAAGAGGATTCTGTTCCACTGTTGAGATTTAAGAGGAAAGGTGAGTGAACTTTATGAGGCTCTAAACTGTGGAGCGACCCACGGAGGGAGGCTAGTAAAATGTCATCTTTTAAATCACATGTGAGATCAAGATTCATTATTTAAAACACAATCCTACCCTACTTATAGTTTGAATGTTTGTTGTAATGTATTGCTGGCTCTTATTGGTCCTAACTTCTCTCCAGGTCTGTGTTGGATGCAGCAGTGTTTGTCTCCCTCTAACAGCGGCCAGTGGTAAAACACTCCTCAAAGTTTTCTCCCACTGTCCGACTGTTTTTCATTCATTCATTCAGCCCTTATTTTACTGTAACTCAGGCATTCATTGAGGTAGAGACCTAACTGAGTAAAACAATATAAAATAAAAGTACTTAGACAGATAAAAAACACAAAGAGAAACTTACATAAAAGTGGCAACAAGAAATAAAAAGCAATAAAATCAAAACCACAATTAAAAATGCAAAAATAAATACATAAATAAATAAAATAAAATATAAATAATAAAATAAATGAATAAAAATAGAAATTAAAAAATGAATAATAAAAAATAAATGAAAAATAAATGAAAAATAAATAAATAAATAAAATAGAAAATAAAAATAGAAATAAAGATTAAAAAAAATAATAACAAAAATGAAAGAATAAAAGCCTCAGTGATAACTGTTAAAATGTAGAACACATTAATACGGTAAAACAGGAACACCTAGAAGTAAAATATGACACAGTTAAAGATTAAATTTGCCCTATGGATAAAAATGTGGAAAGCTTTAAACTGTTGTGCACGTTGCAGGAGCACAATATGAAAAACTGGATTTTCCAAGCTGACACCTGGAGTGAAATCCAATCACAAGACTGAGTTTGGTAAGAGCCCACATTAAAAGACAGCATTGAACTGATATAAGAAGGTACCAGACTGATAAGAGCTTTATAAATAAACTGAACCCAGTGTCTTTCACGTCTTACAGAAAGAGAGGGCCACCCAACCTTAACATACAAATCACAGTGACAGGTCTTATAGCTCCAGTGATGAAAATAACTTTCTCCTCCTGAGGTCTCAGCTGAGTTTTCTATAAGCTGATGAAGCATCATAAACTTATTTACAGCCATGCATTCAAGTTGCTCTACTTTTTATTCAGGCTCCACTGTGCTGCACAGACGCCTTAAACAATGCATTTAATGCACAACAACTGGTCGTAACCTCAATCACGAGGAAGCAGGAAGCTCCCATTACCGTTGCCCTGGTTTTGAAAGGGGACAAGATGACAGATGAATAAAAATAAATCATCTATTTGAGAGGGTGGCAGATGTTAGCTTCCTCGCTGCTTATTTGGCCCCGTCTCTGTGTCTGAAAGTGGGTTGTGCAACTGTACAGACCTGTTTCTCTTATAGGGTAACTTTGGAAAGTTTCAAGGGCTTCCATGCAGCAAAGTACAAATTAAACATGTTTTAATTGACACAAAATGACTT
>NC_065526.1:18766966-18836282 GCF_006386435.1 Epinephelus moara
TTCCGTGGGAAACACTGCAGTATATATATTTATCAGGTGATGATTTCTTTAGGGACACATTTGTTCTTAGCTTGCAAACTGGTCTCCTCTCCTAGACAATTTTACTGCTTAATTTCAGCTGGCATCTACATCTCATCCCCCGGCAAGAAATGATGAAATGGGATGCTTATCAGAGGAACACATTGCAGAAGTCGACACCAGACATCCCAACTCTGCAATCTTCATTCTCGCTGATTTGTGCTGGAACTGGTTACCTTTCCAACCCGTGAGGACAAAATATTCAATCTTTTTTTTTTTTTCTTTGCGTATTTTGCTTTATTAAGGGCACACCTTGCCTGAAGCAGTTCTGACCAGGCAGTTATTCAGATTGTGCCATCAGAATTTCAATCAAGCCAAACCGAAGTGGACCCCAGAGGAGACTGAACAGCTCGGAGACTGCAAACTAAGTGGGCTTCGCATTCCTGCACGGACACTCTCTGTGCTGGAAAACCCATCTTAATGTGCCCCTAGCATCTTATGCAATAGTCTTCCATCAACAGCTGCCATCACTTCACCCTCATCATCACTGAGGACTTCAGCAGCACAGCATCAGGAATGCAGGAAGCCTCGAATGCAACACCAACCACCATCTCCACTGTCTCCTGCCCACTAGCTCCTATTTAGTTTAACTGGAGCAGTTGGAGGCTAGCTGAGCTAACCTCAGTTAAAATGAAGACAGAAAGAGCCCAACATTCTCCCGTCTGCTGAAACAGGTGATAGGTCAATCTCTACAATTTGCCCACATGGCAAAATTGTCAGTGGCTGTACCTGTCAAAATGGGTCATCACTTTACTGTGGAGTAACTGTTTCCTCCTGCATGTCTGAATCCTGCTTGTTGACTACACTGACAACACCTTCCATTATATCCCAGCTGATAAGGTACTGTACGTTCTGGCAGATGGGAGGCAGTTTCGTCACCAGGAGCCACTCTGACCCCAAAGGTTTTTGGGTTCCAATCATTTCCTCCAAACACCGAGGTCTGTATCACCTGCCACGGAAGCAGTTTGACGGACAGTGACTTTCAGTAGACAAAAACACTTACCACAAAAAGATGACAAAATATCCACACACTGCTGTCTTGTTCCCAAATCCTCTTCTACTTCCCATGGCCATGGCTATGGAAGCAATTACGAGACATGAGTATTTGAATTTTAACAGCCACTGAATACTTAATATTGAAATTCAAACATCACTGAATTCATAGCATTCAAATATTTTACTTTGAGAATCATGTATTTTAATTAATTTGGTTTGAATTGGCCTCTTTGAAATTACCATAAAACTTCAATTAATAGCCCGGGCTAATATTTGCTTAAATCACTGAAATCAACAGGCCCATATTTGGGATAGGTCTTTAATTCCTTTCACACAAAACTGTTGCTCAGCAAAGATGGAAAATACAATCAAATTGTTTATTTGAACCAGTATGAATATTACTTGTATAAAAATTAGGCTTCAGATAATATATCAATTATGAATAACTCATTTGATCTAGCTCCGCATCAGAGAGAGTTACAACACTCAAGGGTTACGGCACCGGGCATACCGACACAACACCACTTTATACTGTTAAAACAACACTCACAACTTGGATTCATTTTTATGGAAAACCCTTTTGATTCTTTTGACCTGAGGACCCTTACAGACGAAAGGAATATGAATAACTTACAGGGTAATCAAGGAATGGACACTTAATTCGAGATCGCCAACAACCTGCTTTTATACATCCATTGAACCTCTATTAAAAGAAATGAACTGCTTGGCAACCAGAACAAGCTTCTAATAGAGACAGGTGTTTATTTGTCAAAATGTGTAGCCACACCGGGCTAGTAAAAGGGGCTGGGCCTTTAATTGAAGTTTTACAGGAAAATATGGATTTCTTGATTTACATTAACAAAAGCAAAATTTAATTTTTTTTTTCAGTGTTCACAGATTCAGATCCAAAACTACAAGTTTCAGAATAAAAAACGGGAGCAGCCTGAATATATATATATATATATACAGTGGTGTGAAAAAGTGTTTGCCCCCTTCCTGATTTCTTACTTTTTTGCATGNAACATTTAAGTGTGGAAAACATGCAAAAAAGTAAGAAATCAGGAAGGGGGCAAACACTTTTTCACACCACTGTATATATATATTTATATATATATAAACTGCAAATCAAGAAATGTAATATTTCAATTTAAAAGATGTGAATTCAAAACAAAAGTCCAGTCTCAATTAAACGCCCCTTTTCTTAGCCTGGTGTGGCGACACATTTTGACAAAAAACCCCAAAAAAGTCTGTCTCAATTACCCGTTGGAGCTATTTTGCCAACAACTCCTCGGGTCAAGTTGAGGATGGAACACACGTGTATATGAGATGAGCTGTTACAACACATTAGACATTATCTGTAAACTGGGGAACAAACAGGTGAGGACAATATACCCAATCATTCACACAATACCTACGTGGAAACAGCACAGAGTCAAACAGCTGAATCTTTGCAAAGCTCTGTTGGCTTTGGTGAATTGGTTGAAAACGTCATTCCCAGCTGACTTATTGTTTCCTGCTGACTCATTGTGAAACTACAACCCTGCCAAAGGTTCTTCAATATACAGTTGATGGATACATTATGATACTGTGCTGAAAGACTGAAGTTGAAGCTCAGTGTCCCAGGCAAAAAGTCAGCTTTTAATTAGTTGATGATTCATGAAAAAGACAAGAGAAAAGAAAAAAGCAGCAAAATTGTTCTTGCAGTTCAAGGAAGATCTAGTTAGCCAAAGAATTACAGTATTATAAATGAAAATGGAAATAAAATGTGATTTTGTTCCAACATAACACTGTCTGGATGCTTAACTGTAGAAAAATACACTTGGACAAACAAGGAGAAAAGGTCATGAAGAGGAGGCCTGACTGATGAGTTTAGAGTATGTAACGCTGTCTCAGGTAAAGTGTTTGTACAAAAGAGAAGCCAGTGAGAAAAAAACAAATCTGATGATTCATTTTCTAAGTTTGATCTAAATATTTTTTCTTTTGTGTTTGGCTGAAAGGTCCAGTGAGAATGATTCAGGGGGATATTTTAGCAGAAATTAAATATAAGTATGTTCATTACTTCACTACTTCATTACTTCTTTGTAGCTGCATCTGAGCTTGCCTGAGAAGGACTAAATGCACAAACCTGCTATTTTTAAATATCCCATGGAGAGAGACTCTCACTGCAGCCTGTTCTGTTTTGAACTTAATCTCGTTCTGTGGACGATAAACGAGGCGCAGACTTCCCTCTGCGTCACCAGTGATGAGGAAATACAGCGAGTGAGTGATAATAACCCCGCTACATTAAGAGGACTGTTTGCAGTGGAAACGTTTAACAGATCTAGGGTCTAGGTACCATGTCTGAAGGGTTACTTTTGGTTCCAAAGGTACCACACTGGAAGTGTTTGGTGTAAACGGGGCGCTCAAACATTACAGTAGTTAACTAATGATATACTGCATGGCCTTGGAAGTAACGAGCTTGTTAGCTAGGCATGCTAATGTTTGCAGGTTTTACCAGAGTAGACAAATACATTGTTAGTAGGGGTGTAACGGTACACAAAAATCACGGTTCGGTACGTACCTCGGTACACAAGTCACGGTTCGGTTTTTTTCGGTACAGTAATGAAAAAATAGACAACTATTAAATATCTTTGACTTATTGGTAACCTTATTAAAACATACCACCACAGCAGTTAACTCTTGTTACACAATTTTTGAATGAAACAAATATATATAAAATCCTGCTTTTTCACATTGTTTGAATGAAAATAGAAATATAAAAGTGAAAAATAAAATCCTGCTGTTTTTTTAACACATTTTTTGAATGAAAAATATAAATATACATTTCTGCTTTAACAGTTTTACTCAATTAAAATAAAAAGTATAGTGCAGCTGGTCAGCTTTAAAGCCTGCTCAGATTCAGTTTTACTAGGAACTTACTTAGCTTTCCCACTTTGTTAAAGTGCAGTAAACAAAACATGCTTATATCTAAAGTGCAGCTTAAACAATTTTACTCAACTCCAATGGCGTTGGTTATTTCTTTAGCGCGATGGTCAGGGAAACGCTCTTTCTTTTTAAACGACGACGATATCGTAGTTTGCACCAGATTGCTTTTTCTAGTCGTGCCGGTTAACGTTCAAACTCGGGTGGTGTCGCTTTAGATGCGTTAGCATGTTAGACGTGTTTCCAAGTACATACCCGACCGCTGTTCTGCAGTGTCGGCACACTGCTTTTGTCTTGTCAACTTGTTTATTTCCATCTTCGTATTTTACCCTGAAACCAAAGTGTTCCCAAACGGAGGACTTAAGGTTTGCGGGTGGGTCTTCAGGTTCGTCAGGCTCACTTGCCATGTTGTCAAAATGCGAGAATGCGCTGCACAAAGTGAAAGCGGAGATTTACGGTCGGACTCGGTCCGTCACTCAATTATGTCCGTCGGGGAACTAGATATTTTAAATGGTTCGGCTCGCAAAAACGGAATTAAAATAAAACAAAATAAAATAAAATAATATCCTGCACCCAATAATTCGGTACAGGGTCGTGCCGAACTGAAAGTCGCGTACCGAACGGTTCGACACAAATACATGTACCGTTACGGCCCTAATTGTTAGATCCTTTACACTTTACCTCCCAACTCTTGAGATACCTGATGTATTACAGTAGAACCTCATGCACATCGCTCGACATGTGGAGCTTGACAGGTCCGCGAGCCACAGCTCAGCTATGATTGGACAATTGCTGTACAGGGAAGGGACTTACCAAACGGTCAGTCATTACCGAGCCCTGGCAAAGAATTTATGGGTGTCTGTGTGCACCCTGATGATTGCCTAAACAACTCACCACTCTTCATGACTGAGTGGATCACTTGTGTAGCTAGTTGTTCAAAGGCTAGTTTTATTATCACTGAGACCCTCTTTTCGACAGTAAAAAAGCTTTTAAATTATACTCTGCTTCAGGAATGATGGACATTCTAAACTCCTCAGTCACAGTCTGATTCACCGTCCTCCTCCTACTCCAACAATAAAAACTTTTTATGCTTACTTCTGATTTCAATCAACAACACAGCAGCACTGACATACCACAAATTAAAACAGCACTGTAGAGACGTGTGTGTGTGTGTGTGTGTGTGTGTGTGTGTGTGTGTGTGTGTATGTGTGTGCGTGTATGCATTTATATGAGTTCCTCCCAATTATAAGCTGCAAAGCAGATGGCTGTATTTTAAAATGCAGTTGTGGCCAAGTAGGTGATAACTAAATGTTACATTTTTATTTTATTTTTTCAAATTTGCACAGTGGAGCTGTTTGTGTGAGTTTACGCCCGTTCTGAAAACATTATTAGGATGCACTGTGCTGCTGATCTCTGCTCTTATCTCTGGGTAAAAGCTGTGCTGCTGAATTGTGAAATAGTTGCAGATGAGAAAGCAGTTTGTGTTTATATTTGAAGCATGAAAGTATGGTCCTTACAAAAGGATTTGGAGAGGAGGGCGATGCAAGTGCCACAGCAACACTTTGGACTTGATTCTTGAAATTCTGATGATGATCTCTTTTCCCTGTCAAACTTTTAATTATCATATTGAAAAAGTTAAAGGGTAACAACTTGGTTTAACCAAATGTTCCTCTATTTTTGTGTCTAACTGACTAATTGGAACAATCATTTTTTCCCCAGTAATGACAGTGAGAGAGCTGCAGCAGTGAAACATTTTGCAATGTAGACCCTGCAGGCAATTCAGCACTGTCAATTTATTTCCACTGAAAGTGTTTGTTTTGGCCACTGACAGACTCAGATTGTTACACAAAGTGTCTGACAACATTATTAAAAGGATCCCTACAGAGACAGACCTTTTTGTTTTTGTTTTTGTTTAACCACCAACAGCCCTGAAATAGCCACCGTCAAACCCACCAGACACCATTTAAATAAAAAGTAGTTTTAAAACCCACCTCAAAGTCAACAGAAACAAAATGAAACTCAAAGCTCATCTGTCCACATTCACCCAGTTTGATGGGAAAATATCATAGACTGTATAAAATAATGGACATAGAGTCGCTGACCCACTGGTTTGAAGGCTCCCATTTCATCCTTAGGCTGGAGGGGAGGGTGGAGCTGTGGAGGAGTGAGGGGTGGATCTGATTCATAGACTGTGGTGATGCCTGTCACTCAAAGTGGCTCCGCCCTTAAATATGCGTAACTTTGGACCTTAATCAAATGTAAAAGTTAAGTTATATAAACATTCACCCCTTGTACAGTTGCTGCTGTTTGTTGTTTGTTGTCGTTGTAATTGTTTGCTGCAAAGTTGGGCAATTTAACATGGGGGTCTATGAGGATTGACTGGCTTTGGACCCAAGTGGACATTAGAGGAACTACAGTTTTTGGTAATTCATTTTTCAGCCCTCCAGATTGTGTAGTGTAGATGACCTGACATATGTGTGTAAAACAACACATACAACTGCATTAAATACAATGTAACATGATATATCAGTGGACTATATTTTGCACGATATTTTGCTGTGATTTTTTTGGTATTATCATTTAATCACTTAGTGCAAAAGTACTAGCATTATTTATAATCATATACTGTGACGTATACACAGTTTCTAGGTGGTTGTGGTATTTCATGTATTCAATCCATCATATTTTAAGCAACTAAAGGATTGTATTTCTGACTTATGCTCACATTTATAAGCATATTTAGATTTCATGTTTTAAATTACACAAAACTGCATCAAGCGAGTGCTAATGTTTGGTCATGGTTATATTTATAAATTGTTTTGAATAACCTATGTTAATTATAGAATGTGTTATACAGTCAGTAAATACAATATATTGAAACATATTAAGGAAGCCGTCCCAACAAATGCTAAATAAATGCTAAACACATGTAAACAAATGCTAAACAACTTGTTGACTTAACTGTTTAAATGATTGAATGATTAACATAGTAATATATAGTAAAGATTACATGACATTGGTAATGGTAAATGGATCTGCTGTAGTCCGACCACTCAAAGCGCTTTTTACACTAGTAAAAACACTAGTGAGTCACATTCACCCATTCACACACACACAAACACATTCATACACTGGTGGCCAAGGCTACCATACAAGGCGCAACCTTTTTTAACACACTCACACACCGATGGAACAGCCATCGGGAGCAATTTGGGGTTCTGTGTCTTGCTCAAGGATAGTTCTTCGACTTTGACTGAAAGGATACTTCGAGTTCATGCAGACTGGAGGAGCTGCGGATTGAACCGCTGATCTTCCGATTGGTGGATGGCCAACTCTCCAAATCTACCTCTGAGCCACAGCCGCCCCAAGTAGTATAGTGTAGATGTAGATAGTGTAGATGACCTGATATGACTTCAGCCGGATGATCTGACATGACTCTGACTGAAATTTGGTAGGTGAGCAGAAGCAATTGTTCGTAAAAACAAGTTATCTAAATAACAGGAAACAGCAGCTTAATTGACAGGAAACACCTTTTAATGTGCATGGGAAAGCTTATAGGTGTTTTTTTGGGGAGTTTTTCCTTATCCGCTGCGAGGGTCATAAGGACAGAGGGATGTCGTATGCTGTAAAGCCCTGTGAGGCAAATTGTGATTTGTGATATTGGGCTTTATAAATAAAATTGATTGATTGAATTGATCAACTGATACTGCTTGTTTGTCAGACACTATTAATTGTCATGATGTACCAATTATTTGTCTTTCTCTTGAGTAAACCCTAAAATGTCCAATACTGTGTTTTGATTCATGCTATTCCACAACGACTGCTGCATGAAAAGTCTGCTGGCTCTGTGAATGCTTAAATTATTGTTTATGTAAATGGAGTCTGATGTGTTAAACAATGGCAATATTCGGTCTGTTTATGATTAAACAAAATAAATCTTACACCTTAACAAAAAGGTCTATCTCCGTAGGGATTCCTTTCAATAAGTTTTCAGACACTTAGGGCCCATTCCAATACCCCCCCCCTTAGCCCCACCCCTACATTTGTGCGTTCCCGCGAGGGGTAGTGGTGTCCCAATTCCTTTTTGCATGTAGGGGTAGGGGGCATAACGAGGGGTAGTGGGTATGAAACTAGCCCTTCGGAACGAGGGATTTCAGATGCTGACTTGCCAGCGAAGAGTAGACGTCGCCATGGCTACCACCGAGCAAGAGACGGGGAAAAAAGTTCATACATAGTTCACGTTACCGTCATCTGGTTGCTTGTTAGCTAGCTAGTTAGGTAGCTCGCACTATCTGGGGTCTGTCATCTGTCCTGTTCTGCAAAACTGTCGGACTTTTCACATTACGATAACACGCCAACTAGTATAACTATGCTGCCTCGTAATGTTAGCTGGTTAGCTAGCTAGCAGAAGTCCCCTGTCGTCTGCCGTTCATCAAACGAAGCATGATGAATGCGGCAAACTCCATTGTAGATGCCGGTTGGAAATGTAGATGGCTCGCAGCTTCCTGTTTAAAATAGTTACGTATGCGTGAACATAACCGTCGTGGTGACGTAGTGAGTGGTGTCCCAATTCCTAGGGAAAGATTTCTACCCCTACCCCTCGTTGCTTCATTTTGAGGGCTAAGGGGTAGTGGGCAAGGGGGGGTATTGGGATTGGGCCTTAGAATAACAATCTGAGCCTGTCAGTGGCAAAAAAAACAAACTTAAATTGATGTAATCTGATGGTGCTTGATTGCCTGAAGAGATTAAATTGCAGCCTGTTTGGTCTCACTTAGCACTGGACAAATTTCAAAAACAGTTGTGCCCATGAGTTATAAAAGACACATGAGACACAGAAACATGGGAAAATAAGATCAAGGTTGGAAAATACTGAAGGTATCCTTTTAAATGAGTTCTGTAAGTTGCAGCTGGTGGATATACTTTTACATTATTTATTTATTTATACAACATTTAAGTATCTGAAGACAACTTTTAATAAGTTCTGTTCTGTGTTTACGATATGGTACACTAGGCCACTAAACAGAAGTTTATGAAACTTTAATTGCAACACTGAATTTAGACTTTATTTGCTTTATATTGAAATACAACAAAAGTCACTGTGTTCTCTGCTCAGAACGTCTTTGTTCATATCTGTTTCCCACTGTTCAGTCTGATCAGTTTGAGGTGACCTCCATCTGCTCTGCGTTAGACTGTATGTGTTCCACTACGTCACCCCTGTTACAGATGTCTTTATTACTTCGCTTTGGAAAAGCACATTTTGCACAAATGTGCACACCTACATCCAGCTGATCCATGATGCTGATACTGTTGGACCATTCTAACACAGAATGAATGCTGCTGATACAGAATGAGCTTTTCTTCAAACTTTAAATTGCTCCTTTTTCTTGTGAATGTGATATGTAAATTCTTATTAACCCCAAATGACTCTTTCAGCCATTGTATCGCAGTGAATAAAAACCTCAAAACGAGAACAAAGCTAATAAAAAAAATTGCCTCAGTGCTGTGGCTGATCTGAACTGGCCTGTTTTCTGCTCTGCCATCTGTCCATTTATTTCTGTCATGAACAGTGGAGTACAGAACAAAGCAGAACTGCGCAGCCTGCAGACCCGGGCTGACCTGGGCCCAGTTTCTCATGTTTAAGCACTGAGATTATCAAAGCTGCTCCAAGGGCACCAGATAAAGCAGATTTTTAGCTCTCACGAACTACAGAGGAGGGCAACAGAACAGAAAGTAGTCTACACATGGCCTGAGCTTCATTTTATGGTCATAAAGGACCAAAGAGCAAAAAAGTAAATGTAACACAATATAGATTTTCACCAGAATATAATCAGAGCAGGAACAGCAATACCCTCAGAGATAAGCAGTACGCTACAGAAAATTATGACAATTAACTGTCTCATTTCCCACTTCGGGTACCTCATAATAATAATAATGAGAGATGCACAACTATAATGCGGTTATTTCCCATGCCAAAACTGATATCTGCACCTTTTTTTCACATAACTGCAGAGAACATCGAGTCTCTCTCTTAACTTTACTTTGCTTCCTTTTATGTTGTGTTCACATCAAGTGCAAATTAAATAATTTGCACACGTGACTTACAGGTAAAGTCAAAGGAAAGACCCGAAAAGACGCAAATTGCCACTGGGTAGCACGATGTATGCCATGTACACGACGCAAAACACGCGAATCAAGCAACTACCACGATTCCGCGTCATACGCTCTGTCACAAGAGTTGAAGAATCTGAACTTCAGTGACCGCACCGCGATAGCCAGTCAGCATGAGATCCTCTGGGGACGTATGACACTGAGGACGTATTGGCAGAAGTTAATTCATTGATTCAGCAATTGCATGCACCACTAACACAAGTCAACGAATCAACAAAAACATTCTAGTGTTAAAACTCGCCCAAGTAATGCAGTAAAACATGGAAATTTGAATCACGTTTGAGCGCAAATGAAACAATTTGCATGAGTGAATTACATGTAAAGTCAATGTAAAGACAAAATCAGATGCGAATTCCCACTGGGTGGCGCTATAGACGCAATGGACCCAACGCAAATGACGTGAAATATGCAAATTAAGCGGGCTGAAGCAAATGAAGCAAGTAGCTCAATTTTGCATCATACGTTTTGTCATGTGAGAGGTGAAAAATTTTGAACTTCATTAACTAATTTGCACAACAATAGTAAAACAGCATGAGATCCTCTGGGGACGTATGACACAGAGGACGTACAGGCTGAAGTTCATTCATCGATTCAGTGATTTCTTACATTTTCTCTTGAACATGTATGAAGCGAGTCAACACAAAATAGTCTAGCGTTCAAACTCGTGTTGTTGTGTGTTGTTGTGCCCACACTGAGCACATATAAAACAATTTTCATGAGTGAAATACATGTAAAGTCCATGTAAAGACACAGCTTGATGTGAATTCCTGCTGGGCGGTGCAATGAACACAACACATATGATGCAAACTACACAAATTAAGTGGCATGAATGAAGTGAGTAGTGCTAATACATGTCATATGCTTTTTCTGCGACAGCTGAAAATTCTGAACTTCAGTTGACGCCTAGGACGTACCGGCGGACATTCACCCTTTGATTCAGCGATTTCTTGCACAAATGAAGCAAGTGAGTTCAAACTTGAAGCGCATGGTGTTTGAAGCGAANTTCCAAACCCCAAAATGATGTCATCTAATGTCCTGTTTCATACTCACGCCAAAGGGTTTTAGTTCACCGTCATGGGAGAGTGTGTAAAGCTGCCAATATTTGAACGCAAGAGGCTGCAATAAGAGTATTATGGGGTACTTTTATAGTACTTTTCTATGAAAAATGACTCAAACCGATTAGTCGACTACTTATATAGTCAGATTATTTTAATAGTCGATTAGTCATCGATTAGTTGACTAATCGTTGCAGCCCTAATTCATATGCTTTTTTTAAGAAGGACGTATGGACTACCTTGCTTTGCTTGCTGCCACTCGGACTGGATGGATGGATGGATGAGGCCTCCAGTTTCATGCTTGTAAACAGGCTGTAACAGCCATTAACATCACAGCAGTGCATTTTCCTCTGTTTACACTGGACCACATCACTTGGCTGGCTGTGTTGATCCTGATATTAGTGTGTTATGGATATTTCACCTGCTCTCGCTCTTATCTGAAGAGCCTCTTGATAGGACAGGCAGTCCTGATCAATACCATAACAAATCCCTGCTGCTTTAATGACAGAGAAACACAATAATCAATGGCAATTTCACATTCAAGCTAATTGCCATTTTGTAATAACACAGATATTGGACTGGGTTGAAAAATGAAATGATGAAACTAAATCTGATGGTGAATGAGACACATTTTTTTGACACAAATAATGACCTCACAACACCGACAGATACCAGGGTCAGCCAGGGTTTTATAGTGAACATTTTAAACCAAGAAACTGAAGGCAACATGTGCATATTTTCTGCTGAATATTGGGGAGTGCACAGAATGAAGCAGATGGTAGTTGTTAAGCATTGCTTTCTTCAGATACAGTAGATTGAGCAGTAGATTTATAGCAACAACGAATGAAATCCCACGAACCAATCAAGCAACTCCCCATCCAACCCGGTTAAACAGAGCAGAACAGATAGAATTTGACACACTGTAAAACTCATATCTGCAATTACTAGTCTCCACACCATCCCGTTCTCATCTGAAAAGAAAACATAATTTAACTTTCTCAAACAATTACACTCAGGGGAACTTTGACAATGGAGAGCGAAGAACAGGCCTCGGGGACTGATGCAGCAGTTTTAGGTTTGTTTATCTACGCCATGCTTTATCACAGTATACATCACATTGTTGCAGCAGTATTTCACTTTGGTTGCCTGCAGCGCACATACAGTCTGCAAAAAAATATTGGTCGCCTGCAGAGATGCCATCGCTTTTAATTTGAAATCACTCTGCAAAAAAGACATTTTATCACACACATAAACTACACAGGTGTGGACTTTAAGTCTGATTGTTTTCTGTATTTATGGCTGTTATTGTACATTTCCTGTAACTGATAAGACCGCCTCGCTTCCAGCAGTGGAGGCTTTATATTACTGAAGCAGCCAAGCTGCTCTTTGCCTCCTTTCGGAGGACTGTTAGGAGCATGGACTGTTCATATGAAGTAAAAATACACCTAAAGCTGAAACAAAAGCTGTGAATCAACACGTTGTATCAATAAAACTTTAAATTCACTCCTGATGAACACTGCCAGGGCGATGAGGGCAATCAGGTTCCTGACACACTTGCAGTAAAAACCAGAGCTAACAGGTATCACCTGCTGTGCGCCCAGCATGCTGCCTTGCCCATGGGGCTCTGGTATCGATCAGTCTCTCTGTTTGACCACACTACTCAAACCTCAATCGTCTGTCTCTTCCTCCGTGTGTCTCCCTCCCTCTCTCAATGCCCCATTAGTGCTGTGAACAGCCGTCAGGGACGCCTGGGGCTGCTGGGTAAAACACTGAACAGAGCTGACAGCGGAGAGGGAGGAGAGGGCAGGAGAAGTAATGTAGCAGAGTGGTGAGAGCAGAGAGAGGAGTCAGGTAAACTGGATGGAGGCATCGTCTTGCTATGAGGACGTTGAAAGTGGTGAAGCAATATATCAGCACAAGCTCACTATAGTCTACTATAGTATCTATAGGTAGAGATAGGGAGCTGGAGCTCTCTGGGAAATTTTGGATCCTAATGTACTTTCTCTGCAACTTTTTGTGCTAGGACGCCTTCACTTTTTCAGTTTTTACTCAGACAACTCACTCATACTTCTTTAAATTGATGGAGTGAGTTAGACAAGTCAGGAAGAGTTTGTCAATGTGGGTCTGCTTTTTGTAAGACAAATTTGACTTTTCCCCCTTTTATTTCACCTCTCCATCCTGTTCTCTTCCACAGGTCGTCAATACTGACGCTGAGCTTACACACCTGTAGTTCGGTTCATTTGGTCGCACCAGAAGGAAAAATGATCCATTGCTGCAGTTTAGTTTTGGTTTGGTTCCTGTTCACACTGACTTTTTGCAAACGAACCAAAAGGAGTAAGCATAAAGTTCTACCGACTGACAGGTAACTCTAGACTGCAAATCAATGGCATGTTATGAATAATGACTAACACAGAGATGGGATGAAAAGAAGCCGTCTTGTACAGTAGTTTTTCAGGGCTTAATACTGTGGGATCACTTTAACAGCAAAATTCAGGCTGCAGATGACCATTCAAAAAAATATATGATGGAATATACTGCAGTAGGCTCAGATATTTACTCTTGTGTAGATCAAAGTTTCATATTTACAGTTATTCCTGCTGAGTCAACATGTTTTGATGTGTAAAAATGAGGGACTGTGTGAGGTTGAAATGGTTCTGGATGTACAGAGTAGAAGCTGCTCTGACACACAGACTCTGAGGAAGAATTTGCAAACAATGAAGTTTATATTTAAGAGAAAACCGCTGTGATTTCATTAAATAGTCGCACACACACACACACACTAATTCTTATAATTATCTGCTAAAAACACTTTAAATATTTTTAAAGAATCCCAGAGAACAGACGCCTGCAGAGGCTCCAGCTCCACATTCCTTCGCTCCTCCTCTGCGCTCTTTGTGCACAGTGTGTGCAGCACCAAACCGCACATAAGATTTGTTTAAATGATTATCGGAAGTAACTATCGGAAGTGCGGCGTGGAAGACTTAAACCTTATTTCAAGTTAAGGTTGGTCTCTAAAGATAAGTGGAAGTGTGAAAGTATTTTGGCATCTGTCTCCGCTCACACCGTGCAGTTAGTGAGCCCAAACTGACAGAAAGTCGGAGGAAGACAGTGTGATTTTACGCTAGACTAGCTTAAGTGCGGTTAGGCTTAATGGTGGGTTATTGCCTAAATTTGTCTAACTGTACTAAGATGTTTTATTAACTGTTTAATCTCAAAACAGTGACAAACAATTCCAAGGCTTAAGGTAAACACTGTTGTTACTTCGCTGTCAATGAAGACAGGTAATGGAGATGTGATGCTGCTCAGCAGGGCGCTCGATTTGCATGTGTTAACTTGGCTGTGAAGTTGGTTGGGTGGAATTTAAAAACTAAAATATAAAATTAGAAGAAGAAACAGGAAAAAAAATATCTTGGAAAAAGGACACTTATCTAGTCAGAGGGCAAAAGGACAGGTGCTTGGGCAGCACCTGGGGTTTATCTGTGTAGTGCGTGGTCAGAGTATTAACCAAAGGACAAAGATTTTCAGCTGCTGTTCAAGGTATGCTTTGGAGTTTTTGACCATTAGTAGCATCATGGAGTGTTTTTACAAGCGGGCTCTGCTAGGAAATGCTGCAACGTTCTAATAAGGCACAGAAGAAGACTGACAGCAAGTACACATGGGTGTAAACAAAGCAGGTTATAAATCTTAAAAAAAAAAAATCCCCTTTGCAAATGTTTTATGAGAGAGCAAATACATTCAACAGATTTGTTAGACCTCGGTGATACACGCATTTTGGTGAGTACCACTGAAAGTGAACAGAACTTTTGTTTTGTGTCTGTAGCTACAGTATGTGTTATTGTAGGTATGCTGGAACAGGAATATGTGCGTGTTTGTGGCTGTGACAGAAACCTAACAGAACTATTTTTTTTTTTTTACCAGCCATCTGAAAATATCCCATCCTCGGCTGAACTTCAAATCAAAGCCTTACTAATGTTATCTATATGTATACTGTACACACAGGGGCTGCCTTAAGCATTAGAAAAAAACTATATGTGACATTTAATAACCCAACCTTCCCCTTCAGATGGAAGCTGGATGTGTATTTCTGGAAGTGTATATTATCTGCACGTACTGTACTGTACGTGCTGCTGCAGCAGCAGAGAGTGGATTGATAGGGCAGGCTCTAAAGGGAATACCGTTCCTCTCCTTTCTTCCTCTTTCCTTGCCTTTATCGTTCTTTCCTCAGTCCATGTTTGGCCTATCTTGTATTGTCAAGTTAAATGTCAGGTTAATAGCTGTTAAGTGTTGCTAAGGCTAGATAGCATGTAAATGATTTTTCTTTGACCTGGGGGCTTTCTGCTGCCTGTGACCACTATTTCCTGTCTGAAAGACGGAGAGACACTCGTGGAGCAACATTTCGTCCACCGCATATCCAGCCACAAGCTTCATAACTTTTTTGCAGCTGCAGCTGCCCACGATTAAAACCCAGTATTGGTTGTTTAGCCAATGCAGGACTACAGCTGACCTCTGCGACTGAGGACGGCTCACCTTTGGTGGGGTGTATTACCTGGAGCTTCACATTGTTGTGCTGTCAGTTGGGGAACTGCCCATTGGTTCGACATCCCATTGTTCCGACCATATTAAACTCATTGTTCCTAAGTCCGTTCCGAAATCATCATGATGCCCTGTGGTTAAGGTCTGGTTAGGTTTAGGCACAAAAACCACTTGGTTAGGGTCAGGAAAAGATCATGGTGTGGGTTAAAATGAAAAAGAAAGTGACAAACACATAAGCCGTGAGCCTGCTCCGCCTCAAGCCGGTCGCGGCGCACCATATGCCCGCCGCGAGCCGTTCAGCACCGCGGACAGTCGGACTAATGGGATGTCGAACCAATGACATGGACCCGTCAGTTGTAGGTTTGAGGACATGTTTTTCGCAGTGGAAAGAGTTTTAGTCTGACTACCTGCAGCAGCAGTGTTCTTGTCATCTTTCCTCCCAGCAAAATCAAAGTCATGGGAATATTTCCAGCCACTAAGGTATGCGTTTCCATTTTCCAAACTGGCTTGCTGCTTTGTGACTTCCCTGCACAGTGTGACAAATATGAAAATGAGTCCGCTGATGTGATTGTTGTATTTCATGTCAGTAGTGATGTGATAACAAAAGTAAAGTTGTATCGAGTTGTTTGGTTTTGGGCTAACTGTAATATTATTGCTGAACTTTTATTAGTAGTTTGTTACAGTAACGTGTTACTGTCCAACACTGGTCACATGTGCTCCTTACACATTAAACTGAACCTAACATCTGTCATGTGGTTCAACACACCCTCAGCAAGGACTCAAACAACTGATAAATGAGAAGCTGATACCAGATAAAGAGAGCTGAAATGCTACAGGCAACAGTAAAGTAATAAAGACTGCTCATTAACAAGGGGTTAGACGACCTGCAGATTAATCAGTCATTCCTCTCAGGAAGCCCTCGGAATAGCCTGTTAGCACTGACTGGATTAAAAGAACCAGAGGCTCTCGCTGTCTCAGTCTCATGAGTCACTCATCATATTAGATATTGAGTTTGTAAAAGGCCTTGAAGGAGACACGTGTTTTTACGTTGTTGACACTTCAGTAGGTGTTTTGTAATATGTTGTAGAGAGCACTCAGAGTTAGCTGGTGAATGGTGAAGTACCCGAGCTGGCGAGCTAACCACTAACACCCTTGCATGCTCCCAGTAGAGCACACACCCAGGTTCACTTTTGTCTGTGCAGGGCCGTGTGCTCTGCTGCTGAGTGTTATTGTTAGTTGTTGTCTTCATTTTATTCAATAAGGACTTACTGAAGAGGGTTAAAAAAGCTCTCAACGCTAATGAGCATGCTAACAAGTAGATTCTAGCCTTCAATTCCAGCTAGCGAGCTTTCTTGCTGGTGTTCAAGCATGTTAGCTTATTGGACAATGTTCACACAGTTATTCAAAAGAAACATCCAAACTATCAACTTTTATTTACTGTCTGCAAACTATTTATTTGTGAAGCAGTTTATACTCCAACAGAGGAGGTTAGGTAAAAGTGGACGGTGTAGCTGAGTCCATTTCGGACTCTCCAGCCAGCCAAAACAGCTTGCTATTGGGCAATGGTGTAAATTTCCATATCAAATTTTACCAAAGCTGAACTTGATCAGTGCAGATGATTTTGCAGCAAACCTTCTCTTTTTTAAATACTGTTTCTGAATAATTTATCTGACATAGCCTTACCTTTTATCATCACTGTTGGCAGAAATCAGAATGTGTCCATATTTCGTCTTTAAAAAAAAAACTTTTAGGAATGAATGGTATTGATCATTACATCTGTCTGTGGGTTTTTTTTTTTTTTTTTTTTTTCTTTACAAATATAGATGTGGAAGTAAGCATCACACTGGTTTCCCCATCAAAAACCCAATGGCACTTTTTCAATTGGATATTGGATTATTGCCAATAACAATATCGGTGGCGAACAAACATTCCTGATACTTACACATTTTATTCAGCAAGATAAGTATCAGAAATAAACACAATTTTCATGATTATTGAAGCCTAAATGCAATCGGCAGAAGTAAAAAGCTAACGTTAGGCTATAAACAAACTACACAACTGTCACATGACTTCACACGACGTCACCACCATAACAAGACTGTAAAGCTGTGTTCGGCGCAGCATGGCGTGATGATGTTCTGTAGCCCCATTTAGCCACCTGTTAGCAACCGCCTTTTTTAAGACACGTAGAAGCTTCAAAGTTAACGAGTGGGGTATTAACTGACGTATTTCATGTCGGAGAACAAAATATTAAGTCTCTTCAGCTTGTGTTAACCAAAGAATTTATTTTAGGCATCTAACCAAAAACCCATTGACTTTGAGACCTGGGAACCAGGAGTGGTAAAATGCTAACTTCTATCTGGGTTTTAGGACTCATTCCTGGCGGACTCTATTGGATCCACTGAATGAAGTGGAGAATTAGAGCCTCTTTGGCGCCGCACACAGCTGAGTTAGAGGTGAACAGTGACAAGGTGAATTCGTCGGACTTTTAAATAACAGACTGGTTGTTTGAATGTGTAGCCTACTCTATGAAGACTACTGTTACTAACTGCCACCAGCCTGCTGTGACCTCTGGCACTGGGGTTTAGTCTAGCTAAAACTTACTACAGCTGCTGCTTGGTCTGTCACCAGAGCTTCCACCCACTGTCCTGCCCAGCGAATAGTCTCCTAGCAGCGAGGAGTTATGCTGGGTTCACACTACATGACATTTTTGTCTGTTCTGACAGTCACTATTAGGCGATTGTGGAGTCATGAAATCTTCATTAATATAGGCCTATATTTTATCTACAGGTGCACGTCACACACTGAGCGAGCCACCTGTTAATGACGCTGTTGGCAAAGCAGTAATGATTGTGCTAAGTGGCTAATGGGCATGTAGCTACTTCCATGTTTCAGATGATACATCATGTTTGTAGTCGACCAATGAAGATGAGTTTACATATCACCTTGGGTTCGTCCTTCACCTTCTCAAAATGATCACACACTTTGGATTTCCTGCCCGAAACCCTGTGACTCCATTTGAGGTTGATTTTGGTAAAATATATTATAATGACACATGCAAGTATCTGATTACATATACGGACTCAATACCAATTTTGACTGTTTCCTGAAAAGCTGTAGTTTTGGACATACAAGGTTTCCGACTGACAGAGACGATATATATCTAGGGGTGGCTGGACTGACCTCTCCGGGAGAGTAGGAGGAAAAGGACACCTCAAGAGATGCAAGGCTGATGAATATTACCTGAGTCTGTGTCCATGGCCATGTATTCGCATGCTAATAAGAAATGCTCATGTGCATATTTGATGTGTCACCTGATTCAACTTTCTCACCTTTGAACGTTAATCTTATTTTTTTTTCACTGGTATCGCTTCAAATGCAAATGTCATTTTTGCTGCTCGCTGACTTTCAAGTTTGAAAAAAAAAAAAAAGAACGACTGGAAGAGAAAATAATTAAATAAGTGTGACTGAAATTTTAGTCTGACAGTTTTCTTCTCACTCTTTGGCCTTTTGCGTCCTCCCAACATGAAAGACTTCCATTTCACCCATGAAAGATCAACAATTTGAAAGAGATAGCTTATTCATTTTCCATTACGTAGTTCAACATTCAGTGCAGACAGCTCACCTTTCCCATCAAAGGGGAAGGGATGCATACAGCCACCTTTGACAAAAATCTGGTCAGTAATGAGTTCGCACATAAGGACAGAGTGTCAGAGACTGACCTCTCTAAGCACTACACACAGATGCTGCACTGTCTGACCAAGAGGGAAACTGTTGCTGGTTCCATCTTCAGCACAAATAGGAAGAGACTGATAACTCATCTGGAGATAGTGCCCACCACAACCAGTGAAGTGCCCTTGAGCAACATATTGTTCTTCAGGGGTGTTATAGTCCACAATGTGCTCTGATTCCAAGTGTGGCTGACAAATAAGTTTCATTTGCCAAGTGCCAAGCAAAAGTAATGTTCTTAGCAGCCTATCAGCAGTACATCAAGTCTCTGTTTAGCTGCCTTACTTGCAAAGTGGTGTCATGGTGCATATTAACATCTAAAAACAGCTATCAGTCAACCTGGTTATGTTCTGTTCTCTACGTGAGTATGGTGTTTCATAACAAAGGGGAAATGAAACAATACATCTCCCCCTAATATACATAAAGCCTGCATAACCATGGGTGCAGTTACCTTTGGAACTTCAATCGTGACTGACATTTCCCATGTGTACCTGCATGAATATTTCAGTGATTCTCATGCAGGTGTACCCCAGTGTAATACCAATACCTGTAGTCTCTCCGTCACAGTCAAGACGGATGCACTGGAGCAGGAGACATCGCATGTAGGGATCTACCACTTGCTTCGGCTCAGCGGCACGAACAGTAGGTTCATAATCTGTCCCACAACTCTTCATACACCCACACTGACATACATACACATGCATGTGTTGCATGTGCACATGTGAGGCCACAGCTACTACACAGTCTTTCCAAGTACCTCCTGACAACTGCAGGAAGATCCCCCGTGGCACAGGTACCCCTGGATGAGGATCACTGAGAGGTAACACACGTGTGCTATTTCACACAAGTACACATGAGAAGCTCCAAAGGCAGTGATGTTGACAGGTACACGTCTTGCATTTGACACATTTAAATAATAATAAGAATCTTCCCAGTCAACCAATAGTCGTCATTCAAGGCCATTAGTGGACTAGTTGCCCGCTTGTTTATGATATTAATTTAAATACTAAATTTTTGGGCGGGGCAACACAATGGTTTGAGTTGAAGATGTGAGAAAGAATAGTCTCAGTAACATTGTTAACACTGTGCTACATTACAGAGAAATACAAAACCGTCCTAATGAGCCTTCATTAATATAGGCCTATATTTTATCTACAAGTGCACGTCACACACTGAGCGAGCCGCCTGTTAATGACGCTGTCGGCAAAGCAGTAATGATTGTGCTAAGTGGCTAATGGGCATGTAGCTACTTCCATGTTTCAGATGATACGTCATGTTTGTAGTCGACCAATGAAGATGAGTTTACATATCACCTTGGGTTCGTCCTTCACCTTCTCACAATGATCCCACACTTTGGATTTCCTGCCCGACATGTTATTAACTAGCCTGTGGAATAACCGCAGGTACCAGCCCTGGAAATTAACGTGAGAACTTGCCAACTAATGACCTTTCTGGTCGACTATCATTTGGTCAACTATTAGGGGGCAGACCTCACTATCAACATGTCCAGATGCAACAAATCTCTGTTAAATTCATAAAAATGAACCAGGGATGCATCAATTTATCAGCTTCACATTAGTATCAGCCGATATTTGCCTTGCTGACTGCCATTGGCCGATCGGCAAAAAGGTGACCTTCACTGATGTCAGTGGACGATGTTTTTCTCTTGTGTCACATTAATTTTTCCGCAGGCTAAAAGCAGGGCTCGAGACTAATGGTGTCCTGTCGTCCTGGGGACAACAGAAAATGTATCTGAGATGAAGACAGATTTTCCCCGGGACACCTTCGGGATGGAAGGACGCAGTGAACTCTTGTCACATCAGAGGACGCATCCTATTGCTTCCACACAGGAAGCTCCATACAAGCTCCAACATATCACAAAAACTGAGGATTCCTAAATAACAGTTAGATCATCAAATGACTGTGGAGACCCAGATTAATGACGTTCTTCTAAGGTAAACTATCCTTCTGAAATGGAGTGACCCTACTTTGCTCCTTTTCAATGGCACAAAAAGTAGTCCGGCCTCTTGGGTGAAAGTCGGTGGTGGTTGTACCCATCCGCCACCCCTCGTCCTACCGTGTTTCCCCTTGATGCTCCCGGGCGCCTTTAAGCAATAACGGCAACCAGCCGCGTACTATGTAAAACGTAAAAGAATGGCTTTTCGTCGGTGTCTGGCGCCGGAAGTCACTAACCAAGAGTCGGATTTTGACAACTTCGGAATGAGACCTCACCATTGCCAGCAGACAAGAGTTGTGTACAAAATTCTGCTGAAGATGAGCATGCCTTGTTTTTTTTTTACTGGTGCGTCATGTTCAACATCACAGATGGGCCGGAAAACAGGTTAGTAAACACTAGAAAGCAGCATGGAGGTCAGTGAAAATGTTTTGGTGGTTACTTCTTTTTATGTATCTCTTACTTTATTCAGTCTCTCTTTTAAACTCGGTGCAGACTGATTCAGATCGATGTTTGAGCACGGTATTTTGTGGTGGCATGGTGCTGAATCTTGCCGATAAAGGGGCTAAAATGAGTGTATAAACCCAGGTGCTCGATCACTGGTGACTGGAGCCAGAGATGCAAAATACCCATGACTACAACAGACTCATTTGATGTGGGTGTGAATGCTGCTTATAACCTTTCCCATTAAATAAAAAAGCCAGATGTTAGGTGTTAGTGGGGTTTTTGTGCAGTGTTAAAGGGGCTTTATTTAATGTCCCTTGAAGTGAATTTTAGCTGTTTACCTGAGGAAATCATTGTTATATTCCCTTTAGTGTTGTTCTGTTAAAATAGATAATAATAATTATGGCCTGTTTAACCATAATAATGTTCAGAAAATGATGCCATCCATAACCTTTCTCCTTAATTTCACACACCCTCTCTCTCCTCGAGTACAAACAGTCTCTCATTATAGAGGAAGAGGACACTGAGTGACACACTGTAAGAGGGAATCAGCTCTTAAAAAACACATTATCTTTTTATTACTGTACAGTAAGGGCACATTTCCATTTGAGACTATCTGTGCTCTTGGGCTATAAGCAGAGAGTGGGGTAATAAAAGTGATAAAGTTGCTGCAGTGAAGCAGCTGTTGTGAGAACAGTTTTTTTCTCTCTCTCTGGAAAATAAGCTTTGAATTTTCAACAATAAGTCCCTCAAATAAAAACAAAAACCCAAAGGATTTCAAACACAGAGCTGTGTGTGGGTAAAATCTGAATCATGTTTGCGCCGTTCATAAAATCTTTGCAACTTTAATTGTGCCATTGCATTTACTCTCCATGTAATTTCCTCACAAAGGCTCATAGCTTGTTAGTGTGAATGTTATTTCCTCAACGACTTTTGAAGAACAGCTCTCTGACACCTGGAGCACATTTCCGCGGCTAATGGTTGGATAGCTGATGCATGATTCAATATACTCACACCGTACGAGATGTAATTTAAAATTAAGACATTCTTGAGGGCTCAGCCTCCCTGTAGAGAAATGTACACCGTTAATGATCCCTTATGCACTTTGCAACGCGGGTGATTCTGCGGGAAAAAAAAGAAAAAGAAGAGAGATATATAATTAACGTTTTGTTGTGTCAAGCCTTCTGCAGAATGAAGCTCGTGTTTATCGTGGATGCAGTGAATTCACATGTAGCATTATTCAAACTGTATCCTAATCATGTTGGGCTGCCTCCCGCAGAATGAAGGGCCTCTTCATCTCTCACACACTCACACACACACACACACACACACACACACACACACACACACACTTAACCTAACAGTGCCAGACCTCGCAGACAAGCGAGAGCCGGGGTAAATATGTGAAATAGAATTCTAATTCGAGAGGTTTTTACCCAGGAGTCCTCCCCACATGCTACCCACTGACACCATGATGAATGGCTTTGTGCTGGCTGGATGCGGTTGTCTATGTGTGTGTGTAATTGTGCGTCTGTAGCAAGGTTCAAGGAGGTTGTCACCCCTCAGAAAAAAAACAGCCCCCTCCTCCCATTAAGCTGCCTGTGGATAATTAAACCTAGTTTTGAAGAGTGGCCACTGCTATTATTTATTTACTTGTTTGTCTCAGATGATACATGAGAAGAGAGAAAATAAGAAGAGGCTCGGGGTGGATTTTGCCAAGCGTGGCATATTCAGGGCCATGCTCCCAGTTAATGGAATAAGAGAACAAGCAGAAGTCGTGCACTCTCGTATGTTCTGTGTTTGTGCACCGCCGCTGCACTTCCAGCTGTGTACAAACAATATGTACTGGTGTGTTGGGAGTTTTGGACATTGATTAATTCTTCTCTGTAAGTAATATTAAAACCTCCGACTTGCTGTTATCCTGATAAACAACAATGATGGCCTTGATTCAAATCTGAAGCAGAAATGAATTTGGCCTGCAGGCCTGACTGCGGCAAAGAACCTGCTAGCTTAGCATTGTTAACCTCCACTCTCCTCAGATATCAGACACTAGCTCAGGTCTTTCTGAGAAACTGTCTCTCTAGGGTCGACAGGAAGGATCATGCCAAGACACGTTTGCTTTTTTAAAGGAATGAAAAGCTACAGTTTGTTGCTCAGATGACTCATACACTTCTTTTTAGCCTTATTTTTCTTCATCTCGTTCGACCCGCTGTCTCCTGCTGAGGTGCATTTTTGATATCCTGTTTGAGGAAACAACACATTCTCACTCCCAACTCGTCACATATTGTTGCTTCTTCAGTGGACCTTTGACGTTGACGTATGATGCGCTGATATCCAAAGTGCGTCAGTTGTTGATGCTCTGGGACATTGTGCCAATTTACACCTTTTACATGCATTGTGTCTTTTCAAAATACACTTCCTTTTCCACAGGCAATGTACAGTTCTTGCTCATTAGACGCATACAGTCTTTGACTTACAATGTCTGTGAAACACCTTGTATGTCAGTGTTTTTCCTTGTACAACAAACGCACATGGTTAGGTTTAGAAAAAAACACCATGATTTGGCTCAACACTCATACAGGAAGCAAACAGCAGGCTCCTGGGTGAAAGTCTTGTGTTTGTTGGACCCCTTACGCCCGCTCTATAGGGACTTTCCAGCTCCTTAAGTTATGTCGTTTTCCAGCAGTGTTTCAAATTGACGCCATATGGCAGCATTATAAATCGTGCCCCCGTGGCATGACGCGGCATGGCTTTTCTCGTTGGTGTCTGACGTGGAAATCACTGACTTCATTATCTGACGACTTTGGAATGAGAACGGGTACAAAAAGGTGAAATGGACAAATGATAAACTTTCTATATGAACATGTGTATTTTCTGTATTATGAGCCACTTTCAACGGCATATATTTATAATATTATGAGACTGTACTCCCAAGAAAAACGACAGCATCCGTCATTTCAGCAGATGCCCCAAAAAGACGTGTGTACACTCAGGTGAAAAAGCCTTTTTCCTCAGTAGTTGTGCCTCATGTCCTTTAGGAGCAAAGGAGGAAGTTGTGGAACATTACTTCAGCAGGGTTCTTACAGTTTAGGGCCAGTTAGATTTCAGACTTTTTAAATTGTATATGAAATGAAATTTAAAGAATTACTTCACCCCTCAAACGACCATCTGTATATCAATTACTCACCCTGTGTAAAACTGAGTTGGTGAATAAACTGTTTTTCTCAGAGAAACAAAGAATCTAAAAACGAAGAGAATTCTTGATGAACTGAAGTCATAGAGGTCCACGTTTAACAACAGCAATATATACATAATATACTGTATATCAAACACAAGCTCTCACACAACTTCTGTAGTTAAATCCAATTTTCAGTTATTCGGTCGTCTGCTCAGCACTCCCCAAACAGACAACCCTTTCCGAAGGTAAACCTTGCTGAACACAGGAGTTGCTGGTCACCCACTGCCTTGATCAGTTAGTTGGTTTGTGTTATTGTGTGACTTTGGTGTTTTAAAGAGTTAGTTCAGATCCACCAAAGTCACACAATGATACACACAAACTAACTGATCAAGGCAGCGGGTGACCAGCACCTCCTGTGTTCAGCGAGGTAAAATTGCTGTTTTTGTCAATGAAGTCTGCTTTGAAGAGAGCATAGATAAGTTTCACTTTTAGTTCAGTCCCCAGTCAGACAGAGCTGTCTGTTTAGGAAGTACTGAGCATCCAACTGGATAAATGAGACTTGGATTATACTGCACCAGTTGTGTGAGAGTCTGTAAACGTATGTTTTGATATGCAGTAGTTTATATTTCAAATGTATTTAAAAGGCTTAGTCACTTGAACGTGACTTTGTTCTTTGTACATATGTGCAGCAGAGGATGCCATCAGAGGCGGTCCAGTACTCAGAAAGTAAGAGAACCACTTTCTTATGTGCTATTAGAGTGTGTAACATAATAAACATGTGACAAAATACATAGCATAACATCTTAAAGGAAGTGCCAATTACCATATATGATATTTGTCCACATTACATAATTTGATGAGAAATATAAATTTCATCACCAGGTAAGTGCACAAGCACAATCCCATTCTCCAATCACGATGCTTGTCGGAGCCGAGCCCACCAACCAAAGGTCACGGTGCTGTCAGGGACATTTTCATTTTCATTGACTTTCTTATTGATTTTCATGAGATTACATAACAGCACAGAGAATAGTGTGGAAAATAAACCAAGTAGAGCTCATTATCAAACCCATTACTGTAACAAAAACTATTATGAAAACTGACTTTGATTCCTGGAGGCCAACATAAGTCCACCTCATCAATTCACTTGTGTCAATTCCTCTGAGCGTAACAGAAGCTCATAGATTGATAAAACCTCCAACATACAACAGATTCATTACTGTGACCCCAGACTGTAAATACAGAGTGATTAGTTGATGTTGTGTGCACACTGGGCATCCATAAGGGACAGCCATGCGCCTCAGGTACTCTATATGCTGAAGTGTTCCTTTGTGGCTCTACTGAACTATATGTTTAATGCACAGCTCCGATGGTAAACCATTACTGTGTCTGCCTTCAGACACAGCTCCCACCCTGGGGAGAGCTGCAACCAATTAAAAGAACCCTCGAATGGGAGTTGCTCTCAGGGAGGAGTGCACGTCAGTCTGTGACGGGTGGACAAGGGTGCCATGTTGGGCTTCAGTACATGTGTGTGTGTGTTTTCTGGTGGAAAAGCGCTATAAAGAGAGAGGTTATTGTGTCGGAGTGTTCGCACATGGGATCTTTCGTTGTATCTGTGCCAGCTGTTCAGACAAAAGGAGCACAATCGGAGCGGTGGGGTGGAAAAAACATGAAATGGGACATCAACTTCAAGCTCCCGTCACTGTTATTTAAAAATAGCTTGCTGTGTGCATTTTCAAGGCTGATGTACCTGTCAGTCGCTCTGTGACAGTGAGTAATGAGCTCTACTCACCTCTGCATTTCATTTACTGGACAGACCTTCTTTCAATCCCATTGGAAGTTTCACAGTTGTTCAATATTGGTTTTATGACTAGTTAAAGCTCTTGGTTCTACACTACAATAATGGCCACGAGTCTCTGCCATGTTTGTGCACATTTACTTGTTGGCTGTTGTGCATTTTTATGTTTAAATCCCTCAGGACATTCAGCAACAATGTATAAATGTAAAAGATTACTCAAACGGTGTGTCCCAAGTGATGAGGCGTTGCAGGTCTTAAGCTTTGTATTGCTCCATATTTATTTAAAGAGATTGAAGAGTTATATCTTTTTTAAGTTTTAACCAAAAGCATAAAAAGCAATTGCGTAAGTGTGTTTATCTGTTGTTGTGTAATCTGGACTCGTAACCAAAGCAAACAGTGCATCATTATTGGCAATGTAATGTTTTGGGTGACAGGTTACATTAAAAATATGTATTTTACTTCCTCACTTTGTGGAAGCAGGTCTTGAATGCTCTCTATTCATTCTTAGATTCACTCTGTCACTGCATCCAACAGGTCAGTGTGTGGATGCAAAACAACTTTCTCCAGCTAAATTCAGACAAGACTGAAGTCATCGTATTTGGTCCACAGAAACAAAGAGAAAGTGTCAGCAGTCACCTCCAGTCTCTCTCTCTAAAACCTACAAATCAGGTTAGAAATCTCGGGGTAATAATGGACTCAGACTTGAACTTTAACAGCCACATCAAATCAATAACATCAGCAGCTTTTTACCATCTAAAAAACATTGCCAAAATCAAAGGTATAGTGTCTAAACCTGACTTGGAGAGACTTATCCATGCATTTGTCTCTAGTAGGTTAGACTACTGTAACGGCCTGCTCACTGGCCTCTCCAAACGGGCCGTAAGACAGCTGCAGTACATCCAGAATGCTGCTGCTCGGGTCCTGACCAGAACCAGGAAGTACGAGCACATTAGTCCTGTGCTCAGGTCTCTACACTGGCTTCCTGTGGCTCAGAGAATAGACTTTAAAGCAGCTCTGCTTGTGTACAAGTCTCTCCACGGCCTAGCACCAAAGTACATCTCTGACATGTTAGTGCCATATGAACCATCTCGGACTCTGAGGACCTCAGGGACCGGCCTCCTGCTGGTGCCCAGAGTCAGGACTAAACATGGGGAATCAGGATTCCAGTTTTATGCAGCTAAAATCTGGAACAGTCTTTCTGAAGATGTGAGACAGGCCTCTACTCTGACAATGTTCAAATCTAGGCTCAAAACAGCTCTATTTCACTGTGCATATGACTGAAAGGATCTTATCTGCACTCTTCTCTTTTAAAGTTCATTTTATAATGATTATTTATGTTTTTATTTTGTATTGTGATTTTAATGCATTTTCTTGTTCTGTAAAGCACTTTGAATTACTTTGTGTACGAATTGTGCTCTACAAATAAACTTGCCTTGCCTTGCCTTGCCTTGCCTTATAATGTTAGAAGTGAAAAAAAAATCTATTTGGTCCCATTGTTTCAAAATTACTAACAACTCTGAATCTGCCCTGACATTCTTGTAACTAAGAGGGCTTTCACAACAGGGACCTGGGTCTGGACCTGAATACACTTGACCTCAAAATCCAGTTTGTTTGATTAGTGTGAATACTGTTTAGAGTACCTGGGCATGGTCAGTGGATTCGGTCAGTGCTCGAGGCCACTTGAAAGGGTGGTCTCAAGTATAGTTCATGTGCACTCCAATACAGTATGCATCAGGTGTGAACAAACTGTACCAAAACACGGACATGGACTTCTATTTATCACTACTACAAGGAGCATTTAACCAGTCAGGAGACACCCTCAGTTTAATAGTACATTTATATGACATCAGACAAAAATGATTTATTGTGTCAGTCTGACCAAAACCAGACTTTTAAAATACACGTTAACATGTTAGACCAACTGAAATTGTACCAAATGTGATTGGGAGTCAGAATACTCTCCGCCTACTCCACAGAAGCGTAACAGAAGAAGAGAAGAAAAAGAAAATGTAAAGCGCACAGCACATACGATGGTACAGAGATGTAAAGTTGTTCACCATGGTACCACTTTCCTGCTAGCTAAGCATAGCCAACTTGTTTGACAATTGTGTGGTCTGTGACGTAACAGGTCACCCAGAAAAAGGTCCGATACTAACATATCGCCACCTATTGTTGTGGAGTCAGACATGCTTCTGTCAATAAATCGATTCCCCTCCTGTGCTTGTATAATGGGACAAGGACAGTAGTCCAATTAAATGGCCTAGTCGAGTTATGACCGTAGCTGTACTAACTGTGCATGTAAACGCACTGACTGACGCCTCTATATCAGATGGCAGCACAGTCTGCTGCAAACAGACCCAGATCCAGCTTCGGTACTGCCCTCCACCTGCAGTTGGAGCTCCAGCGGGAGACAAAGAGCTCCACGCTCGACAGCAGCAGCTCCTCCTCTGGCCAGGAGGAGAGCTTTGCTCGGGCAGAAGTGTCTGTCTGCGGCGTAGTTTCTACCCTTTAGCACAACATAAATGTCTCATAGATGATGAAACAAGTGTACTACTGGTGTGGAAAAACAATACTAATATGAAAGCTGAGGGACTTGGAAGTGGAGAGGGGAGACAAGGGCAAGGTACGAAGGCAAGGGCAGCAGGGCTGAACCAGCCAGTCCAATACACTCGGTATCAAACAAGGATTTAAGTATAAACTGTCTTCACACTGAAAAAGTGAGAAAACCAAGTATATTCAAAGTTATCAGTGTGCACGTTAAATTGTTACAAAATGTTACAAAGACAGGAAATAGAGAAGCTGCTCACCGCTGGGCAACTGCAATGTAGAAATTAAATATGAAATCTTCAAGAAAAGCTTTTAAAGGAAAGTACATTATATTCATGTAAAAACAGTCATTAAAAGGACACTAAAGATTTGTGTTTAAACTACTACTGTGAAAATGCAGGTAAAATGTGTGCAGTACAAAGAGTTGCAACATGCACACGTTCATCACGTTGTAATAAAACGGGGGACTAAATCATTCGATCCCCCTGGAGGAAGCTATCGACACAAACATACATGTAAAGTTCATCATCTCATTGATGTTCCCTGCAGCACACACGCATCATGTATCAAATCCCCTCATGACCAGCTGCAATTTCCCCTTTAACTGGGGGGTTGTCTCACTCAGATAGCAGGTTTTGTTTGATTACTGGGAGAATATCAGTATCAGAGGATTTCAAAATACTGTAGATCAATGGTCAGCAACACACACATGCACAATTTGATGATTCACTGGGACCAGATGCTTCTGTTTATATCATTATCAGAATTCATCAAACATTCATATCGACTTGCACTCAAGTTAAAAGATCAATTTTGTCCCAGGCGCCTAATATCTCACTGTTTGTCCGATTTGCCTCCTGCAAAACCTTAATTGATTTCATAGAAACCTACGGGGTTAACAGTTGGTGAGCGTTTAGTGTCAGGGTCACGATAAAGTAACAGTTATGGTGTGAAAGAGTTACTATATTGGTGATATACCAGAAGGTTTTTAGGATCTGTGAATCGTCCTTTAACACACTGGACCAGCCAAAGGGTCCAAATTTCTCCTTAGTCTTAGTTCAAGGTCCACACAGTTCATTATATTCACCATCATACTTGCGTTTGGCCATGTTGACAAGATAGTTTGTTGTCTGTGTCAAGAAGCTGTCCATTAGTCACTCATTCTACAACAGAAAACAGTACTTCAAAATAAAAGCTCTCACTGTACTCAGTACTCAATATGTTTCTTTTTTTGTTTTTGTTTTGTTTTTTTTACAAAAATGTGTAAAAAAACGACACGTTTGTGAGTCACTTGTGGTCTATTCAGAATGGACCCGCGACCAACTTTTGGACCCCAACCCACCAGTTTTAACAGAGTGGTACATAAATTATGTGATGTAGATCATCCATTGTGTTAGGGCAGTGATACACGCATGTGAATACATGGCAAAAGGGACATACTTAAAATATTAACCAAAAAATATGGTGAAAATGGGGCAATATCAAAACATGGATGTAGCTTCAAGTCATACTGTGGTTGCAATTAGTGAATGCAGTGCAGGGGACCTGAGACTTCAAAGTCACCTACAATCCATTCACAAATGACAGTAATCTGACGGAAAATCAAATCCTGAAGATCGCTACGTCCCCTGACTCTTCCTCTTGTATCATTGTGTCATATGGATTACTGTAAATTTATTGGTTGATCTGTTCTGTACACATGACATCTACTGCACGTTTGTCTGTCCTAGAAGGGGGATCCTTCCTCAGTTGCTCTTCCTGAGGTTTTGCACCTTTTTTCCCCCCCAGCTAAAGGGTTTTTCTGGGGTGAGGGGGAGTTTTTCCTTACCTGCTGTGAGGGTCCAAGGACAGATGGATGGTGTATGCTGTAAAGCCATCTGAGACGAATTGTGTTTGGGTATACAGGGACTTATAAATTAAATTTAATTGAACTGAACTGCCTCTTTCTGGAACAGAGATGTCTCTTGCGCTCACTATGTTCAAGGTCCGCCACGCGCCTTTCCAAAGGCCTGGATCACCCACACCTGACCTGCATCTGATAGTGACTGGAGCTGTACGCACCTTATTCCTGAAGGTGCTACCGTAGAAATGATTATGAATGCAACTTCCAGTGAGATAGCAGAAGTATAAGTAAGCAGGTTAGTGGCAATGACTCTTTATGGGTAGTCCCAGTTGCTAATCTTGGTGTCTTATCATCAACGGCGGTTCTTTTTGAATGTAATTAGCCTAAAGTTTAGCAAATATTGCTTTGTTTTTTAATAGATATTAAACTAGCACTTTAACCAATGGTACAGTTTCCGTTGCCAGCGTCCCATTTAATACCGTCCTGTTTTGAAAAATAAAATGCACTGTCCCTTCCTTAATCAATACGGGATGTGAATTGTCAACTTAAGAAATAATAAAACTAAAAGAGTTTTGAGAGGGGAGAAGTATTAAATCAGAATTTGTGGAAGACAATAACAACCTAGAATGACAGGTCTGTCACTCAGTGTCAGGACATGATATTCCTGTCTTTCCCTGTCTGACTGCCTTCTCAAACTACATTAGAAAATTGCTGGTTATATAATAAACTCAGCAGCATACCTTGAATTTAAAAATGAAAAACATGAACTTTCTATTATATAAAAATGATTGCCTTAAGTTATTCATTTTACCACTACTTTATATTGCTGACATTACTGAGGTCTGCGGCTAAACTCAGCATCGTGTTTCACTCAGTAGAACTCTGATTTAGTAAAATAGAAGATATAAAAATATGTAACCTGTGTTGTTAAGGCAGATGAATGGAGCATTAGCTTGGAAACATCACGTTAATATACTTTACATAGAGCTAAAAGTAAGACTGAATAAAGTTAAATGTTCGCTGAATGTGTTACTGTCTGTTTAGAGTCATAAGAATTCATTAAAAAGCTTTTTGAGAATGGAGATATCTGTCATTAGCTAACTTGGGCTACATTAAATTTAACATTACGTTAACGTAGCAAGGTCAGCTAATTGCTAACATGCTTGGTTAGAAATTCTGTTGTGATATTCATCGACAGGATCTCAAAGTGCAGCTGGGGGGAGGAAGGGGTCCGGTTTGGGGACCTCAGAATTGCATCACTGCTTTTTACAGATGATGTTGTTCTATTGGCCTTATCATACCATGACCTCCAGCATGCACTGGGGCAGTTTGCTGTTGCATGTGAAGCCAACAGGATGAGAATTAGCACCTCCAAGTCTGAGGCCATGCTTCTCTGCTGGAAACTGGTGGATTTCTCCTTCTGGGTTGGGAGAGTTATTGCTCCAAAGGAGGGAGCTCAAGTTTCTAGAAGTCTTGTCCACAAGTGAGGGTAAGTTGGAGCATGAGATGGATCAGTGTTCTGGTGCGGCAGTGATGCAGGTGCTGCGCCGGACTGCCGTGGTAAAGAGGGAGCTGAGCTGGAAGGCAAAGCTTTCAATTTACCGATCCATCTATGTCCCAACCCTCACCTATGGTCATAAGCTTTGGGTAGAGACCAAAAGAATGAGGTCATAGATACAAGCAGTCAAAATGAGTTTCCTGTAGGATAGCTGGGCTCAGCCTCAAAGATAGGGTGAGGAGTTCAGACATCTGGAGGGAGCTTGGAGTAGAGCCCTGCTTCTTCGTGTCATAAGGGGTTGGTTGAGGTGGTTCAGGTATATCTGTTCATGATCTTCCTAGGTGCCTCTGGGCAAGTCCAACTGGTAGGAGGTCCTAGGGTAGACCCAGAACAAGTTGAAGGGATTGCATATCTCCTCTGGCCTGGGAATGCCTTGGGATCCCCCAGGGGAAGCTGAAAAGCATTGCTGCAGAGAGAGATGTTTAGAGTACTTTGCTCAGCCCCCCCCCGACTCAGCCCCGGATAAGCTGATAAAAATGAATGGATTTCTATGCATAATTTTCTGTAAATAAATTACTTTCATTGTTACCTTTAAGTGATTCAGCAGACTTTTTTTGTCAAAGTTATTTGGTAAATTTGTTAGGTGTTCCGTGTGTTCCCCTTGAGTTAAGGTCATAACAAACACCGACAATAAGCAAAGCTGGATGCCATGAAGAGGATAAAGCGTTAAGCAGCTCCTGTGGTGATGTGGTGAGGACTTTCTTTTTATTTCACATTAGCCAGGAGAAGAAGGTTCAGCATCAAGCACCGATCTGGAGATGAAGGGAGACTGCTGAGACAAAGAAAAGCACCTGGTCTCTGTCAGGCCTCAGACTCTCTGCTGTATCTCTGTACAACAAGAGGCTTGACAGAGCAGAACACAAAGATTGTGGGTGTATTGTTTGGCATACTGTGACCCAAAAACATAAAAATACTTGTGCTCTCGTCTTTTTCTGTGTCCCTGTGTCATACTCTCACTGGAATTGCTAGCGTGTTGTCAAATATTTTTGTTACAGGACAACTTTTCCCACAAACAGTAACTGGGTCAAAAATCAGCACACTTGTCCATTATTGAGACATTTGCCATAATTCAAACAGAAGTCAGTCCATTGTTTAATAGTGACTTTGGATTTAATTGCTTCACACTCATCTTCCCCGGCTGCACAGAAGATTAGTGTCTCCAACTAATAATGTCTCCCTTTCTGACATGACTGGCCAGAAAAGTGTTTTTGCAGAACATTATGTCACAGTGACCTTTGACCTTTTGGATATAAAATGCCATGGCTTCATCATTTTATCCTTTGAGACATTTGTGTGAAATTTTGTCAAAGTATGAATTCTTGTTGCGTGCAATCACAGTGACCTTGACCTTTGACCTCATATCAAAGTTTGTCCCAAATTTGAGGAAATTCCCTGAAGGCATTCTTGAGATATTGCATACAGAAGAATGGGACAGACAGCCCGAAAACGTATACCTCTGGCCGCGGCTATTGCCAGCGTGGAGTCATAAAAACAATATACACTCATTGGCTACTTTTTTAGGTACACCGTGCTAGTGCCAAGTTTGACCCTCTTTTGCCTTCAGAACTACTTTAATTCTTATTGTCATAGATTCAACAAGGTGCTGGAAACATTCCTCAGAGATTTTGGTCCATATCGACATGATAGCATCACACAGTTGCTGCAGATTTGTCGGCTGCACATCCATGATGTGAATCTCCCGTTCCACCACATCCCAAAGGTGCTCTATTGGATTGAGATCTGGTGACTGTGGAGGCCACTGGAGTACAGTGAACTCATTGGCATGTTCAAGAAACCAGTTTGAGATGATTTGAGCTTTGTGCGTTATCCTGCTGGAAGTAGCCATCAGAAGATGGGTACACTGTGGTCATAAAGGGATGGACACGGTCAGCAACAATACTCAGGTAGGCTGTGGTGTTTAAACCATGCTCAGTTGGTACTAAGGGGCCCAAAGTGTGCCAAGAAAATATCTCCCACACCATTACACCACCACCAGCCTGAACCGTTGATACAAGGCAGGATGGATCCATGCTTTCATGTTGTTTACACCAAATTCTGACCCTACCATCTGAATGTGGCAGCAGAAATCCAGACTCAGTTTCTTGTTGTTAGCTGACAGGAGTGGCACCTGGTGTGGTCTTCTGTTGCTGCAGCCAATCTGCTTCTGCTTTAACGAGCAGTTGAACAGGTGGACCTAATAAAGTGGCCAGTGAGTGTATTCTAAAGGACGACACGTGAGCACTCTTTTTAGCTAAGGATAGATTGTCTGAACCTTCCAGGAAGAGAGAACTGCGCACTCCTAAGTCTGATACCTTTTTGTTTTAAGATGTGTTGTGAATCAATCAGATCATCAGCATATTAATTTACTTGTCAGTTTTCTCAAGTTAGGTCTTTCTCTGCCTGTCTCTGCTTCACACACACACACACACACACACACACACACACACACACACACACACACAAACACACACACACCGAGTCATGCACTTCAAAAATTCAATTTACATTATTGCCTTTGAGAGGTGAGGTAGGCACTTTTTAATTTCCATGAAAATGTGTGGAAAAGTGTTGAGCAGACAGCTGCCATCCTCTCATTCAAAACGACAGGGAGTGTGCACAGGAAGTGTGTTTTCACGCTGAATGTCATCATCACCCAACCTCTAGAATATGTCACCTCTTCACACACAATGATGCCACTGTAAATCTGGCTGAGGAATGTCAAGTATTCATATTTCAGCAATCTATGTGTTTTTCCAAGGTACATTATCTCTCCTCAGCCTCCCAAACGTCTCAAAGCATTTTTCTCTGCGCTCTCTCAGAAGAATATATAGGTGGAAAAGGTGATTATCTCTCCTGCTTTTCTTCTCTCCTCCCTGTTTTCCCCATTTTTCCCATCAACCTTCCCGTCTCTCCTCCAAGATGCTGGCCATTGAGTTGAAGTGTTTGTCATTGCAAATGGTTTTTACTTGATTAATGGTGCATTTCATTGGAGCAACCTGACCTTGCCTTGCATGGACAGGCTTTGTTGTTTTTGTATAAATCACACTGAGAAATGTTCAAGAAAAAAAAGAGGAAATTATCACATAACTGATGTTTGTGCACAGATACTTGCAGAAAAAAAGCTGAACATAAAAATGAAGTATTTTTTTCTCCTCTCTAAGGAAGTTATAAGCAGATGTTTACTCAGACTCTGAGGTAAAGGTGTTACAAAGGGTTCCCAAAGCTTTTAAGCATGCAAGATAAATTACTTAAAAACTTGTTTTCCTTTGTGTGACAGGACAAAAAAACCTGTGATTTTCTTTCCAAGCAAGCAATAGCTATCATTATCGAGCCTGCTTGTGTAATATGACAAACATGCCACATTTACATGCCACCCCTGGAGTGTGTTTTGTATCGAACTACATCTCATTCTTCTTTCTTTCTCCCTGGATTAAAGGGCGTGCCCCAGGGTAAGATACTAGGACCACTGATAATTCTATATCTTAATGTGTTTGTTAGAACATCAAATGCACTGAACAGTTTTTATGCCAATAATTTTATCCATTGCTCATCCCCAAACATACCAACCCTTACTGCAGTCTATCTTTGACGTTGTTCAGTCTTGTTTAACTCAGCTGAAGCTGTTGTTGATTATGGAAATACAAAATCATGCATTATTCAAATGGAAAGGAGTTGCAAACTAAACACACCCAAGCTCCTAAGTATTTAGGTATTATTAGTGATCAGAAATTGACACTAAATCAGACCCCCACGAAAATAGCGTCTTGTGTGTGATTTATCCTGGTTTCATATGAGTAGAGGAAAAGTCTGCTAATTTATACAATGTAAAATGCCACAGGCTTGTGCTGAAAACATTAGCATGTTGCATTTGTTTGGAAAACCTGTTAAGTATAAGACATATGCTTTGTCTGTGAATTCTGTGAGTTATAAGGAGGCTGATTTGTGTACTTGTGTTTGAAATGGTCTCTATTAAGCCATGTTTAATGTGTGTTTAATGTCTGTTTTGGGTGTTTTGAATCAACCAAAGCAGCACTTCACAGAACCCCAGCCGCTGACAAGTGTTTTGGAGCTGTAACTGCAGAGTGACACAGACACACCACCGCACACGTACAAATGTTCACAATGGTGTAGGCCACGTGCATACTTTGGCCTAGGCTCTGCATAGAGCTGACGCACAAGTATAAATCCTGCTTAGAAATAAATCATTCTCCTTCAGGGAAAGTAAACACCTGGGGCCAAAAACATATAACTCTGTGTAGATTCATGACTAAAACTGTGTATGCACAAAGGCAGAAGTGTGAAGATGGATTCTTTTCATCAGATTTATAAAGCTGTGTGTATATCTGATTGTGTTTTTTAAAGCCTGATCATCGTGGTGCTGGGCGCATATCCATGCAACACATCTTAGTCCAACCTCATGATGTTTTGTCATGGACTTTTCATGTTGAGATACAACGTGCACGGTACCCTGGGTGCACTGGTTGTTGACGTTCTGGGACGCCATGTCAGCTTCAGCCTGTTACACGCATTGTCTCTTCTCAAAATATACTTCTGTTTTTTACAGAAAATGTCCAGTTTACATACAGTCTCTTTCAAAATAAATGTACTATGTCTGTGCAACACCGTGAATTGATGTTTTTTCCAACTTCTATAACAAACACCCGTGGTTATGTTTTACCAACACATGCAATTGGTTGAATTTGGGAAAAAAGAACAGGGTTTGGAATTACAATCTTACAAGAAGCGAACACCTGCCTCCAGGGTGAAAGTTGGTGGTTGCTTGACTCATCCACCATTCCTCCTGCCCACTCTACTTGGACTTTCGCCCCCTTAACTTTTGTTTTTTTGTCCCATTGTGTTTCCTCCTGATGCTGCCAGGTGCTGTTAAACAATAACCCTGACTGGCTGCACATCAGGCCAACATGAAAGGACATGAACAAGCATGAACTGATGAAGCCTCTTGGATAAGAGGTGAAACGCCTTCTAAGACAAAACTAAGTCCAGCTGCATTCGATTCAGTCGCCTTGAGATATTCATGAGCCTCATTTCCACACCCACAGTTCACCATAAATGGACTTAGAAATGCCCTTGAACATATATTTGCATATCAATACTTATGCACCTCCTGTCGGTGAAGCATACAGTAAAGAAAGTGCAATTTTACCAACTGTGTTGCATTGGTGAGTTTCTCCAACACTGCCAAAACAGTTGTTATTATGTACAGCTGCGGATATTTGTAGAGGAAGGCATTGATATGGACTCTCCTGGTGAACACGTTAAACACAAGCCCATTTAAATACAGCATTTGTTGATGATTTTGTGCTGCCCTCTTGGTCAAGTCTGGTGAAAAAAATTGAATCTTAACGAGATTTTTACCTTGTTAATTGGCAAAATTGAAAAATATTATAATGATTGTGCCAAGGAAACCCCATGACAACTTCATTAATTTTAAGGTTAAAATAGTAAAGAATGAGGAAAGACAGATGAAAGAAGAGATGGAAATGTGTGGATTAAGCTCTGCTGAATTTCTTTCCATTTTTCTTCTTTGACTTTGGGACTTTGTCATCAAGTCTTTTGAAGTTTTTGTCCCAGAATGGGACAGAGCAAACATTGCTAAGCATACCAGGTGTAATCATTTTTCTCCAAAGCACATCTGAAATCTCATCCTGATCCATGAACATACAGAGAATGCCAAAATAAATAACTTCTGTACACTCTCTCTGGCAAATTCACATTCTCATTAATACACCAAGATCTCTGCAGAGGTGATTGTTCTCTCCTCTCTGTGGGATTCATGTCTCCAGTGTATTATCCCTTATCCAGCCAACAGTCTGTGTTTGTATCCACACTGTGATGGAGAATACTGAAAACCCTGACAAATACTTTCTCAGACTGTTTTGTAAATATACACCACACAAAACAATCATTTACACAGCATTACACTTGAGACCACAACGCATTCAGCATAGCAAGTAAACACAACAGGTACAACAGAGGCATATTTGTACACTCAGACAAAATATAGTAAATTATGTTCTTACTAATTTGTTAACACTCAAGTTTTCTATGTACAACACAGCAGTAGATGCCATTCAAATCACAGGAAAGACTGAGTTGAACCAAATATGTCGTACTCACCAAAGACACCAAAACAATAGAAATTATAATCACTTTTTGAGATAAATGAATGAAATAAAAATAAATTACTGAGAAGGTCTTGTTTATAGAGAATAAATGTCACACAGTTTTACACCTACAGTTGGGGACAACGGCTCCTCCCACACATTACAATAATATAATCTTCATTAATATAGCCCCTTTCTTAACGAGGCTACAAAGTGCTTTACAGAAAAAAAACCAGATAAAAATACAATTAAAACAAAAGGGTCATTAAACAGCAGGGGGATAGAATAAAGTTAAAAATGTAAAATGGTAGTCTGGGAAGACAATATTAAATATTGTGAGGGGACTGCCTTGGTCAGGCGCCCCAAGCGGTTGGGGGGGTTTGGTGCCTTGCTCAAGGGCACCTCGGCAGTGTCTAGGAGGTGAACTGACACTCTCTAGCTACCAGTCCACGCTCCTTATTTGGTCCAGATGGGGACTTGAACAGGCGACCCTCTGGTTCCCAACCCAAGTCCCTATGGACTGAGCTACTGCCACCTCATGTCACTTTAAATTTCATTTAATTTTGCATTTAAATGGTGATTTAAATAACTGAATGTGAGTTAATACTAAAAAGATAATTTAATTCGCCAATTAATTCTTCTATTTCCTTATTCTAAATAAACGTCTATAGAAAAGTCTTAAATGCTATATTGTAGGCAACTGGACTTGCTTGAGTGTCTTGAAGTCGTTTCACAGAACTGAAGAAGCCTCTTGAATGATGGTTGAACTGTCTTCAACAAACTCAAGCAAGTCCAGTTGTCTACAATACAGCACTTAAGATTACCATGACCTGGAAGACTAGAATCTTCACCAACATCAAATTTAAAAGCCATTTATTTAATCATTTATATAAGTTTTCAATTCCATGTTTCAGTGCAATTATCAAATTATAATTCAATTGTGGAGTTCCTCAGGGGTCCATTCTTGGTCCACTGTTGTTTTCAATTTCAGTTTAGACTCCCTCTCATACAGGTCATCCAGCGCCACGGTGTCTCCCACAATTGTTATGCAAATGACAAAGAGCTATATGTCTGCCTATCTCAAGTATAGATTGTTGTTCAGGCACGCTTGTTTCAGCTCCCTATACTCAATTCAAGATGTGACATTTGGATAATGTGTTGCACATAGAGTGTACATAAAGATTCATATACAGTCTGTGGTTTTGTTAAATAAGTTTTTAGATTTGGGATTTTATTTGATTAATTTTCAGATACATTTCCAACATACATGAATAAAACCATAACCATATAACATCAAACATGAGTTTAACATTAACAAAAAACACAATATTTAATGCGGACCCTCTCAGTTTCTAAACACCCCCACCCCCTTCAGATGACCACCTGTGGGTCCCAGGTACCCACTATTGAAAACCAATCATTACTGAATGGCCTTATTCCAAATTATATCAAGGATTTATTGACCCCCTGTGCACCTGAGCATTCCCTCAGATCAGTGGTTGATCATGATCTCATCTTGTGACCAAAGGTAAGTGGGTCTTCACTGTTTGAGCCTCCAGACTGAAACACTCCGCCTATTGAGATCAGACATCATTTGCATCTTTTAAATCCCTTATTAAAACTTACTTTTATAGGAATGCATTTATGAATATTTAATATGTTGCTGGGTTTTATCGTGCATCCTCCTTTTATTCTACTTTTTCAAACTTTACTTTATCCCCCAGTGTTTATATGATGACTCTGTTTTTAGGGTCACAAAGGTCCAGTCTCATGCCAGATATCCTCAGCTGTAAACTCAAGCCAGTAGTCCTGATGGTGGCGCTACAGCAAGTGTCTAAAGTTCAAAACTTTGAAAATTCATAACAAATCAACCATACGTGCTACAACTCCACAACTTTCACCAAAATGTAGCCCTAATACTGAAGAAACCTTTGTACATTTAAACCTATTAAAAATTTTGAAGTTCATCACTCTGTTTTTTTTTTCAAAAACTGTAAAACTTCTTAAACCTATCTCCTCCCACAATTTTTGCTCAATTGACACCAACCTTGCTACAGAGCATCTTCAGACTGTCCTACAAAAACTACATTTCTCAGATTTTTGATTTATCAAAAATTGAGCCTACAGTGCATCAAAATGTTTGACTGTAAACGGTACTGTAAACATATACATGCAAATTCTTGCTAAATAAATCTTCAGTGTTCATGAAAAAAATGACAAAATTCTAGAGTCATGGTAGATGATGTGTGGCAAATTTCAGAATTTTATCTCAAAAACGGAATTTTTGATAGCATTTTGAATTTTGCTCTAATGTGAACAATTGGAGTCAATGCAAAAATGGCAATTTTAAACATCAGTTTTTCACTTATGGAGCCAATCAATCATTGTTACAAACAAATTACCAACATCTCCATGCTGTCTAGATGCAATATGTGTATTTTCAGATTTATGTCTTAATAACTGAATTTTTTAACAGTGGTTTCAAATCTGCCTTTCCATGCACAGATGGCTGCTTTCCTACACAACAGTGAATGGCTTACTCAATTTGTGAAGCCACTGTTGAGTTGCTACTTGCCAATTAGCTCAGTGCGGTAGATGACCGTCTTAGGTTCCAGAGGTTGCTCAGAATTGCCTAAAAATGCCCGGACCTGACCCATCGCTGCGCAGCAGCTATAATTTTTTAATTAAATTGTCATTTTATTGGTGTTTTGATTTTTATCTGCTGTTTTTTTCTGAAAAGCATTTGGAGAGAAAAGTGCTGTGTAAATAAAGTTTATTATTATTATTCTTTAGAAAACAGAATGAGGAATCACTAGACAAACGTAATGGTCTCATTATAACGTGGATCAAGGTCCAAGAACCCTGGATCTTACATTTCTCATAATGCAACTGGAAAGCATCTGTCATTAGAATTTCTCTGTCTGGTAAACATCCATGTATTTTAAATGCTCCGCATTGTCTAATACTGAACCACAGATGGTAAATGGACGACGCATCTCCACTTCCTGCCACTGTATAAAAAATGAAGCCAAACTACCCTGGAAATAGGCGCTGCCAACTTCTGCTGGTGTCATTTGGAGCCAGAGTCTGCACAGTTGTGATGACAGAGGAGCTGAGATATCAAGTTCCTGCCCATAGACCTGTCTGACTTAATCCCTTGAAGCGCCAGTGATTGCAAGCACACACAGCTGTCAATCATGATCACACCCATTTTGCATAGCATCTGCTAACTGAACTCGTCTTACTTATCAAAACCCAATTTTTCAGAAAAACAAACACTTGAACACACATCAGCATGAAAATGTATTTGTGGTCTACCTTGAATTTAATTTGGCCCACGTCCCGTTTGCTAAGGGAGGGGGTGGGGTTTATTACCTCAACTGCATCCAGCCACCTGGGGGCGACTAAGATATTTTGGCTTCACTTTTGGGAAGCTGTCATGTTGTCCATCTTTATTACAGAGTCACTGGTCTGAACCAAACCACAAAAACCAGCAGAGGGTAGTCAGACTGCTGGAGGAGTGAAAAAGGTTACAAAATAGGAAACTAAAATCAGTAGTGTAAACAGGTTAATTTTGTCTACTCAAATTAGATTCAGTGTAGAAAGGTTTCTTTTTTTTTTTTTTTCAGACAATGAGTTTTTAAGGAGATGTAGTTTACCTTGACATGGTTCTACAAACAGAACCATAAACTTCCTGGACATAAAAATTCATCACAAAGACGACGGCAGTATAAAAATCACAGTATACAGAAAACCCACACACACAGATCAATACCTTCTCTGGACATCGGAATACCCCACAGCACACAAACTCTCCGTAGTCAGAACACTTTATGAACGGGCCAGCATCATCACTGAGGAAGAGGACAGACAGAAGGAGGAAAAACACATACGACACGCACTCACACACTGCCAATATCCAAAATGGGCCATAACCAAAGGGAAACAGCAAGTCAAAAACAAACATGGACAAAAAATGCAACATAATATACGAAATCCCATGTAAAACGTGAAAAAACATCCATAGGAGAAACAGGAAGAAGCTTTAATACAAGAAAAACAGAACATAAAAAAGAATGCGAAAAAGAAAGAGATCACAAGATCACAAAAAGAAAAAGCAGAGCAGGTGAACCTAAAATCAGCCATATCAGATCACTGCAAAAGAAATAATCACGTCATGGACTGGGACAACGCAAACATCATTGGATCGGAAAGCAACAAGTTCAAACGTTGGATCAAGGAGGCTATAGAGATCAGGAGGCGGGCCAGGGAACACCATCAACCGGGATGAGGGGGCTTTCATGCTGTCACACACCTGGGACTCTCTCCTCCAAAAAACACCGGGCGGCGGGGGGCGTGACCAGCCTGGCAATCCGATTTGCCAGGCTGGTCACACCTTCGGGATACTACCAGCTGATAAAGACACTTCATGACACACATCAGATGACGCTTCTGAAAAAGACTGCAGTGACAGTCGTGTCACGTGTCGTGTCAGACATGTCAAGGTAAACTACATCTCCTTAAAAACTCATTGTCTGAAAAAAAAGAAACCTTTCTACACTGAAACTAAAATCAGGTAGGGGGGGTTGGGGGGCATTACTGCCCTGGATGAAAAGTCTAGTAATTTTCATATGCAAATAAGGCGTTTTGAGATTAAAACACAACAAGAAAACATCTTGTTTCGACACACCTCATCTATGGTCATGAGCTCTGGGTAATGACTGAAAGAATGAAATCTTGGATACAAGTGGCCAAAATGAGTTTCCTCTGTAGGGTGGCTGGGCTCAGCCTCAGAGATAGGGTTCCCCAGGAGGAGCTGCAAAGCGTTGCTGGGGAGAGGGACATCTGGAATACTTTGCTCAGCCTGCTGCCCCCACGACCCGGCTTCAGATGGAGATTTGCCAAGAAGTCATACTTACTCAGTCCCCACTCTCATTTTCAAAAACTTCTCAGATCTACACAATTCATGTGAATGACCTGTTCAACAGTAAAAACAGCAATTATTGCCAAATGGCGACAACTTTGTACCTATGGTAGTACATTTCGTCTCTGAGTTTTGCAGCATGCCTGGCTCGCTTCATATGGAACGAATGGTAGCGGTGGGAAAGAAAGCCATATCAATTACTTTCTCAGAGATTCCCAGTTGTATTTACGAATTGGAAGTTGATGAAACCTCGTAATTGCAACTCAAAAGTAACATGAAGGTGGCATGGAGGGAAGTCTTATCACTACAAAGTATTCAAACAGAAAGAGCCAGCCTTAAATCCACTCCCTACACCTCAATATTCTCTCTATCACACACACACACTCTCTCATGATAACCCCCTGGGGTGATGCAGAGGCCAGATATGGTCCAGGCATTGAAGGACACGTGTCAGCTCCCATAATCACCAATTTTCTTTTCTCTGCTGTGTCAGCCTGTTGTGTGGACACGGGAACTGCACGTGGCTCATGATCGGGATGAGTGGTACTGAGGAATCGTGTATGTGTGTGTGTGTGTGTGTGTGTGGGGTGGTCCCTGTGTGTAGGTGGTCTTGTTAGATGTAAGGAAAGGCAATCCATAAAGTCTCCCTCCTCCTCCTCCTCCTCCTCTCTTTCTGTGTCTCTGTGGTTTCTGGTGAAATGGCCTTTTGCCCCGCTCATATCTGAGAGAACATCACTGCGCAGTGGACCATACGTTCACTCCTGGCACATGGAGCAGAGTCAGACAGTGAAATGAGGCTTGAACCATGTTTCCTTACTGTATACAGTACGAGTCCTTAGGGCGGCTATATCGACTATCGACTCACACACAGCCACACACACTGAGGTATAGCCTGTATGTTGGAAACTTCTTCCACATAAAAGTAGCTTTTCAGCCAGCAATGAATCAAATGGAGCTTATTCTGAATCAGTTTTAAAGAATCTCGTCTGTGGCAGCACACCGCAAGATGAGGTCAAATGCAAGACAGGAAAATAAAGTACTATTACCCTCTCTTTTTCTTTTTCAGCTCGGCATCATCACTCAGGTGTCCGCGCATCTCTGAAAAATCATCTTCGGAGTCCTAACTCTGGGTTGATTATGCTATTCAACCTGCCCGCCAATTTCACACCTTTTTGCCTCGCCGCTTTCGAGTGCTACTATTGATTCCTTTTGTCCTGCCAGCATGTAACTTCGCCATTAGCAAAGTAATTTTAGCTATTGCTTCAACAGGCATGCTAAAAACAAGTCATGGCTAATGTGTGCTGACCGGCTGAATGATTGCTGCTGAAGAATGCATCGCACAGAGGCTGCCCTGCATCAAACAAAGCTCGATCAATGATAGCAAACATGTCACAGATAAACACATGGAGAAGAAAAAACATCTAAATTGGAGAAACGTGAAGGAATTTGTTATTGATTTCCAAAACAAAGCTAGAAGAATGGAAAGATAAGGAAGCTGTGGAGTGTGAAAAAGGGTTAATAGATTCCACGTCACCTGTTTGCCCTTTGGCCAACTGGTTTGTATATGCTGCTTTGTATAAGGCGTGTTGATAAATGGTTGTTAACTACCTTTCTACCATCCTTACTTGCATCGATAAATCTGAACCTCCTGTTAAACCATTCTGTGAAAACAGCTACTCCTACAGTCCAGCACCCCCTCCTTCCTTCACCTCATTTTCTTTCTCTGTCACTCCCACACGGCCTCTCTCCGGGTGAATTTCCATGTTAAAAGAGGGGGAGTTTGATAAATGGCTGCATGCTTCTTTGATGAACTGGGGAATTGTCTACATTGTCCCTATTATATTCAGAACAGAGCAGTTAGCTGACATGTCTGGCCTTATCCTCGCTGTGGGAGTACAGCTGAAGTGTCCTCTCCCAGCTTGAGAAAAGGAAGAACGGACTCATTTGCCTGAGTCGCCTGCCTTTGTCATTTGTAACCATTTGTAGTAAAGTATTACACACAAGCCACTGCAAATGAGAGGCACATTAACTGTTACAAATCTATAGAAATTAAGGGATGTATTATAAAACAAAAAAACTCATTGTACTACGTGATAAAAAGTCGACGATATGATGGTTGAAAGACAAAAACAATGATGACTTAAGAAAATGTTCTTTATCATATAATGAATCTGATGTGTGTTTTCCCTATTTTCAAACACATTCTCACTCCAACCTCGTCACATATCGACGTTTGGTCATGGACTTTTGACGTCCAGATACGACGTGCAAGGTACCCTGGGTGTGTTTGTTGTTGATGTTCTGGGATGCCGTGTCAAGTTCTGCCTGTTGTTGTGTTGTCTTCTTTCAAAATACACTTCTGTTTTCACAGGAAATTTACAGTTCACATACAGTCTCTTTCAAAATAAGTGCACTACGTCAGTGCAACAATGTGAATTTACCTTTTTACCGTTACTACCGCACGTAGTTGGGTTTAGGGAACAAAAACACATGGTTGGGTTGTACTGTGAAATGTACCACTTCACCACGTAGTAAACTGGTAAAAAAAAAATAATTAAAAAAAAGGTCAATAACCAGTTTTCATATACTTAAGTATATAATTATATATAAAAATAAATAAATCAGTGTTGTGGCATGCCTCATGAAGTAGTTTAAGCTCTAAGCTCATTAACACCTGGCTCAAGGATTCCACCAACACAATGCAATGTGACACTGTAAAGCTGCGCTGGCTAATTAAATGGGCCCCCTTCAAAGGGTCACAAGATAAATCTGAGGGGTTGTGAGATGATTAATGGGAGAGGAAAGAAGAAAAAACAAAGTCCAGCCACACAAATCTGCACCAGTTTCTGAATGTCTCTCTTTAATCTTTACTTTTTATGAAATATTGGATATTTTTACTTCTTTGGGGTCTCAAACAGTCATTTAAATTAAACCAGTGAGGAGTCTAGAGAGGAAATGAGTCTTTGGTGGAACTGCTAACAACTCAGAGACATCTGAAACATGACAAAGAGCCCCAACTAGACACAGCTTTTTTGTACAGGGACATAAACCAAATGGTTGGAAACCACTGTTTTTTTCTTTTAATAATACATTGTCTTTCACAAGAAAGTTTTGTCTGAAACGAAACTAGTAACTAGCTGTCAAAAACATGTAACAGAAAAAAATACAAAATGTCCTTCTGAAATCTAGTGGAGAAGAAGTATAAGGCACCGTACACATGCCACATTTTTTTGCGCCCTAAAATCCATTGTTTTTAAAGTAGACGTGCAGCAGGCATGCTCAAATGCCAGAGCAACGTCTCCGGACGCAACAGCTGAGCTCAAACCAAGGCAGCAGTTTTGGGCTCAAATCTGATTAAATATCTGATTTACATTGTAAAAAAAATACCTTTTTCAAATGTTTAAATTTATTACAAGCTAAAGTCAACTAAAGTCTTTTCAGTGTGATAATGATTACAATATTTGTGACATGATCTCCGACATGCGCATTCTTCTACATGATGTAAAGCATAGGCCAAAACCTGTCATATGATATTTATATATGTATATATTAAACAGAGATTGTATAACCAGTGTTTCCCACAACAACAGCCAACTTTCATAGGGTGGATAACTGATCTGTCGATCTGGTCAGATCAAATTGACTGATGAGAGGAGCAGCTGCTGCGAGTGAATGCAAACTTTTAGACCCAGCAAAATGAACAGTTAGCTTTCATATTCAATGCTGCTGGCGTTCTGCTGCTCTGTCTGTGCCCAAATTGCACTCTGTTCTCCAACAATGTGGTGCTGTAAATAATCAAATGGTTTAAATATACCAATAACACTCCGAATGAAGGATCCAGATCCAAAAGTAGAAAATCTATTTGTGGCAGCAGGGGTTTTAGTCTTGGCGGGTCGACACAAATAAATGAATGTGACTGTACTTTATTCATGACATTACACTGACTATTAGGTCCCAATTTTTAAAAAAAAAATGCAGGGAAATTGGAGCAAACCAAACTCAATTTGAAAACAGGTTGGGTCAAGCAGGGAATCCAAGCTCACAGCTGAAACTCTGTGACGTTATGTCCATTTCTCTTTTGATCATCATTGGACAACATTACTATTCTTTCAATAAGGTCACACATCAGTAGGATTTACCTGTGGTTGCTCATAATTGCCTGTGGGTGCTGTAGCTCTCAAGCACCCACAGGCAATTGGCAAATAGAATTCAGGCACCTGACTCTGTGCCTGTAGTGAAACATCTCCTCTAACACGGTTCCTTTTTGTGCCCAGTAACAGGATGATGCAATACTTGCCTCTTTTTGCAAAGCATTTATTTTCATTGGAGTGAGACTGATGTTAGCTAAACACAAACAAAGCATTCTCCCTGTGTGTTTCAATGATGATTAGTCTGTTTCCCATTTTCTAAATTGTTACCATTCCACATCACCAACTATCAAAGAAGAGATTACCTGTCAACTTGGATTTTACACCTTCCCATGATGCCCAGTTTTACAGATTGCCTTCTGCTCCTGAAATCACTGTGGCCACAGTCCCCAGCCCTCCCAATGTCTTAGTGAAATCGTAGCCTAATTTGTTCATTTCCTTTCTTGCCTTTCAGTGAAAATGTCTCCAAATATTTTCAGGAAGGTTTTAACAGTGGTAATGTCATAAATTTAAAATATCAAAGCTAATGAGGAGAAAGAAGACACAGATCTGCAAGAAAAGAGGATGCAGGGGGTCCACAAAGACCCAAAATAATTTTACAATGACGGACATTGCTGACTGAGGCAGAGTGGTCAGGTAAGCTGCACACAGGCTGTGTGAGAACTGGTTCAATCACCTGTCCACTGATGGCTGCACAAATATCACTATTACTAAAGGAAATGTAGGTCTTCCAATTGGATTAAAAGTTGATTTTAAATCACTATCACTCGATCAATATAGCCCCTTCCCACTGGACAAAATACCCACTTACACCTACTAACTTTTAGCTTTTGTACAATCGGCATTCACTCCTGGGACAAATGACTCTGTAGCAGTCATTTGTATTTATCGGCTCCAGCACCAATCGGCTTCAATCAGCACAGACAGACGTACAACACCCTGGTGGATGCACCAATTTTAGCCCATTTGCCAGCGCATTACAATGAGGGGCTGCCACAAAACACAATCTGTCTATGTCCAAGTAGGGGTGTAAATCACCAGTTTCATCACGATATGATATCATATTGATTCCTTGGACAACAATACGATATCTGCCGATATTACAAAGTCTGCAACGATAATATAAGTAATTGTAACCACTTAAGTGAAGTAAAGTTTACTCTGAACACACTAACACACATAAAACAGTACGTGGAATAAGTGAACCTTCAGGGCTTTCTGCCAGAAAGACCATTCTGGAAGAAATGTTTTCATTTTAACCTAAACCATCATCTTTTTCATGAAAGCTAAGGACTGTCTGTCTTAAAGCTCTGAAGGCAAACTTCTCCTAACTGTCATAAAACAAGATCATTCAACAAAAGTATAATATTCAGCTCAGTAATAACTGTCATGGTTCATGGACAAAACAATTGTTTTTTGTTATCAGTCCCTTCAGAAATTCAGTGTGTAACGTATAGGACTCATTCATTCATTTTCCATAACCACTTATCCTGTTGAGGCCGCGGAGGGGCTAGAGCCTATCCCAGCTGACACTGGGCGAGAGGCAGGGTACACCATGTACAGGTTGCCAGACTATCACAGGGCTGACACATAGGCCCTGTTTAGATGACAATGGTTTCTCTAAAAATGGAAAAGTCTGTCCTTTGCGTTTTAAAAAACTTCTGCGTTTATATGACGACGTTATTGAAACGATCACACAGATAACTTTGTCTGGACGGACGACGAGGTGGAGTTGCTACAGTAGAGCTACACTTTGCTGGAGAAGCGTTGATAAATTCAACAGGGTGAGCAGCACAAACAGAGCTTGGCATTGTTGTTGTGATGGTCGACTTTCTTGCTCATGCCTAGTGACTGGAACCGTAATGCGCATGTGCGAAAAGTCTCAGTTTTCAGAGGAACTGCATATTGCAAGTTTACATGACAACGGAGAAGGTGTCGTTTCCAAAAAATTGCACTCTGGCACCCGTTTTCAAAACGTTGCGTTTTCAGGCACCCAAAACGCCAAAATGCAACTAAAGTTTACCGTTTTCAGTTGAAATCGTTGTTGTATAAACGGGACCATAGGGACAGACAACCATTCACACTCACATTCACACCTGCAGACAATTTAGAGTCACCAATTAACCTGCATGTCTTTGGACTGTGGGAGGAAGCTGAAGTACCTGGAGAAAACCCCTGCTGACATGAGGAGAACATGCAAACTCCGCAAAGAAGGGCTCCCCCGTTGCGGGTTCGAACCAGGAATCATCTTGCTGTGAGGCAACAATGCTAACCACTGTACCACTGTGCACCCGTGATGTACTTCTAAATAGCGGTCAATATTACTCGTGAAGCACAACGTCTGAACAGTTCATTGCAGATAATAAACATTTGGATGTGTGTAAGAATATATTTAGTTGCCTGCTATGTGTGTATTTACGCTTCAATAGTCACACCTTAGTCTGAGAAAAGTGCTGTTTTGTTCCAATTCTCCCATCAAACCATGAAGTGCTATGTAACGACTTCTTTGCTTGAGCAGCTACATGTGTACGCTACACCAGAGGACTACTGGTATCAGTGAATGTGGAGTGCGATATGAGTCATCATAATTCTACTTTGAACTTTACTATGGTAACTATCTACGTACTTGATTTTTAAGATGAGTGGCCTTTTTTCCACCAAGGTCAAATTCCCGATCTCACAATGTTAACAAAAGTAAAAAATAATTTGTGTATCCACCCAGTGATTCGGATTCATTCATTCATTCATTTTTCCGTTGGCCCGTTCTTCACCTTTTGACCAAGTTTTACAAAAATCAGGACTGTCGTTTTTCAAAAATAAACACACAAAATCAAAAACATAGCCTAACCTTGGCGGAGGTAGGGCTTTTATAAACTAAAATTTACATTAGATTCTTTCTCCTTTGTGTTTCGCTGCATGTCTACACAGCAGGTGGGTCTAAGACAGAGTGAATGTAAGAAGCACAGGAGGGAGGGAGCTCTGAGGGAACTGTTTCATTGGCCTGTCACATAATTGATCTTCGGTAGTGGCTGGTGTTAATTTGCCACCCTGCCACCAAATCACTATTTTTAGACATACTGTATTCCTCTTTGCCATTGTGAGCAGCTACTATACCACATGGGAAATCATCCATCATTTAGCCTAGGGGCCAAATTACTTTCGCACTCAAATGTGCACAGCTGCTGATCTCACTTTGTATTGGAAGGTGTGGAGTTTGGAAACCAAGGGCATTTTTCCACCGGCTTTTCCATTCTCACCATCTGTGCACATGGTGATCTGAGCTGTTAACACGTGCTTTTCAACTACAGTAACTGACTGTCATTGTATTGTCTGATTGGGGCTGATCAGGGCCAACCTGTCATAGTCTCCTCCCTTCATCCAATCCAACCTTGCCCTCAACATGTGTGTGCAGGTGATTAATGACACAGCGCTGTTTTAAAAGTCTTGTATGTGAATCTTACTGCTCCTACTTTAAGTATAGTTCTTTCTCTGCTGTAGTTCTTTCTTGCTTCAGTCGTGCGTGCCCTCCACCTCCCCATCATGACCTAGTCTTTATGGATTCATCATCCTCATCCGCCTCATCAGCCATCACCCTCAGAGTCAGCAGCCACCACCACCTGTGTCTGGACTCCATGAGGATGTATCCTGCTACCGCTCAGATGTCCCTCGATCACAAAATATCTCCCTCTGGTGTCCAAAACTTCTGTGAAATCTTAATCAACACAAATCATCTGTTACTCTGTACACTCATATTCTGTATTAAATATTATCTTTACTTCATTCTTCTATCTCTCCTAATTGAACTGTAGAAACATGGCAGTGTAACAAAGCGGTCTCTGTAGACGAGGACCTGCTCCCTTTGTAGATTTAAACGGCTTATTCCAAGGTGCCAAAAACATAATTCTTATTTTCAGGTGATTATACACTAAAGAAAACTGTTCCTGTCGATATATCCCCCTAAATCCTACACTCGGGACCTTTAAGTTACTGCCAACTGAACATTTCCTGCAGCAAATATCAGAGCGTCCCACTGGCATTATTAACAATAAGGAATAATTCAGGATACAGCAAATCTTACTTCAGCACAAAGAACGAATGTGAGCTGCAGTTACCTCCCTGACATATACCTGGCATATCAAATCAAGTAAAAGATTTCTCAGACTACTGATTAAAATGGCTGATGACTTGGTGAGGAGAGAAAAGAGAATCCAAACTTTCAGTGTGGAGAGTGCTCTATTAGCCGCCTTTCTAGTAGCTGCTTCCTGACATGCCCTGCAGTGGTCCGGCCTTGCCGTACTTTGACAAGTAATCTATATTCCATGACGAAATAGTGTTGCCAGCTGGGTAAAGGTCATCCACTTTTAGGGAGGTCAGGTCAGATCCAGACACAGGGCAAGAAAACTTTGCTGGTCAAACAACTCACAGGCCTGCAGATCAAAGACACCCTGCTGTGAACCTCATTACCCCTCTGGCTGGAGATTCATTGATGTCGAATGGTCTTTTTAACAAGGTCACAGGTCCTTTGCTCACTTTGTTTCATTATACTATCAGTGGATCCAACATGTATAACTTTACAAGTACTCACCTCTAGAATACAACCATAAGACAAATAGGGGAAAGGCAGAAAGGAGGACACCAGCACAGGGAAGTATACAATTTAGAAACTCCCACAACAACTGGGAAGATTTTAAAGTACGATATCTTTCAGTCCTCCTGTTCGCCAGCAACAACTGTGGTGTTATAGAGCCACAAAGAAAGGTAAGGGTTGTCACATTATGGCTAGTGCTACTAAAGAGAGCTCACATGTTCACTAACTATTGGGCCAAGAACAAAGGTACACAAGCTAAGCACCACGCCCAAGGCCAAAGAGGTGCCCATTAAAAGATCTATGGTTGACCCTTTAATGGGATCAAGTACAACAAATCACTGATAATACAAGTTATATGTATTTACATGATAAATAAAATATATCTTTATAATTAAAACACATTTGTCATCTGATACTCCCACTAGGGATGGGTAGCAAAACCTGGTATTAAATGAGCCCCTCGGCTAAATTATCAAAGACTGTAAAGACTGATAAGCTCCGATGTTATTGGTTCTTTTATTGGTACTTTTAAACATTTTGGTTCAATTCATTATCATCCTGCAGCCTCTCACCTGCACTCTGTGCCGGGGCTGACCTCCTCCACACACACACACACACACACACACACACACACACACACACACACACACACACACACACACACAAGACATGGAGTAAAGTCAGTGAACAGCAGAGAGGCTGCGGTGGAAACGAAGTGAAGATAACTCGAAAATTACCAAGTTGACGGCAGCTACGCTTGTGACTGTAAGTGCAATTAAACCTTCATGAGTAAAAGGCTAATACTTCATCAACGCATGTGTTCAGCAAGCATGAACTGATAAAGTGACTAATAAAAACTAGCCTGCACTTCACTAAGTGTTGTCATGTCAGAAATATTATTCATATAGTGATTCTGCTGTTGTAAAATTACTGTTGCTGCTCTAGAAACAACATTTAGTTATATTTAAAATATTCAATAATTATGTTCTGAGTTTATTCCTCTTAAATTAATTTATTTTCCAAAAAGCAATTATCTAGAAGTGAAAAAGAACCATTAAGAGCACCGATAAAGCAACAAACTGATAAGGAGTATCAATAAAAGTAGTACTATCGATAAAATCTTAACAATACCCACAAAAAAAAATTGCTCACTCCTGATTTGATCTTATGATTCAATACCTTGCAGTAATTTCTTCAATCATTGTTTGATATTACTTTTCTGTAATCGTTCACTGGAGGGCATATTTTCGGCCCAGACACACAAACACACACACACACACACACACACACACACACACACACACACACACACACACACACACACACAAAATTTTAGGGGGAGTGTCCCTATACAAATAAAATGACAAAATGTTGTCCCCCTGCCCGGATTTCCTAACAGCTGGCCTGGAGGATGCTATGCTTATTGATAGCAAAATGACCAAAATGTGTCCCCTTTGTTAACCTGCCATTCCTCTCCATCACCTGGGTTCAGAACCAGACAACATCCTATCTGAACACAGACTCATATGCAATAAATTTAAAGAGAATTTTAAAATTTTGACAGAATGTTTCTATTTTAACTGGCGTAGCATTAGCAGAACTGGTTTACCAGAGTCAAAGACTAATTTGGCATACCTGCAAAATACAAAATGCGTCAAGTGTTAGTGTTAAAAACTAGGGGTCATAGCCGTGCTAGCAAGCAATGACTGTGCATTACCTTAAAGGTACAATTCAGTGTTTTAGTAAAAAATTTACTTTGCTTTCTTTAATGAGATGAGAAGATCAGTACCAATGTAACAGCTTTGTTTGAAGTGCAGTGCCAGAGTAAGGACGTAGTTAGCCTAGCTTAGCATAAAAACATGGAATTAAGAAATATGCCCGCCAACACCCATAAGCTGACAAAGGAATACATTATATCTCATTACTTAAGTTATCATGATATATATCTTTTATCTATTAGTGAATAGGCAGCTGAGCTGAGAAAGATGGTGACTGTGAGCGGTGGGGATAACGTTATAGGACTAAAGCTCGCCAGCAACAGCTGAGGGAGACAGTGGGTAACAACAGCGTGTAGAGGAAATTTTCACATATAACTCGGTAAATCAAAAGTTTATTTTGACCAAATCAGAGCTGGTAATTGCTGGAACAGTTAATCAGACAAACTGAGGGTTTGAGTGAGTTTTCAAATAAAGTGTGTTTTACGATGAATTAACAGGGCAATTAAGCTAGTCTTATTTCAGTGAAAGTGAGGAACTTGATTTCAGAAGGTGTATGGTTGTACTTTTTTTCTGTTTAGTAAGTAAAATAGACCCTGTTACTGTTAGTAAACAGCATGATGTTTTTTGGTGGGCGGGGCTTAGCTGGAGGCAAAACCATTCTCTACAGACTTTAGTTAGCGCTAGCTAGCAAGTTCTGTTGGCTTGTTTTAGACAATGGAGGAAGATGATGCGAGTGGTGCATTCAGAAATACTCCGAGTGCCAAAGCACACTCTCAGAATGGCAGAGCGCACTCTGGGCACTCTGTATGTATAATGCTCCGTTTCTTCAACCAACAGGGCCCTCATTTTAGTGTAGAGCGTCAGACTGAATTTGCGAACGCACCATGTCAGGTCACTCACTCTCTGGGAACTTGAGTGTTACTTGAATAAGTAAACACTGACCAACGGGACCAGACTGTCCGACCCGTATGCTCTCAGTCAGTGGATGGATGATGTCACAGGAAGCTTTGTGGTTGATTACTATGCCAATCTTACAAAGGAGGACGACACTTAAACGGTTTCCTCCAGTTTGTTTTGCTATCGAAGCTAACGTTAGCTAATGCGCTAAAAAGATAGCGTTAAAGAGAAATCCAATATTCCTCTTAATACCTTCCCAATTTCTGATGAGGTGGACATGATAACCCTTAATACACATAATGGTATCCATCCCTACAACAGGAAATACTTTTTCCCTAACCTGATATGAAGTGTGCGCTGCACATGTGAGCATTTTTGATGATCGCCTCCGTCCAGTCCTTTCGTCTTATCACATGGCATTTTGTGTTTTCATACACAAATACTGCCATATACGGTATACCTTGGTGAAATGTCAGAAAGGTATGAAAAATAGATACCGCCCAAGGCTATAAGTCATCGTTACATCTTGAGACATGTACATACCATGAGGGACGGGTAGGTTCAGGTAGGAATGATTTAAGTGCTTTGACAATAAGGTGGTATTCATGATCCACCCATGTTTACTCTGACCCCTCTGCCTCTGCTGCAAGTACACCACATCACTCTAATGAGCCCCTCCCTAACCCCTAACCTCTGGCTCTCTGGAGATTCTCCACTTCTTCTTATCTAATCCAAATTCCACACAGTCTTCCAGCTCATTACAGATGCTGAACATGGTCCCACCTGCCTGACATAAACACACAGCAGCTCGGGCACATAGAGGCACAAACAGACACCCCATTGTAAAGACTACACAACTGAAAAAATACTAACAAAAATACTTGAGTAATTACCGAAACCCCACTGCAAAGTTGCAGTGCATTAATCAGCTGTTGGCAGAATGATATAAAGTAGCTTCATTTGAATATTTTTAGAGCCACTTTGAGCACCAGCAAAATTTAAGTTGAAAGAAGCAGGGAAGAGCTGTCCAAGGTTATCGTCTAGTGTTCCCGCAGCAGCTGAGGAAAACGTTGTTTTCAGACGCAGAGTTTACTTTTTTTATTTGCAGCCCGAGAATATAAGTTTCTCATCTGGAGTCGGGTCCCTTTTTTACATAATGGACTTCAATCTGCAGTAATCACCCACCAGCAGCACTCCTGAGGAGGTGAAGAAGGCAGTCACTATGGCAACCTTCGAGACCTGCAGAGGTGCTCAGTGTAATGGTTGTAATCCAAAATTTGTTTCAAACTGACAAACCCTTGAGGAGCACCAACCTTCACAAAACAGAAGGTCTTTATTTTCTCAAGGGTGAAGAGATAGTCGAGAGTAGTCTAATGAGTATGCGTATCAAACAATCAAGATCTATTTGTCTTTTTATTCTGTCGCAGCTGAACTGGTGATTTGCCAGTTTCATAAAGCAGTAGCAGAGTAGTTTTTAAGTGCAGATCTGGTGGAGCAGTGTAATATTAGTTTCCATTTTGGCTGGAACTTTTGTCTGTGTTTTTCTTTTTGTCTGGGGTAAACATACTTTATTTAGATTTATTTAAAATCACATTTCAATCAGCCAGTTTATGTGGAACAGATATATTCATGGAAATCTGCACTGACCAGATATTTGGCTCAGAACTTTTCCGACCCTTAAGACATACACAGAGTTCAGCAGAGATTGGGGAGTGCGATAAAAACTTCTCCCACAAAGCATGCTGTACATACTGTGCCCGACGCCAGTTGTTATGTTTAATTCACTGTATGTCTGAGTCAGGCACAAGCCGCTCTCTGACCCTCCTGCTGCTTAGACCACAAAGGAAATAAACTAATAATATTTAATGAATGAATCTAAATCCAGCAATCCACCTGCTATGCAGACGCAGGCTGATGCAAAGGATAATCATTGACGTATGCATTTTAAAATGAAAGCCATAGACTGAAGCAGCCATTTCCTCTCATAACATGTTATGTAGCATTACACAGATATGAGCTTAGCTTGGCAGTAGGTACAGAGGCATCACCTCTTGAGACCTGAGCTTTTATTTGGTATGCATTTTTAATTTATCCTAGCCATCTCGGATCAGTAGGACCTGGTAGGTATAGAAAGCTGAGTATTGTCTTTGAACAGAAAGTATTTTTTGAGACAATGACGTCCTCGTATGGGGACGACGGGTTTTGTTTTAATGGTCACTAGTAATGCCTGAACATTGGTGTGTAAAAACACAATTACAAACAATGCAACAAATCTAAAAGCCTTGTGATTTGTTTGTTTTGTAACTCTGTATGAATTTTTGTTGCTCCATACTCCAAGCTAGTAATTTTTCTCTTTTTTCTGCAGAGACTGTCAGTCACACCTTAGGAGCCTGTGTGAAATGCTGCCCAATGTCCACAAACAAGTAGGGCTGTCCCCTAATAGTCGACCAAATGTAGGCGACCAGAAAGGTCATTAGTCAGCAAGATTTCATTGGTCACTTAGTCACAGAGAGAAAAAAAAAAAAAAAAAAAAAAAAAAAGAGAAACTCTATTAGGAGCTGCACCTTGTTAAAATAAATCCATACCTATATGACTGGACCATGAAGGAATTTAATTTGAAAGGACAGACACAGGAAGTGGCCACGCTCAGCAGTCAGACAGGAGTCCCGTTACAAACCAATCACAGCCGACAGATATCTTTCCTTTCTTGTGTAAATATTCAGTCTGATACATACAGAAAAGTTGATCATGTTAGTGCAGGGCTACCCAGAGCTTTACATCTGTCCCACAGACGATAGGCCTACAGACTTATTAACAGCTCCTGGAAGAAGATCAGCTCTGCACTCAGGATTTCAGGTAAATAGGCTTTACGATGCTTGTTAAGGTTGCTTAGCAACCTCAGACACAACCTGCCGCTGCGCTCAGGAAAGCTGCCACAGAAAAGGCACAAGAGTAGCACCCGGAGCCCGACCTTGCGTTTCCAGGCAGTTAAGGATGCGAAACTCAAACCATTGTGTTGCCCCGCCCAGATTATATAATTTAATGATTAAATCAATATCATAACCATGCGGGCAACTAAGTGACTAATAGCCCTAAATGATGACAATTGGTCGACTGGGAAAATTTTTAGTCGGGGGCAGCCCTACAAACAAGTACTTCCTAATCAACAGTGTCACAGCTTTGTCAAATTTGTACCATATCAAACTACAAAGCCTTATAAAGCATAAATAAAACAGTTTCAATCATAAACTTTGATCAGGTTTTCTCCACTTTTCTCTCGGGATCTGCTGTATGATTTGGCAGAGATGGCCGCCATCATGTTCCCACACGGATCAGTGTATTGTGCTTTTGCTCCCACTAAATGGCACATACAAGTGTCTATGAACAGGAACAACAGGTCATACTTAAGCAGAATAAAATACACCATGCAGCAAACCCAAAACATAATCATCATTCAGGGTCACAGGAACCATACGAGAGCTAAGCAGTCTAGGTGCCACTGATATTAAGAATAATAAAGCAAGCTTCTCTCTTATGCTGAGCTGAACATGAGGTTTGTGGACAAAATGTAATTGTGAGTGTGACAGAAGCCATGTGGAGTTCCCTATGAAGCCAATATTACAGGTAAATATCTGCAGGTATATGAATGGGCTGTGTTTACATCCCCAAAGCCAATAAACAATATATGCCTTTATGTGCCTTTGCACTGAGCCAGCAGAACCCTAAAAGCAACTGCAATTACTATTTATGCATCACCACCACATAAATCAACATCATAACATATGCGCTTAACAGCCACCACAAGAAAACAAGCTCAGCCACCAAAACAACCCAGTTCACAATAAATCCCAGTGCAAACACTGCACATTAGGCAGATAGCAGCAGCAGCAGCAGCAGCAGCAGCAGCAGCAGCACAAGAGTGGATTGTAGAATTCAGCAAACAGCATGACATGGCCTACTGTACAAGCACATCCGCAGGACAATTAAACAGTCAGCACTGTGCAGCCTCACAGCTTACAGCATCGACTACACAGAGCCACAGCATCACATGCACGTTAACAGCACAGGCAGCTTTTTCTTCCTTGCTGAAGTGAGGCAGTGCTCCGAGGAGTATCAGCTGGGAATACATCCTTTAGTTGGTCCAGAGCCAAACCCAGAAAACCCAACACACAACCGGAGCAGCAGCGGGCACTGAGGCACAGGGATTTCCCTCCATAAAGCCATCATTAAGTAGCTGTAGTAAGTGTTCTCAGGTAAGCAGTGCAGCACCTGGCAAGGTAAAGTGGGCAGAGGATGAAAGGCTTAAGATGGTTTTCATACATTACTGCCCAGAAATGAGCCAGTGGCTGCCTGGAAGGTAAAAAATCAACTAGAACATTTTTGGTGTGCTTTGGAAAATGGTCTGGAGGAGTGTGGAGTATATGAAATGTGTAGTTTCTTGCCGTGTCTTCATTTGAAGTGATCTCACATTTGTACTGTTTGTCCTTGTTATCCGTCTAGATCAGGGTTTCTACAGCTTAAAAGGTCCAGTGTGTGGGATTTGGGGGGGGGGGGGCAGAATTGTATTATAATAGTCATAACCATGTTTAAAGATCCATGGGAACCCTGTGGACTGTTACAATATGTGACTATGTTTTTTGTTTTTTTTGATGATGAATGTTTGTGTATCTGACTGCAACATAATTTTCCCTGGTGAGATAATAAAGTTTGATTTGACTTGGCACCTATAATTTCAAATGTGATTCATCCATCATTTTCATCTGAATTACCGTGTTTTGGAATTAGCACATGTGGTGGTTTGAGATGATTTGTTCTCTTCTGAGTGCTTTTTCGGGCCGAACAAAAGCACATTTGACAGCCGAACAATTCTCTCCATCTTCTGAGCGAGCACAATATTTACACAGTCAGTGTGAAAAAGGCCCCACGCTCACAAAGTTCACGCAGCTCCTCACCTCTCCGCAGTCTCCTCCCATCCATCATCAGAGCTGTCAGCGCCACATCCTTACACATTATGAACGAGGGCTCCGTTCCGTCACCTCTCCGTCCGTCTCTCCATCTCTTAATCAGGGAGGAACCTGTGGGGGCGTAATGTGGACATAAGTCTTTTTCTTAATGCGGCACGCTGTGTGACAGGGGCCTTCAATCAAAGAAAGTCGACACACACTTGATGTACGTGCTCACATGTGGATGCACATATCCGGCACCAGCAGCCTCCCTCCAGAGCATCTTATGTAAATGTGCACACTTGTCACGCCTCTGTGTCGTCTGTCCTGGCACAGCTGATTGGGCAAGTTAATTAAAATTGCTGTAATCTACTTCTTTAGATATATCTTAATAAAATAAGAACCTGCACAGCTGTGGCTTTCCACTCTTCTGCCCAACAACCTATCACATAGAGAAACTACTCCTCAGAGCTCCTACTGGGAATTTGCCAAGGTGGTGCTGAGGCTTGCAGCGGTGTGGTTCTTACTGTACTGTATATTACGGCATGATGGAGTATGGAGACAGACAATAAGACTGTCCTAGTTTTCAACCAAGTTTGTTAAATATGACCCCACATGCTGCCACTATATTTTTTGTGCGAGTGGCAGCGCTAAAATTAACAAAGAGGGAAAAAGCTGAAGAAATCCTTTCAACCAATCAAACATCAACGCCGCAGATGCCCCACTTGTGAGCTTATTACACTGCCTGCTTGGCGCCTAATTAATTCACTGGGATGATATCCAACTCTATCAGGGGTTGTGTCCCCGCCTATTTACTTAATGGGCTTCTTCTACCTCTTTTTCACCACCTGTTATTCTTCACCCTATCCCTCTGTCTCCTTGTGTCCCTGAGGATGTGATTAGAAGTGTCTGCGGTCCCGGTGGGAAATCACTCATCACTCGCTGGTGTGTCTATAGTAACTGATTTGGCCCGGGACTCACTGGCTGCTAAATTACTCCGCAGAGCTGACCGGGTCCCATGGAAAAGACGAGGTGGACAATAAGCGGGAGAGGGAGATAGATGAGACGCGAGAGCAAAAGGGAGAAGGAACATGAGGCTGATGTGCTGGAAGAGGCACGGTGGTACAGTGGTTAGCATTGTTGCTTCACAGCAAAAGGGTTCCTGGCTTGAACCCAGGGTTGGGGAGCCCTCCTGTGTCCATATCAGCGTGGGTTTTCTCCAGGTACTCCAGCTTCCTCCCACAGTCCAAAGACATGCAGGTTAATTGGTGACTCTAAATTGTCCGTAGGTGTGAATGTGAATGTGAATGGTTGTCTGTCTCTATGTCTCAGCCCTGTGATAGTCTGGTGACCTGTCCAGGGTGTATGCCGCCTCTTGCCAAATGTCAGCTGGGATAGGCTCCAGCCCCCCCTTAACAACCCCCTCACAGGATAAGCAGTTACAGAAAATGAATGAATGACGGCACATAGACGAAGGAGAAAATGTACGGTGCCCCCGAAGGGTCACAACAAGTTTTTTCTCCTTTTGTTTGAGTTCCCTTTCGACAGGGGACATTTCCTTGCAATAAAATCTGTGTTACCTCACAATGCTTTTGCATTCCCTTGCTATAGTTTTGCCACAGTGGAGAAGGTGAAAACAGCTGCAGTTGATGACACTTTATAAATGAGCATTATATATAGGAAGGTCTATGTACAGGTCGCACATAACAAGAGGGCTCCAACTTAGTTTGGCTCTAACCTCAATACAACATTGGTGAGATAGCATTAAAAATCTAATTTTAAACTCAAGTGTTTTTGCAGCGCTGCTATGTAAGTTCATTTTCGTCCAATCCAGCAGTATCAGTTAGTATGTTGCATATATAAGTTAGTTCTGTGAAGTTTTTTTGTCCTCCAAAAACAGTTCTATCTGTGCTTCACTATATTTACCTGAGCGGATCATCTCGTTATCACTGCATCTGTAACCCACAGTAGCTCACAAGCACGCCAGTCAGTGAACGAGCTTTGATATTAGACACTGTCATCTTAAAATTAATTTGAGTTTATTTTCAGTAATTAAATAACTATACCTACTGAGCACTGTATCTGCATACTTAATGTCCAGTTCAAAATACAATTTAATGAGCTGATCCACAGTGGGGCGTTGCACTGTGAGCAACTGAGCGGGAACAGACATATGGTTAAGAAGGAATGGATAATGAAAAGTTTTGTACGGTAGCACACACACACACACACACACACACACACACACACACACACACACACACACACACACACTAGAATTATTGCCTTACGGGTGTATGTCTAACCCATCAAGTTGCAGTTACAGTTTACATCCATGTCTGTGAAAACATGGATGCTTCACACACCTCGTCCCCCGGGCAGCACAGAAGATCTATACAGTCAGCAGTTTCAAGGTGGACACCCGAAATTAAGGTCACTAATTCAGTGTCAGATCAAATGACACCTTCTGTTCCTGAGTTATGACGTTGAGTAATGGACAGAAAAGTGTTTTTTTGCAGAACATTATCATGTCCGTCGCACTGCGTTCATGAGAATGAGAACAGGGCCATGGTGACCTTGAACTTTGCCCACCAAATTCTAATCAGTTCGTCATTGACTCAGAGTGGATGTTTGTGCCAAATTTTAAGAAATTCCCTCAAGGTGTTCTTGTGATATCACATTCAAGAGAATGAAGGCCAAAACAAAACGGTGGCGAATGCCATGCATCAAAAAATACACCTGTGTTATTTTCAAAGTACGACCCCACACCAGGGGTGGCTAGATGTGTCAGAGCTGCTGGATGCGCAAACCCGCAGCAATTCAGGCCACTGTCGTATATCAGCCTCGCCGCCTGTGGAATTAAATGCATTTTCCCCCCACTCACTCTGCTTGTACACACCAGCTCCCATAGCAGCTCTTTTTTTCTGCTCCTATGGCTCGAATCTTCTCTTTCCCACTGACCAACAAAGAGAACTCTGTAACTGTTGCTGTGTCTCATGTGTGACGAAGAATAGATGGGGAGAGATTCGTTGTTGAGGTCAAGACATATTCGAGCTAAACGACTCACAATCCTGTCATTATAAGACAATGGCCAAAAAGATATTGCCTGGCAAGTCATAGCTCAGGAGGTTGGCTATTCTGGTGAGAAATCCGCTAGTAATGTCTTTGCATGGTCGTATGTTGATGCCTCTGGCCACAGCTATCAATGACAGGATGGCATAAAAAAATCTGGCTGTGACCCTCGAGGGGGGCTCCATAAAAATGAGATGATAAATGAAAGAAGAAGAACAACAAACGATTACTGAATAGAAAGCTTTTAGGGGTTGCAATTTAAAAAATGCTAGATTTGAAGTGTAACTGTAAACTTGAAATGTTAATCTAAATATGTCTATTATTTGTTAACTGATTATATGAGATCATTGGAAAAAAAATCTAATAGGTTTCTAGGAATAATTTCCTTTTTGGTGGAAATTGGTCACTGTAGGAATTCACTGTGTCAGTTCCAGTCACAGCCTCCATGCTCTGGAAGGCGACAAACTTTAAGTCACTCAATAATATTTAAAGATACAGATTTTAACTCAATTCTCAAGGAGTATCCACACTGGAAGCAAATGCTCTGTCCATATTTCATTACATGAAAAACAGTGAGCAGACTCTAACAGCACGTGATTAATTAAAACATGCTAAACAGCTGCTTTTATTGCCATCTGTTCGAGCAACAAGAGTGTTCATTCTGAGAGGAAACTTTTGGTGCTGACTGTGTAATGAATGCACATACTGAAGTATAGTAGAAATAATACTGGAGATATCTCAGTCAATAAATGTGTCATGATCCCCCTGTATTATTAATGATGTGGAGATGAATAGAAGATGGACTGCTCTCCATTCAATTTTATATTCATTTGTTCATATCTCCAAAAGGCATTTAAAATGCATAGCTGACAGTGTAGACGATAGGAAAATTATCTGATTGACTGAATATGTGGTCAAAGAAAAATGAGGAGGTGGTCTCAGAGGCTCTCCACCAGCAGCTGCTCCAGCTGAGGTGCTCAGTGACTAACAGTGAAGACTGTGTTTTACTGGGCTGCTCCCACGTGTAGAAATGTATCGTGCTCACGTATACAGCTTTTTTTATTACCTGGGTCTCTGGGTGTGTAAGGGGACACATGCAGATCAAACACTTAACTATTTTACAGCAGAGTGATGATTAAAATCTTTTATTTTAAACTATGCCCAGCCATCCTTCTGTTCATGGCACATATGCAGTACGCAATGCTCCTTGATATCAGACAAAGGTAGACAAAACCAGACTTTGGTCACACATATGCAAAATTAACACTGGCGAAAATCCCCCTACCATTCACTTCCATTCAATGCGAGCCAAGGGGCAAAACATTTTTTTTGCTTCTGGTGGCAAAGCAAATTCGCATCTTTGCATTGCATGGCATTCAACTTTGGTGAACCTTGACCAGCAAAGGTGCAGCCTCAACCAATAACAAAGAAGTATGTGTGGCTCGCCACTCTTGTCTGTCATTGGCTGTAGTTTTCCGAGTGAGACGGGATGAAGGAGAAAGTCACTGCTGCCATGTCAACTCAGCCCATATTGTTTGCCATTGGCCATAAGAATACTGCTCCATGTGCCAGATGCTGCCTGGCTGGCAGCGAGACATGAAGACAGGCATAGAACGTATGAAAAAGCAAAATGTACCAGTAACAACATATTTGGTATTTACTGGCCAGCTATTGGCAAGATCTTTTTTTTTTAGCTAGCAAACTAGCTTTTCATGTTCATCACATCTGGCACAGCCCATATTCAGCACAAATAGCGCCTCAGCAGAAGATGGTCACTTGCCTGCATTGCTCATGTAGGACTGTGCCCTTTACGTTACAGGGGAAGGGCTTTCAGGATGAACCACATCTCTAATAACAATTATGGCTGGGGTTGCTGGAGTGTAAATTTCCCCCCAAATACAATAATAACAGAGTTGCTGATGTTAGCCAAAACTCTTACATAACAACATGCAGGACCAGTTTCCACACAGTGGAGGAATACTACTCTTATCAGAACCCTCTGCAAACCACTTCAACATGTGGTGAGATCCAAAGTTTGACAGACCTGTGTCTACAGTACTTAAAGTTGCTAAGCTATCACTGGACAATTGCTGCTCAGGGGCCATGTATCCTCATACAGCAGTTCATATGACATTCTATGAAAATTCATATACAATGATTCGTATAATATCTTCTGAATTAGCATCTAACTCATTAGCCCCCATACTGGTTAGGCTTAGGAAAAAAATCATTGTTGGGCGACGTTGCATTACCTACCTAATGTAAAGTTATTTAGTTTGGTTAGGTTACGCAAGTTAGCTTTAGGAAAGTAGGTTAAGTTTAGAAAAAGAAACATGGTTGGCTATCACCACCTTATGTACTAAAAGTAAAGTTACAGAGGTTAGGTTTAGGAAAGTGAAATTACATAAGTTAGGTTTAGTGAAGTAAAGTTAGGTAGGTTAGGTTTAGAAAATAAAAACTACATAGGTTAGATTTAGGAAAGTAAAGTCACGTAGGTTAGGTATAGGAAAGTCAAATTACATAAGTTAGGTTTTGTAAAGTAAAGTTAGGTAGGTTAGGTTTAGAAAATAAAAACTATATAGGTTAGGTTTAGGAAATAAAAACTATATAGGTTAGGTTTAGGAAAGCAAAGTTGCGTAGGTTAGGTATAGGAAAGTAAAGTTGAGTTAAGGAAGACATATGGTTGGCTGTCACTACGTTACGCACTGAGCATAAAGTTACATTAGGTTAAGTACAGTAAAGTTAGGTTGGTTAGGTTTAGAAAAGAAAAGTTACGTAGGTTAGGTTTGGGAAAGTAAAGTTACGTAGGTTAGGTTTAGGAAAATAAAGTTACATTTGTTAGATTTAGGAAAGTAAAGTTATGAAGGTTAGCTTTAAGAAACAAAAGTTACGTAGGTTAGCTTTAGGAAAGTAAAGTTACTGAGGTTAGGTTTAGGTAATTAAAGTTTCGTTAACTAGATTTAGATAAGTAAAGTTAAACACGCTAGGTTCAGAAAACTAAAGTTACATAAACTAGATTTAGATAAGTAAAGTTACACACGTTAGGTTTAGGAAAGTAATCTTGGTTGGGTGTTGTCATGTGTACTTAATGTAAAATCTCATTGGGTTTAGGAGAGTATTGTTACATAAATTAGGTTTAGGAAAAGGCATATGGTTGGCTGTTGTCACGTTAAGTACTAAACATTAAGTTATGTAACTAACATATGTGGCGAAGTGTTAATATACCTTAAAAAAATGAAGTTCAATCAGATTCACACAGGAAACAATCATCATTCTCCTGGGGGGGAAGTCCTGCTTTGTTTGACCAATTAACCACCCAACCTTCCTTCTTAAGGTTCATTCTCACTGCTGTGATGCAGAAATGCGGGACGGATTTGCAGAATATTCGCGCAGCGCTTTTCCGCGCTCACACAGGCGCGGTACGGACGCATTGCGGAATTTCGCGTTGTTGTGTTCCAAGTCCACACTGCGTGAACGGGTAAGGGTGAACATGGACGAGAGTAGCAGCAGCAGCAGCGAGCTAGCAAGCTAAGGTTTAACAAGTGTCAACATCAACTTTCTTTAGCACTTACCACTCTCACCGCAGCCACCAAGCTGGACAATGGACTGCCAGACCTTGTCCTTTAATTCATTGTTCATAAAATCATCCCGTCTGTTATCAAAAAGGACGGGGTGCTGTGAAACGGGGTTTATCAACCTTTCTCCCATACTGTCCTGCCTGACTGGATTTCGGACTCTCCCGGGTCTGCGCGACTATAAACAAACAATTTCATTGGCCCAGCTGTGTAGTTCCGCCGGAGCTTTTATATTTTTATGCGAGAATAATCCACGCATATATTACTCTCTATACTACTTCCTTCTTTACTTCCGTCAGTGTATTCGTTAGATGTTTGCAGCCTTCGGGATTACATGGGTTATACATGATTTATTTTTTGTAGGTATGCATAGAAACAGTGCATGAGAACAGCCTGTCGGGGGAGGGGTTTAACGAACTGTCATTTTGTTACCAGGTGGCCCAGCAGTCTACGACACAGATCATGTAACTTTGACATCCTAGTCCCTCTCCAGCTGGTGACCTTTGTTACTTGTCAGCCTCTTTTCTGTCTCTCCGTGTTTCCTGTTGCTCTTCTTTTAATTGACAAAGGCAAAGCGTTTGAAAATGAATAGCTGTTCTTAAAGCAGCAACAAAGTTAAAATGTTGTTTGTTGTATTAAAATGTTGTTTGTTGTATGCATGATGTTGTCTGTTGTATGCATGATGCACTTTACTATGGGCATTCGGCAATAGATTATCGCACTTATTAGCACTTTATTACGGGCATTTCTGCAATATGAATCAGCACTTTATTATGGCCGGGCACCCTGCAATAGAATATAGAATATTTTGTTGTTATTGTGGTTGTTGTGGAAAGTTCTTATTGTCCTTCCTCCCTCCTCTTCTCTTCTTACACCTACCTGCCTTTGGGACAGGAGATGGAAATTAGCCGTACGGCTACAATCTCTTCTCATATTTACATTTTTTTTTTCTTTTAAAATGTTCATTAATATGCATTGTCCCATTTCTAAATAAATAAACTTGAAACTTGAAGTAATTCAAGTGGAATTAAAAACAGAAAACTAAAACCATTTGGGAGGAAACCTACGGAGGCTGTATGCTGTACCAACATGTTTTCAAATGGGGCTCAAGAACACGACATGCATATTCATATTTCAAATGTTGACTTGTTAAGTGGTTTATGGGTATTTTCATGTAGACACACAACATAGCAGCGCTCACTGAGTTTTGGTTCGTTACAACGGCCCCTTGAACAGACTTTGTTTCTGGCCTTTAACAACAAAGCTCTGCCACTCTGTTATTCTATCATGTGACTATTAATCTCAGCACCCAGTTGGATTCACACGTCCCCTGACAAATCACGTCATTCCTTCACTGCCAAACACCACAGCAGCACTCTCTAATTTCACACTCCCCAATAACCCTTGTGTTTATTAAGTGGCGAAGCAGCTCCCTCAGGTAAAATGATGAATAATTGCATCACACAGATGCATCACAGATTTGTGCTTCCTAGGCTTGTCACTTTGATAACTGTTGTTGATCTGTGATGTTTGCAGGCGCGGACAGAGAGAGCCCTCACTGCGCATTTATTGTACCGCTCGCCTGGCTTCTCGTGTTGCCACTGACAAAGAGTAATGACTGTCAAATGATAAGATGATGCTTCAGGAGGGACATCGCTCCCGTGAGGGTGTAACTGAAACATGTGCTCCTGCATGCCAGAAGGCACACACACACACACACACACACACACACACACACACACACATCCCTGATGAGAAATGAGAGCTGTGCAGCATTTTCATCGATTCACTGGTTCCATAATAGTAACATTTCATTTAAATGGAAAGTGTGATTGTCTCATGCAGTTGTGATGTGTGTAATGCTGACTTAGCAGCAGCACATAGGCCCTCCTGCTGCCAGGTTACTGAAGGAGACAAAAAGGACATCCTCTAAACCTATTATTCCAGTTTTAACTCGGCTGTGTCAGCTGTCAGTTAACTGTGAACTGTGAACTGTGATTATATCATAATGCAGCCTGTGTGAGATTTCTGGCTTAAAGGGTAACATCAATATTTATATTTTCCTATGTGTTTGTGTGACCAATGGGGACAACAATTTTTTAAACTGGTCTGGAATTGAAGGAGAGAGCTGCAGCCAGCAGTAGCGAAACACGCTGCAGTGTAACAAGGTGGGGCATTTGAGCACCATCAATTTATGTCCGCCAAAAGTGTTTGTTTTTGCTGCTGACAGGCTCCATTTATTTTAAGTGTATGAGAACATTATGTAAAGGATCCCTACAGAGACAGACCTTTTTGTTCAAGAGTAAGATCCTTTTTGTTTAACTAGAAACAGCCCTTTGAATGAAGTGTGTTTACGATGATAAAATTACTGTTTATTTAAAGGGGACATATTATGCAAAACTCACTTTTTCTTTGCTTTAGTATGTATATTTGCATATCCGGAATGCCTCCCTACCCCTTAAGAGTGATTTTCGACCACTAAGTCAATGTTTTGTAAACTTGCTGAGTCAGGAAATGTGTCTC
>NC_065526.1:18839651-18887264 GCF_006386435.1 Epinephelus moara
TTCGTTAGTCTATGCAGTAACATAAAAGTAATGTCGAGGTAACAAACTTAACTACTAACCACTGAGAAACATCCATGTTCATTCTTGGCTGCTGACTTTCTTCTGGAGCGTCTTGTTGTTCAGGGTCGGACTCCGGCTCGAACATGTACGGTTGCACCGCAGTCTGTTGTCCAGCAGCCATTTCTTCCACAAACTCAGCCGTTGCCATTGTCACACGGTGCCGGCCTCACATCTTCCACAGGCAGGAAAAGGTGGGCGGCGCAAATACCGTCTCTGGGCGGCGCACGCAGTAGCTCATTAGCATTTAAAGGGAAAGGCACTGAAACCGGCCATCTGGAGCAGGGCTGTGAAACTGGTGTTTCAAGAACCCTGCTGTGCTCAATCCTTCAGCTTTTTCGACCAAAGCACGTTACTAACATACCATTTAGACATCAGGGAACCTTGTCAGGAAGCAGAAATAAGCATAATATGTCACCTTTAAATGGAGTCTGGTGCTTTTGGCAATGGTGATTCCGGGTCTGTTTCTGGTTAGACAAAAAGGATCTTAATCTTTAACAAAAAGGTCTATCTATGTAGGGATCCTTTTCATAATGTTGTCAGACACTTATTGTAACAATCTGAGCCTGTCAGTGGCAAAAACAAACACTTCTAGTGGACGTGAACTAACCGTGCACAAATGCCCCAAGTGGTTACATTGCAGCATGTTTCACCGCTGCCAGCTGCAGCCCTCTCGCTCAATGCTGGACCAGCTTCAATAATTGTGTCAATTAGTCACTTGGACACAAAAATATGGGAACAGAGAGTCCAGGCTGAGAAATACTGAAGTTAACCTTTAAACAATTATACATTTTAGCCCGTTTGAACTCCTTCACCTGCTCTCTAAGTGCGTTCCTTTCTGAGAACATTTCTTGCTTCTCAACAATGCACAAGGCCACCAGGGAGCAACCAGGATCACAAGGCCTTTTGTCCTCGAGCAATAAAAGCAAACAACAAAGCAGTATTATTGTACAGTGTTACAGCACTTAGTAAGATGATAAATCACCTCTGAGATCTTTACATCTTCACATCTCAGCTGTAATTAGCGTGCGTGCTCGGCTTTATTTTGAGAAAAAGTCAAGTGTAATATTGATGTTACTTCTGTCAGCGATTCATTTAACCATCCACCCATCTAGTCTGCCAACATGTGCTGCACGCTTTTTGCTTCATTGTGCTTGTTTTGCTTTTTCCCTTCCTTTTCCATTATTTCCATTTGTAAAGCATTTTTATACTTTCAACAAATGCCAGATAAGTACACACATGTCTGTCCATTTGTATTATTTGCAGACTGTCATCCATTCTCTATCTGACACACACACATGCACAGTAAAAAACTATTTAGTGTATAGAAAAGATGTCACAGATTGGGCACTGCTTTCTGTCACTGCTCACTGTCTGGAATCCAATCTCAGTGTTCCTCAGTGACTCTAGACTGGTGCTTCATCAGCCTGTAGGACGAGTGATGGATCATCTGAATTGGAAATATATAATCTTCATTGTATATTAGTTATCATTTATGATCCCTGTCTACATGTGGTTTTAAAATGTGTTTAGGTAAGCTGAACACAAGGGGACAACTGAGACACATCGCTTTTCTCACCTGTGTTTTTTATGCAGCTGACCACTTCTTATCAGTTTGTGTTACTGCCTACATCACTTCCACTAGAAGGTCAAAGGTCCCTGTGCACAGTTCTTATGTCCACACTCACCACTCTGGTAAGTGGTTGTATCAGTACAGCTGGAGATATTGCTGTCAGCAGAATTCAACATGTCTCCATCCAAAACAGTCAAAGGGCAACACTTAGCCCAACTTGTTGTAAAATGGGTAAGTTAACTGAATGTTGGCATGCTGTCACCAAAACAACCACCACGTCCTGGGGATGCATCAAGATGCATGGAGGAATTGCTGAACAGGCTTACTGTGCACAGGCTCAGGGGCCAAAAGTGTCAGGGGGCCCACTGGCCTTCACCTGCAAAATGTCACTCAAACTGGACCGACCAGGAGGTAACTCAGAGTAACCACAAAGCAATACTTAAAGACCACAAAGAGACACAAAATAACAACAAAACAACCAAAAAAGACACAAAATTACCCCAATAAGACACAAGACTACCTCAAAGAGACCCATACAACTACAAAATAAAACATACACACAAAAAAGATGCATAATGACCACAAAGAGATGAAAAGGAACAGTGAAGAGACAAAAAATTACAACAGGCAAAACAACCACTGAGACAAAAAACAACCCAAGGAGACACTTAATGACTACAAAGAGAGACCAAAAAAAACCCAAAGAGACACTAAACGACTACAAAGAGACACAAAACATCACAAAGAGACACTAGACGACTACAAAGAGACACAAAACAACCACAAAGAGACACTAGACGACTACAAAGAGAAACAAAAGAACCACAGACACTTAACCACTATAAAGAGACACAAAACAACCACAAAGAGACACTAAACGACTACAAAGAGACACAAAACAACCACAAAGAGACACTAGACGACTACAAGAAGAGACAAAGAAAAACACAAAGAGACACAAAATGACACAAAACATCCAAAACAGACAGCAATTTACCCCAATGAGATACAAATCTACCTCAGAGACCCATACAACTACAAAATTACACATACACACACAAAAAATGCATAACAACTACAAAGAGATTAAAATCCACCACAACCACCTTTGTGTCTTGTTCCTGAGTATTAGAGGTGGTGTGGCCCTTTGCATATCTGTGCCCAGTGGCGCACTGTCTCATAATCTTCCCATGAATACATAAGATATGAGGTCAAATGAGTCCAGACCAACGTGGTAAGTGGATAGCTGAGTCGAATAGTTAGAAGCTTTGCAGCTTTATTCTTGATGTTTACATTCAAATTCTAAATCACCATTCAAAATGAATTGGAAAAAGACGGATGTAAGATTTCCAAAATTTACAACACAATTTTATCAGATGAAATATTCTGCTTCAATCCATATTTGTTGGCATTTAGCCATTAAACATAAAACTGTTGCTCTCTGGCCTGCTGCACACAAAGCAGCAATTTTACTAACAAGTGGTTTGAACAATCGGATCGCAGTGGGTCTTGGCGGTTGTTTACAGTTGTGATACCATCGCCTAAGACGCATTTTAAAACCAAGTGTAAACAGGCTCATTGATGATTTAATAGTGAGGTGGCAATTTTACAGTTTTCATCTTTCCATCCGTCCATTGGTCTAAAATATCATGTAACCTGAATTGCTATATTGCATTAACAGCAACTTCCCCTTCATACATCTGTCCCGTGTTACCTAATGAATGATGTTAAATCAGATGGACTGATAATGTAACGACCTGATGAAGACAGGTGTAATAAATCACATTCATACGTCATTAGTCAGCTGTGGACAGGAGGGAGGCTGATTGGAAAACTGGCACAACACGGCTTTTTTTCCGTCCTACATTCACTTATCAGCCTTTTCAGATCAGATCGCTGTGTTACACATTCTGAAGGACACACACTATAATGGGTCAGGTGGTCCCGGTGGTCATTTTCTACAAGTCAAAGCTGTAATTCACATGCCAACATGTCCTTTCTTCAACAGACAAGACTCATCAGCACTTAAAGGCCACATTTAGAGATTTTGTCTGAAACATCTTGAGTTCAGTTTGTGAAGACATGATGTATGCTTCATGGAAAATATAAAAGAAGTGACAAAATGATTAATAAAAAAGATGTTAACAATATGATTCTTTTAAATGTCTTCTTTTGGATAATTACTGGGATGAGCAACATTCTCTGAAGACAATGCACAAAACCCACGACACCCACGTTGAACCAAAACTTAGTTTCTCTTGCATGTCTCTACGGTGAACCAAGGATCCAAAAACAGAGAAAGTACTTGATGAATTGGAATAAATGTGCAGCCATGTTTAAAGACAGCGAAACAATATCAAATCATCCATTCACAAACTCTCACACAACTCAGTATAATGAGTATGCAGTATAATCTAAGTCTCATTTATCCAGTTGCCGGCTCACTACTTCCCAAACACATGCATTTTTGCTAAAACCCTACTGTTTAAACAAGTCACACAGGGATGAGTTGTGCACCTGGGCAAGCACATAGCATTGAGCTTTGCTCAGTGGAATTTGTGAGCAGAGTTTAAATGCACATGCTTGCCCAGGTGCACTACTTGTATGTGGAGGTGTTTTATACACTGCTCAAAAAAATTAAGGGACCACTTAATGGTCACAGTCTAACACCAAATCAAATAAACTTCAGGGATATTAATGTGTCCATTTAGGAAGCACAAGTGATTGTGAATCAGTTTCAGCTGCTTTGGTGCAAATGAAAGTGACAACTGGTGCAATGGAGAGGCAAAAGCAAGACAACCCCCAAAAAGGGAATGGTCATGAGGCAGTACCAGGTTGCACAGGTAGTCCAGCTCCTCCAGGATGGCACATCTTTATGTGTGGTCACAAGTAGGTTTGCTGTGTCTCCCAGCACAGTCTCAAGAAAATGGAGGAGATACAAGAAGACTGGCTGTTACACAAGGAGAGCTGGACAGGGCCGTAGAAGGGCATCAATCCAGCAGCAGGACCAGTACCTGCTCCTTTGTGTGAGGAGGAACAGGAGGAGCACTGCCAGAGCCCTACAAAATGACCTCCAGCAGGCTACTGGTGCATGTTTCTGACCAAACTGTCAGACTGAGGGTGGTATGAGGGTCTGACGTCCTCTAGTGGGACCTGTGCTCACAGCCCAGCACCGTGCAGCTCCATTGGCATTCACCAGAGAACACCAGAACTGGCAGGTCCGCCACTGGCCCCCTGTTCTCTTCACAGATGAGAGCAGGTTCACATTAAGCACATGTGACAGGCATGAAAGAGTCTGGAGACACCGTGGTGAACGTAATGCTGCCTGTGACATCATCCAGCATGACCGGTTTGGTGGTGAGTCAGTGATGGTCTGGGGAGGCATATCCTCAGAGGGTCGCACCTCTATGTCATAGCCAACGGTACCCTGACTGCTGTTAGGTACCAGGATGAAATCCTCAGAGTGATTGTCAGACCTTACGCTGGTGCAGCAGGCCCTGGGTTCCTCCTGGTGCAGTGGGCCCTGGGTTCCTCCTGGTGCAGCGGGCCCTGGGTTCCTCCTGGTGCAGGACAATGCCAGCTTCATGTGGACAGAGTGTGTAGGCAGTTCCTGGATGACAAAGGCATTGATGCCATTGACTGGCCCTCTTGTTCTCCTGATCTAAATCCAATTAAGCACCTATAGCACATTATGTATCTCTACATCTGACGCCGCCAAGTCCCGCCACAGACTGTCCAGGAGCTCAGTGATGCCTTGATCCAGGTCTGGGAGAAGCTGACTCAGAAGCATGCCTAGAAGTTGTCGGGAGTGCATACAGGCACACAGGGACTGTACACACTGCGTCACATTATGAGTTGCTGTGATGAGATTCACACAAGTGGGATCAGCCTGTGATTTAAATTTTTTACTTTTATTTTCGGTGTGATTTTGAATCCAGCCCTCAGTGGGATGATGATTTTGGTTTCCACTGACCGTTGTTACCTCATTTTGTTCTCAACAAATTATATAATGTACATCAGTAAAGATTTGACACTTGAGTAATTTGTTCATCAAGATCTAATGTGTGATTTAAATGTTCCCTTTTTGAGCTGTTTGGGAAGTACTGCGCATACCACTGGATAAATGAGACTATACTGCACTAATTGCGTGAGAGTTTGTAAACTAATGATTTGACATAGTTTTGCTTTTGTAAAACATGGAACCCTATGACTTCAATACATTAAAAATGTTCTCTGTTTTTGGATTTTCCGTTCACCTTGAAAGCATGTGAGAAAAACCGAATTCAATGTTACACAGGATGAGGAATTGATATACGAATGATCATTTTGTGGTTGAAGTATTCCTTTAAAAAAAAGGCTGCATGAAGGTGTGGGTTGGGATTTTGAAAGGACTACAGGTAACAAGAAATCTATGACAATTAGCAGCTCCTATTTAAGATCCTGCATCCTTTGTTTCATTCCCCCAGTGTGGCAGAAGAACCCAATACAGACAGGGGTTTCTACTCCAGTGGAGAGATCGATCATCAAACTCCTTCCCATTTAGTAAGTTAACCATTTAAAAGCTGATAAATGGAGTAAGAAATGGTTACAGGATTCACACCTGGTTGCGTTTGTTAGAGGGGAGAAAGACAAGACATTTAAGTTAGACTTAAATTTAATTCAAACACGTAGTAATTCATTTGACCTTTTATATCTTTTTTTAATCTTTACTCTTGCGTTGTAAATCTGTATCCTTTGTGTTTTATATCTTATTGCTCTATAAAGCACTTTGAACTGCCCCAGTGTATGAAATGTACTACACAAATAAAGCTGCCTTGCCTCGCTTTACATTCTTCCTTTTAAAAATGCAGCATGTATTCTAGACTTCACTGAAAAGTGGTGAGATGAAAGGGGGTAATGACTCCCATGGTTCTCGCTGACTTTGTTGGTAGCAGGGTTGGCTTGTAGATCTACTGCTGCTGGTGTAAAACAGCTCTGCAGAGGGAGATTCTGGACCCCTGGTGTGGAATATTGACACTATCACTGCTGACACCACACTCTTTTTTTGTTTGACAGAGAGAGATTCAACTCTTTACTAAAGGGAGAAGCAGTGACCGGTACAAGATGGACCGACGAGGCTGTGCAGAGAATGCAAGGGTGCTTTGAAAACACAGATTAGGCAAAAACAGAAATTGTGTTAGACCCTCACCCTCGCAATTTACATACAGGCACTGCAGACGAGTAGATAATGCTTCTCTCAAGTACTCAGTTTCATAAATATCTGGGACCATCTTCCATTTCAGGAATTTTCCACATGATTTGCCTCCATTTAGCTCCATGTTTGGGCCATAAAAACTGTTGTCCTGATTTAACTTAGATTGTAAAGCGAAGACTTTATAACTTTTGTGAGAAGAAATAACACAGTCTTCCCTTACAAATGAAAAGTTGAATTCATAAGCAATAAAACGCACTGATGGATCAATACATTAAGGTGTTTTTTTTGCTGCTGTTTTCAGCATCGGAGCAGCCGACAGAAACAAGTCGGGCTGCCCTCCATTTCCACCATTTTCTTTATTCCTGTTATAAACAGTTTTGTATTTTGGTCATTTTGAAAGAAGACTCGGTTTGTAAATGTTTACAGACTGCCATGTGGTACAATGATGCAGCTAAAAAGAGTGATATGATTTGACTGACAACTCTTCACCAATGATTAAAATCATCATCGTTTACCGGGCAGCATTACTTTGATCCCCCAAAAGCATTTAGCATATAGCATTATCCCATAAATTGAGCGTTAGTTCAGGCATGACATGATGTCAAGCTCAGCTCACATCCCAGCTACATCAGCTGATCTCAAGCAGCCCAATCAACTGATGGAGCAGCTGACTGATGGAAGGGAGTCAGCTGATAGATCACATGATTCCTTTCTATGCAACCAACCAGTGAATCTCATTCAGGACGCCCTATTTAAACTGTTCTGGCCCGTCTACTGTTGCTGCTTCCTCTGCAAGCCGCTTTGCAACCCGCCTCCACCCCAGCTCCTCCTTTTCATGATGTGTCTGACTTATCAATGTCATTTCTGTTTGTCACTGATGCTGCTCTGTTCTGTTCCTGGGGGGGGTCTTTGCTGCTGCTCTCCCTGCCTTAAGCTTTCCATGTAGGCGCATGGAAGGGCAGGGAGGTGTGCTCTCTCTGCCTCAGGCTTTCCACGTAGGTGCGTGGAAGTGGCTTTCTACGTAAGCCGAGGAAAGGCAGAGAGGCCCCAGAACAGACTCATACAACTAAATATAATACTTCATATGGAAGTAAAGTTTTCTTTGACAAAAGTGATTCTGAGTGAGCTATCACTTGTTGCTGCAGGGGAAACTGTTCAGTAGAAGTGAGATCGTCTCGTGTTAATCTAGGGTTACAGTATTGTCAAGTTGACCTCAAGCAGCAGGTGAGCAATTTGTCGACCCCTGTCTCTACAAAAAATATTATTGCTTTCAAGAAGTTTCATGAAATAAAAATAGCCAAAAAAAGTAGTTCAGTATGGATTCAAACATGCCATCTGTTTATTCAGAGGATTACAGCTAATGCATACTAAAAGTTGGAAGAGTGGTTCCCAACTGGTCCAGCCATGGGGTCCAGATTTCTCCGTAGTCATTTGTTCAAGGTCCACACAGTTTAATATATTCAGTGTCATGCTTGTGTTCGGCCATGTCATCAAGCTAGTTTGCTGTTTCTGTTAAGTAGCTAGCCATGATTCACTCACTCTACAGCAGGAAATGGCACTTCAAAATAAAAACTGCACTGTACTTCAAAATGAAGTGTGTCTTTGCATAATGGAACTACAACCCACTTTTAGACCGCGACCCACCAGTTGGGAACCACTGCATTAGAAGAGTGTCAAAAGACTTAAGTCGGACACCCTGTGACATCTTAAGACAATGTGAGTTTTTAGTCACAGTCTGTAACATTTTGCAAAGACTGCAACTAGACTCTTTTGTAAAGTATTTTCCATCCTGCTCCTGGTGGAAAATGCTACGCCAAACTCCCTTTACAAAATCCGACATATTAACAATTCCTTACGTGTCTTAAAAAACACATAACTCTAAATACACAGGATAAAAGGCGTCATATGTCGACAGTGTTCTTGTTAATTCCGCATCAATATAATACATACAGATGAACCGTTTTTGTGTATAAACTTAACATTTTGGATTTTGTCGCTATTTCAGTGGGAACAGACTGTGGGAATAAGAGGCTAACCGTTTCAAAAATTAAGATTCCTCACTTAAATACTCTCACTGGTCACTTTACTCATTTAAACACCACAGCCTACCTGAGTATTGTTGCTGACCGTGTCCATCCCTTTATGACCACAGTGTACCCATCTTCTGATGGCTACTTCCAGCAGGATAACGCACCATGTCTCAAAGCTCAAATCATCTCAAACTGGTTTCTTGAACATGACAATGAGTTCACTGTACTCCAATGGCCTCCACAGTCACCAGATCTCAATCCAACAGAGCACCTTTGGGATGTGGTGGAACGGGAGATTCACATCATGGATGTGCAGCCGACAAATCTGCAGCAACTGTGTGATGCTATCATGTTAATATGGACCAAAATCTCTGAGGAATGTTTCCAGCACCTTGTTGAATCTATGACACTAAGAATTAAGGCAGCTCTGAAGGCAAAAGGGGTCCAACCTGGTACTTGCAAGGTGTACCTAATAAAGCGGTCGGTGAATGTAGGTGCTGGCTGGTGGATCAGATACACACTGAATTACATACAGACTATTGTTCACTACACAACTTCACCAGTTCCTTCTCCTTTTTCATGGAAAATTCTTGCGTCCTCCTGGCGTCTGCTTCATTTTTACTGTCTACCTGGTTTACTGTTTCCTGTTTGGTGCTGGAGAGAGCGCAGCCATTGGTTGTTGACAATGTTCACATCACTGAGCTTCAGTACTTGCAAGAGCCAAGACTAAAAACATACAATAACAATCAACAAGTTTGGTCTTATCGGAACGTCAAGACAAAAACAGACTGACCTAAGACAGCTTGGACTGAGTTTTATGACCACCTTACATCAAACAGCTAGGATCACAGGAACGTGCCACAATGGAGGTAAAACTCCAAGGCTGGCGTAAATTGCCAAAAATGCTGCGCCACATCTTAGTGCACTTCAAAGCTTTTCTTTTGTTCACACTTTAAACAAAATAATTAAGGCAGAGAACATCAGAAAGTTTGGCTCTACTGTTGTCAAAAAACAGGAGCTGATAATATGAGAAGGGAAGAGCATGTTCCTCGCTATTATTTGCTCTGTAGCGTTCAGTGGTGCCAAAAAGGTTGTTTTTGCCGATGTTCTCTGGCTGTGAATGGCTAAAATTATCCCCCAGTACACCATCAAGGGCTCTTCATGTAACGGGATGATGAAAAGATAAATACTATAGATGTATCCACCATGGGTCTGCAGTGTTTATGTGAAAACTCCTGATGCCAATAATTTAAAAGTGCTGTTATAAAAAGGAGGTGCAGAAGTCCAAATATGTCATTAGAACAAAATGTGACCCCACTGACGCTCCACGTGTTGTCTGACTCGTACTTACACAAACATAAAGAAGTGTTTGCTTTTGACATGGTGCCATATCGTAATGTGACGGGAGCTCTTGAAAACGCACTGAAAAAACTATGTTTTGATGTAGCATGAAAAGAGGTTTTCCTACAATTACCACCCAGAGAGCACCTCTCAGTGCTTTTAGCACCCGGTCCCTCTCAGACTGTAAAGTGAGGAGCCTTTCTCCATTTGGTTAGTGCTAACCTGAAAAACAGTTCAGCTGACAACGATTTATGAGACACTTCATGAGGGTGATCTCTGAAAAGTTTTTATGACAGAAAACATAATGTGCCTCCTCCTGGGGTAAAAAAATGAGAGGACTATAATTGAGACACCTAAAAGCACAGATATGTGGAAGTTAAAGATTTGTGGCACCAAACTTGCCTGAATTGCTAAACAGTATAATGTGTGATGTTTAAACACTCAAAACACATGTTCACATAATGCATGAGAGTGGGTTGAGTCTGGAGTCCTGGTATTTCAAAAATGGCTTGGAAAAACAATAATTTATTTCCTTTCCCCCAAAACATTTTTAAAGACTTTTGAACTTCAGTTGCTGTTGGGTTATAATGTAGGGGAATAAAATATTTTTTCTACTCACATGGTCACTGGAGTCCAAACAGTGACCTAGGTTCATGTCCTTGTGATACAGTCACCCATCACATGACATATATAATACAGCAGTGAAATATACACTCACTGGCCACTTTATTAGGTACACCTGTCCAACTGCTCATCAACACAAATAGCTAATCAGCTAATCACGTGGCAGCAACTCACTGCATTTAGGCATGTAGACATGGTCAAGACGACCTGCTGAAGTTCAAACTGAGCATCAGAATGTGGAAGAAAGGTGATTTAAGTGACTTTGAACGTGGCATGGTTGTTGGTGCCAGACAGGCTGGTCTGTCAGAAACTGCTGATCTACTGGGATTTTCACGCACAACCATCTCTAGGGTTTACAGAGGATGGTTCGAAAAAAGTGAGCGGCAGTTCTCTGGGTGAAAATGCGTCGTTGATGCCAGAGGTCAGAGGAGAATGGCCAGACTGGTTCAAGATGATAGAAAGGCAAAAGTAACTCAAATAACCACTGGTTACAACCAAGGTCTGCAGAAGACCATCTCTGAACCAACAACACGTCCAACCTTGAAGCAGATGGGCTACAGCAGCAGAAGACCACACCAGGTGCCACTCCTGTCAGCTAACAACAGGAAACTGAGGCTACAGTTCACACAGGCTCACCAAAACTGGACAATAGAAGATTGGAAAAACGTTGCCTGGTCTGATGAGTCTGGATTTCTGCTGCCACATTCAGATGGTAGGGTCAGAATTTGGTGTAAACAACATGAAAGCATGGATCCATCCTGCCTTGTATCAACGGTTCAGGCTGGTGGTGGTGTAATGATGTGGGGGATATTTTCTTGGCACACTTTGGGCCCCTTATTACCAACTGAGCATGGTTTAAACACCACAGCCTACCTGAGTATTGTTGCTGACCGAGCAAGGTGTACTTAATAAAGTGGCCGGTGAATGTACACTGAAATATCCATTAGCAAGGCAAGGCCTCTAAACAAAGTATCCTCTCACAAGGGTTCATATGATATCTTACAATCTTACAAATTACCTTTACCGGTTAGGTTTAGGACAAGAATCATGGTTGGGCATCGTCATGTTACATATTTAAAAAGATAAGAGGACTCCAACGTGACAACGTGGCATAATGTTATGTGCGTTGACAACAACCTTTGACTTTTGGTTTCTCATGGGACACAAACACTGGTGTCCTAAGTCAAAGTCCTGTGTGTGTTTGACCGAGCTGCCACCCTAATGCTGTGTCAATGCTACAAGCATCACAGCAACAGGCTACAAGTCATTTTCAGTGGAAGCTGGACGCATGAAGCTAGAAACTGACGCCCGACACTTGTCGATGCAAACGGGCGTAACATGCAACAAATCAAGGTCGAGTTGGCCTCAACCTTTTTCGCGCTTCAAAAATGTGACGAAGCGTCAACCAATCATATATTTTTGTTGCTAGCTGTGATTCTGTGTTATTTATTTAGTTAGTTGATGCTATGCTAACCGCAAAAAGCAGCTGGAAAAACAGCAATAGATCACACAAAAAACACAGCAATGTGTTTCCAACTGCTTTTGAACAGTGTTCTCCATCTTGGTAGGAGTCCTGCCTGGTGACACACCATCCAGCTTTTCTCTCAACCAATGACAAAGTCAGCTCATTTACTACATCACTTTAGAAATGTTATGATACGTATAAAACTATTTTAGGGAGGACAGCACATAGGATACATGATCAAAGCCTCCTGGCTCAGGATTATGTGGGTTATATATGAACTGTAGTGCAATATTTCTCTTAGGTTTACGGACAAACAGTGAATGAGAACAGTGTGGGAACCATCTCCAGTGTTTCTATTTCTAGGCTCTTTGTGAAGAGAGGCAAACACAAAAGAGTCATCAATTGTGTGTCACTTCCCACATTTATTCCAGCACTGGCTGAAGCTCTTTATGGTCCAAAACTTGGCCTCTCATCAGGATACCTTTAATGATCTGGCTGATTAACCTGCCGAGTCTGTTCTCAGACTGAATTACAGGTGTTCTTTTATCTCTAAATCCACTCTGACCCTGGTTCTTTGTGTTTGCGGCCTTACATTTCTAGAAATAACTATCAAAGTGCTTCTTTATACGGAGGATTTTTTTAAAAGCCTTTGATATTCATCTGTCTCTCAGTTCCCAGTTTCATTAGGCATAAAGACCTCCACATGCTGCTATCCCTTATCTTTGACTCAAGCTTATTTACCAATGACAGAGCTCGCCATGTTTTGCGAAGAAACCGCCTGCGGTATGGTTTGTTTTGCCAAGAGCCATTTACCCTCAGCTCAGTCTCATATCCACTGGACTGCTGTTGGACTAATGCCCAACTGCGCTGTAACAACTGATAATGTTGCGACTATCTTGTCTGAATGTGATAAAATGTATTTTAAATGGGTGGGAAGTTAAATTAAGCTAATTTACATGATGGTTAATGGTGCTTTTAATCACTGAGGGGGAAGCAGAATGGCTCAGTGGTCACCTCACAACAATGTGATCATGAATATAAATGTGGGTGTCACTGTACAGTCTTAATTTACCTAGGGTATTTCCCAGAGCAGTGGTTCTCAACCAGAGGTCCAGGGACCTCCAGGGGTCCTTGAGAGTGTTCCAGATGGCCACCTGAAAAATGGCAACAGTTTGTTTTTACTATTTAAAGAAGTGAGCCCAGTGTGAGTAAGAGCTGTAACAGTGACTATTCTGATCACAGTGTTCACTTCCTCTACGGTTATCTCCTTAACTGCAGAATTCTGTGGCCAGTTGCACAAAAACACCTTAGGTTAAGATTTTCCTTAAAGTCCTAGTTAATGTTTCCTCATAATACAATCAGTTGCACAAAACGCCCTTAAGTCTTCTCCTTAAGGTTTCCTTAAAGCGTTCACTTAAGTATTTATGGCTTTTCGTTGTCTTGGTCTTATACTTAAGGAATCCCTAGACCTTTGCACAAAAAACCTTAGCAACCAGAATGAGGTAAAAAAAAAAAAAAAAAAAAATTAAGGTACCTCTGAGTCTATCTTAACTGCAACATGACCGAGTTTATGGTGATAAATGTAAGAAACTAACACACCCCGAGAAGAGTGTCACGAACCGGGCCGCACGGCCATGACAAAGAGGGAGACACATACACAAGGAAAGCCAATTAAAGGATTTTATTTACTGAAGAATAAACATAAGAAAAATAATCTAACTAAACATGGCGTTTGCAATCAGTAAAGTCAGTGGTGTAGGTGAGGGCATGAGTGAAACAATGTATGTGTGTGATGTTGTAGGGTGTAGAAACTAAGATAAAACCAAACCCAAAACCAAATGCTGCCTCAGGAAGGAGAAGAGAAAGAGCAGTGAGCAGCCAGAGCTTTTAAAAGCTCACTGAGCTCAGGTGCTACCACTTCCCTGATTACCCGCAGCCACGCCCACTGCTACCTGCAAGGGAGAACACAACAAGGCAGGCAGGGCAGAGAGGGTCGTCACAAGAGTGTTCTGCGACCAGGAGAACCCGATGGATATGCTTCTAATTTTACACTTTAGATTTGACTGAACTAGTTTTCGTTGAAATTTCTTCCTACAATCATTTTCTGTTTTCTGGTATTTGGGGATCAAATTTACTTTGTAGGTTGTGCTTTCTATGATTGTATTCCTCCAGAAGTTTATTATTTTCCTCCTCTGACCAATATGGTTTTCTTGTCTGTTTTTCTTCTGCCATTTTTTCTCTATCTATAAGCCAACTTTGTGAGACGATAACAGGCGTCACAAGAGTGAGTCCAAGCAAACAAACAATCTCCATGGAAACTTTTACCGCTGTGAAATCCCTTTCAATACAGTAAATGAGTTAATGTTTTTTCTTAACTAAGGGAACTTTTTAAAGGGATTCTGTGCAACTGTGTAAGTCCCTCAGCTAAGGAGAAATTAAGCCTTAAGCGTCAAACTAAAGAAGAAAACTCAAGGTGTTTGTGCAGCTGGTTCCTGTTCCTAATCATGTCTAACAACCTACATTCTATTTTCAATTTACTTCCACTTAATTGTCATTTCATCACACATTTGTTGTACAGGGCAGGATGAGGGAGCATTTCTCAGAAATCTCAGATGCAAAAGCCAGAAATAAATGTCATCATAAAAGAACAATAGCAATAAAAACAAACAGTAGAAACACCCTTAGCAATACAACTACAATGAAAACAGACACTAGCAATAAAAACAAACTCTAAAACAAAGACAATCCCGAAAAACAAATAAAATGGTTAAAGTGCCCAGTACAGTTATAAAGGAAAAAAAAGGTAGAACATAAAAATGCACATTTAGTGTCATCGCTTGTGTTATTTTTTCAATCTAAATCTTTATTAAAAGGCGATAAAATCTTATCAAATGGATGTCTGTGACCTGATGTGTAGCAATTTAGGCAACCTTGACACAAAAAAATTGAAAACCACTGTCCTAGACTATGAATAGATATCCAGTGCCAATCGAATTTGCATGCATGCACTGCACAATGGTTCACTTCACCAACAACATCACAGACAATAACTTAGTACTGTCACAGCTGCTGCAACCTGTTCTTAAAAGTTATGATTCATTCCCATGTATGCTGCACAGGGTTTGAAAGCTATCCAGTAGACTGAGGTATGTCATCCAAATCTGCATTAATCACGGAGATCATAAGTGGGTCAAAAACATAGCATAGCAAAGCTAATGCTAACCATTTCATGTAAGTGGATGGAAGATGCTAACCTACTGACCTTCTTGGTCCGGGAGGTAATAAAAACACAAATATGGTTGGTCTACCCCAGTCTGCCAGGTAGCCGATTAATCAAGATAACTAGCAGCTAATGGGGAAGTTGATAATTATGCTGCATTCCATTTCATTCAGAAATTGGAATGACATCACGTCTAGAGTTGACTCAACCCAATCTTACTCCGAAGTCTTCGAAAAAATGGCGCTTGGTCAGTGACTTCCTGTGTCAGACACAGACAGAAAAAGCCATCCTTTTACATCAACATGATAGGCCACTGGTCGCTGTTACGGTCTAATGGCAGAAGTCGCCATTATTATTTAACAGGCAGAAGATGACACAACGTCCCAGAACGGCAACTACCAACGCACCCAAGGTACCTTGCACGCCATATCTCAACGTGGAAAGTCACTGACCAAACTCAGCGTCAAACATCAGCTGAATCAACTGATGGAGCAGCTGATCGATGGAAAGGAGTCAGCTGATAGATCACATGATTCCTTTCTATGCAACCAACCAGCTCATTCATGAATCTCATTCAGGGCGCCCTATTTAAACTGCTCTGGCCCGCCTACTGTTGCTGTTTCCTCTGCAAGCCGTTTTGCAACCCACCTCCACCCCAGCTCCTCCTTTTAATGCTGTGTCTGACTTATCAATGTCATTTCTGTTTGTCATTCATGCTGCTCTGTTCTGTTCCTGGGGGGGTCTTTGCTGATGCTCTCCCTGCCTTAGGCTTTCCATGTGGGCACATGGAAGGGCAGGGAGGTTTGCTCGCTTTACTTCAGGCTTTCTTTGTTTGCACGTGGAATGGCAGGGAGGTGTGCTCTCTCCGTAATAATAGTTCTTAGAAAGAAAGAAAATTGGAATCGTCCAATATCAGTATCAGCAAGTTGGAGTTTTAAAAAATTGGAAATGGGAATCAGCCAAGAAAACTGGTGCATCTCGAGTGACAAATTTGCAAGTATAGAAAATGAATCAATGACTTACATTAACAGGTGATTACTTTGTACAAAACATAGCACTGAATTTCAGAAATCAAACTCTCCAGACTCTTCCACAACTTAAATTTTTTTGTCAACTAGAGTCAATGCACAAAAGCAATCAGTCAGTCTGACAATGATCAATGAACAACAAAGATGAACCAACGTGAACCAATTCACACTGAGGATAAAAGCCATTCCAAATAAATCAGATAGATCTTTTGCTTTGTCTTGGCAGAAACAATACAGCCGCAGCACAACAGCAGCAATAAAAAAACATAAGAAATAAAAGTGACAATCCCAAGTGCCTTACCAACAGACCAGTAAAAACGTTAAATAGTTTTATTTAAAGATCTTTATCAAACAATACTGAAATAATCCTTTGGGAGCAGAGCCTTAAGTGTGTAACCATTTGCAATAGATTATCAACTCTTCAACAAAAGTGTCTGCTGGAAACTGTTTATATGGACTGCATTTAAAGCACTTAACAGTTCTCTCATTCACCCATTCCCACACACAAACACACACTCCCACAGTGGCCACACCCCATGCAAGGCACTGGCCCGACCATTTGGAGCAATCGAGGTCAGTGTCTTGCTCAAGGACACTTTATTGCGAGGGCAGGAAGAGCCGCCATCAGACCGCCACACCTGTGATTAGTGGACGACCTGCTTTACCTCAGCTCACACCATCAATACACACACTGAGGTATTTATAGCTGAAGAGAATCTGATTCATTTATCCACCGTGTGTGATTGATGGTTCGCTGTAGCTGAAGCTGTTTTCGTGCTGACTCCTGCAGTCAATTGTTTACTAAATTGCAGAACGGACAAACAATGGTGGGAGGAAATATGCTGATCCCACACTCAACTGACTGTCACCCTTTAAGATCTATTGTGACGAGAAAAATCTGAAAGCCATCCAGCTAATAGTCAGTCTCATGTTAAATGGGCAATTATGATAATGAACAATCTGTACAAATTAAATGTTCTCACCTTAAAATACCCTACTTAACATCAAAACAAAACAGAGGCTGCAAACCACAGAATAACACCAAATCCCACACCAAGAAATCGGCTGCTGCAGGGCTCATAGACAGGGCTCCAGAATAACTTTTTACAATGGTCACTGATGATGTCGGGTCTGGGCCTTCCAGGGCCAGGGACAGGCTTTACAGGCACCACAACATTTTTACTGGTGAAAATAAAAAAATACAATATAAAGTTCACCCATTCTTGAGAACTGGGAGTAAAATGGATGGTAAATGGACCTGCACTTGTAAAGCACCTTTCAAGTCTTCCGACCACTCAAAGTACTTTATACAGTACGTGTCACATTTACCCATTCACACACACATTCATACACTGTTGACCAAGGCTACCATTCAAGCTGCCACCTGCTACTCAGTTTTTAACACACTCACACACTGATGGAGCAGCCAGCTGGAGCAATTTGGGGTTCAGTATCCCTTCACTGGCTCCCTGTTGAGTTCAGGTTCCAGTTCAAAATTCTCATTCTCACTTACAGAGCATTACACGGTCAGGCTCCCTCTTATGTTGCTGAACTACTTCACCCGTCTAGACTCCATAGGAGGAGTTTATTAAATAATATTGCTATCGGGTGTGTCTAAACCTAAGAGGTCAGCTCTGTAGCCCTTATAAATCAAAACTAAATGAGAATTATAGTTTAAAATGAGTATTTTTATCAGCATTAGGAGAACTCTAACTCTAGCTACTCACTATGACCGCTGTGAAATTAATAAATATCTAACTTTTTTTCAGTACTGTGAGATGTCATCGACTCTATCAGATCTTACAGCTGACATTGATTATCTATGCTATTTAAGAAAGACATTAAATCAATGGGAGGTTGACACAAGGTTTCTTTTCATTTCAAATTGCCTGTATGTTTTCAGGTTGTAATGTCGCTCGAGATGAGTGAAATGTTAAAGGGGAACTAATGTTGGGTTAAGTGATATGATGTTTAATATCTGACATTTCTCCAGTACGAAGCTAGGGCTGACCTGTCTGCAGCCCGTGAGCGTGCGCTATATTAAATAATAGGGCACTCAGACCGCATCAAACAACGTCAAAATACGTCCACTAAAAGTGCATTTTTTTTCCACACAGATAGGCTCGGATTGTTAGTATAATTATCCGACAACATAACGGAAAGGAGAAATGAACGTCTGTATTTACCTTTAGCTGGATTCAGACGTGTTCCTCTGCTTGTTGCTGCTCCCTCTCTCTCCTCATCCGCTCTTCAATTTCAATGAGCTCTGCATCCGTGTACGCCCATGTACTCCGTGTTCAAATAAATACGGGCGGTCATCAAATTCAAATGGCTCATCCAGATCCAGTTGGTCAAAATGGTGACTGTTGTTTGTTGTGGCGAGTCAAAAGACTCACTCAGAGTGAAAGTCTGGCTCTGAAATCTCACGTCTCGCGAGATTTGAGTTGTTGCAGGAAGTTACCGCTGGAGTGACCTTACAAACGCGAGGAGTTACTCTGTTTGGAGTAGTCATGCTGAATTTTTACAGGATTTTGACCAACTGGATCTGGATGAGCTATTTGAATTTGATGACCGCCCGTATTTATTTGAACACGGAGTACATGGACGTACACGGATGCAGAGCTCATTGAAATTGAAGAGCGGACGAGGAGAGAGAGGGAGCAGCAACAGGCAGAGGAACATGTCCGAATCCAGCTAAAGGTAAACACAGACGTTCATTTCTCCTTTCCGTTATGTTGTCGGATAATTATACTAACAATCCGAGCCTATCTGTGTGAAAAAAATGCACTTTTAGTGGACGTATTTTGACGTTGTTTGACGCTGTCTGAGTGCCCTATTATTTAATATAGCGCATGCTCACGGGCTGCAGGCAGGTCCGCCCGAGCTTCATACTGGAGAAATGTCAAATATTGAACATCCTATCACTCATTTAGACAAAAGTAGATCGGAAAATAGGGCCCAGGTTGAAAAAAACATTAGTTCCCCTTTAAATGGACTGCACTTGTATAAAGCTTTTCTAGTTTTCCGACCATTCAAAGCGCTTTTGCACTACATGTCACATTCACCCATTCACAGTTACCATTCACGTATACTCACACACCAATTTGGGGTTCAGTATCTTGCCCAAGGATACTTCGACATGTGGACTAGAGGAGCTGGCGACTGAACTGCCAATTTTCCGATAAGTGGACAAGCAGCTCTACCTCTGGACACAGTTGCATGGTATAGGACATGTTTTCACACTGCACTGCATGCCTGGGGAAAAAAAGCTACACTCTCTCACACACACACACACACACACACACACACACACACACACACACACACACACACACACACACACACACACACTTGCTAAATGTCAGGCATACTGTGGCAACCAATGAAAATGTTTAGCCGCACTTGATAGTCGCACTCTGGAGCCCTTTTAGATTGAAACTGTAGTAGCAAACACAAAACCTGCGTCTACTTAGGGTGAGATGAACAGCACTCTTACATGTACTTCATTATGTTTTGGCAGCTACAAGCAAATTTTAACATGATGCTGCTTTTTTCTGTGCAGTGATACAGTTGGCGGGTGTCGTTTGGTAGAAAGAAAACGGTTCCTACATGAAACTGCTCACAACAAGGTGTGTGGATTATCTTGAGTAACCAGGTCATGATTTCTGGAAAGAGACACTGCTGTTGAGCTGAGTGCCATCTAAGTTCCATTATATGTTAGAGAAGGCAGCTGATATCTCCAACATTCGACAGCTCACACCAACACAATCTAGACTGATAAGCAGCGCTACAGGTGAGAGGGAAGATGTGTATTTTTGATTTTGGGATGAACCGTCTCTTCAACCTCCTCAAAGAGAGATGAAAATGATCACAGGAGCAGAGCTGTAACACAGAAGGTAAACCTCCCTCTACATTTCTGTACAAATGTACCAGCTTTCACAGCAACTGTTGATTTAAAATTTGGGATGTTTTCACTCTGAGTGTACAGAGTCGGTGCCACTTGTTTGCACCGTCTGAATATCAGCCTGTAGGCTGCACCTCGGGGGGTTTACACCTCTGGCAGGTGTGACTATGCCTGGACACTTTTCACCCCAGGGAGCCAGATGCACTTTAACATTAAAAGGAAAGGGCCAACATTCTGTTTAACTTCTATTTTTCACATATTTATGTCACATGCTCCCCGGTGCCTCTCCTGTCTCTGTGTGGAGTGGGTCGACTGACCCTTTTAGGAAATCTATGAAACCACAAAGAAATCCAATGAAGTGGAAGCTCATATGCTGTGTGTCCTTGTGTTCTCTAACCAATACAGACTTGAGCCACGTGAGGCTGTAATGAAAGAGAGTGCTCTAACTGCCATTGATTTGCGCACATATCAACTGACCTGCAGAGATGGATATGAAATCAAGCTATTTGTGTTTATCCTTAAAGCTGCACTAACCAATGTTTTTATAGTAACAATAGATTGTATGAATACGTTGAATGGGGCTGAGTATCAGAGCTCAATACCTTTAAGATATCGACTAAAATAATCAAGTACTATTGAAACTTCTCCAGTCAAATAACATCTGCATTTGATTCTTTTTGTACCCAGAGAAGAAAAAAATGATTATTGGTATGGTTTTGCTGTCAGCCAATTACTGCAAATGGCCTTTCGTTTTAATGTCACATGTGATTGGTCCACTATCATAGGTGCTACAGCTCGAACACGCTGCGCTTCATTAGTTGCTCAACATGCCTTCATTGACTTCCCCTCTGCACTTGCAACCAGCAAATCCCCGCCGCCATCATAACTGTGGTTTCATTTGTCTGAAGTGAACTTGGTGAGATCGACCCAAGGAGGGCTGATGCAAAACTCTGGTCACTGACCACCGAAGAAGGAGAGGATGAATACATTGGGAAATAAATCAAATGAAAAGTAAAAATAAAATTAAATAAATTCACTGGCTTACATGCTTTTCAGTTTTTTGTAATATATCTTATACATAGGTCTGTATAGGTAGCGTGTCGGTGAAGATTCTCAGTCATCCAGGTCATGGCAATCATAAGACATCCAAGAGGCTTATTTCGTTCTAACGGACTGCTGCGGAGTCGCAGGCACCACAAGCACATGGCACATCAGAGGCCAGCTCCTCAGGCCAAGACTTGGCTCATCTAAATCATCTAACATCTAAAAGATAGGGGACATTCTCTCGAGGACAGCAATGATCACATCCTGGCCAGAGAGGACAAATGGTTTGAAAGAGGCATGAAAGTAGCCATCTACGGCACACTGGAACAAGCATCGTTAAACAGAGGAGGTGGCCTTCGACCCTTAAGACAAAATCACTTGATGACACCGACTCCTGTGTGCGCACGGCGAGAGAGGAGAGGGAGAGACACTGTGCTGCTGCCAGAGGAGCCGCTGAATGAGTTCCCTCTGAGCGGTAAGTCACTAAAAGAGTCTGAGAAGTCCGGGGCTGTTCATAAAACATTCAGGACGCCACAGTTTATTCCACACTACTGAAGCTGCTCCTCTTTCTGGAACCACCATGGAGTCGGTAATAGTTTTGCTTTCAGACGTGCTTGTTGTTGCCGTGGGTAACAGTATGATGTCAATATGTCAACAAGTCGAAATATCAGGATTATCATGATATGAATTTTTTATATCATGTTAAAAATTAAACTGGTATTATTGTGAACAAGATGATATGGCACACCCCTACTTGGGACACTGACACCAACACTCTCTCACACACACACACACACACACCAGCATAGGCCTATAACCGATACTTGCGTATACCAACACTTTCCCCTGTACCCTTTGTCTCTCTTACACACACACACACACAGTAACACTGAATGTTTCCGTTCACATGATGTGTATCTAATGATGCAGAATAAAAGGTATCAGATGAAGTACTAGTTGTATTGGTATCACTTTAAAGGCACTGATACTTCAGTGTTTCAAACAATACCCAGCCCTGATGGTACATGGATCACAGTCACCAAACCAATTTGTAATTCAACAGGAAAGTGAACGTTAGACTTACATTTATCAGATGAACAAAAAAGTAAAGTAATTTTCATGGTGGGATGGTCTTGTAAGGGCTGGTCTTTTTCCCCACATCCCATCATCATCAACACTCTTTATTAACAACTTATTTTGAAAACTGGACGCAGTCACACGTGTATCCTTTGGCTGCACTACAGTTGTACCATTGGCTGACCACAGACCTTGACCACAGTTATTTTTAGAACTTGCCCTGCTGGCAAGTCACTGGCTCCCTGTGGGCAACCCAGCACTCGAGGGCACCGTGTTGGCTACCCCAGATAGGGCATTTAATATTTGATAGCCAGCCCAGCAATAAAAGGATTTGTTAAATACTTGTTCAGTGTAAAATATGGAGTAGTGTACAGTGTGCTGTATTTGAATATGTAGTGTGAATATTTGGTGCTCCTGTGGAGAGAGTCTGCTGGTTCTGATTTAGTTCAGAATGTTTTGCAATATTTTGAATAATAAAAGTGAGCTGATCATTACATGAATACACTTTTGACTAAGAGAGGAAAACCTTGATAAATTAGTTTCACTGTTTTACAGACCCTGTGTCCTCATGTGAGGACATCACATTTTGGGTTTACTTGACCTTTTACTTAATTCTGCTTAACTTAGACCTGTTGTCCTTGTTCATGGACACTTTTTGTGCCACCTAGTGGTAGTAAGAGCACAATACACTGATCTATGTAAATACAAGATGGCAGTCCACACAAAAGTAGACAAGGTCCAAAACCTGATCAAATTCTATGGTTGAATATCGTTTATTTATGATTAAAGTTTGTAGTTTGATATGGCAACAAATTTGACCTATTTTATCAACAGTAACAAGCTAAGACACTGTCAGAAAGTACTCGCTTGAAGACATTGAGACTTTATTATCGTCTCGTTAAAGGATGTCTTCTCGTTTAAGGACACTGAGACTTTATTAATGTCTCGTTTAAGGACATTGAGACTTTATTATCACCTCATTTAAGGATGTCTTCTCGTTTAAGGACATTGAGACTTTATTAACGTCTCGTTTAAGGATGTCTCATTTAAGGACATTGAGACTTTATTATCACCTCGTTTAAGGATGTCTTCTCGTTTAAGGACATTGAGACTTTATTATCACCTCGTATAAGGATGTCTTCTCGTTTAAGGACACTAGGACTTTATTAACGTCTCGTTTAAGGACACTGAGACTTTATTATCACCTCGTTTAAGGATGTCTTCTCGTTTAAGGACATTGAGACTTTATTAACGTCTCGTTTAAGGATGTCTCATTTAAGGACATTGAGACTTTATTAATGTCTCGTTTAAGGATGTCTTCTCGTTTAAGGACATTGAGACTTTATTATCACCTCGTATAAGGATGTCTTCTCGTTTAAGGACATTGAGACTTTATTAACGTCTCGTTTAAGGATGTCTCGTTTAAGGACATTGAGACTTTATTAATGTCTCGTTTAAGGACGTTGGGACTTTATTATCATCTCGTTTAAGGATGTCTTCTCGTTTAAGGACATTGGGAGTTTATTAATGTCTCGTTTAAGGACATTGAGACTTTATTATCATCTCGTTTAAGGATGTCTTGTTTAAGGACATTGAGACTTTATTAATGTCTCGTTTAAGGACGTTGGGACTTTATTATCATCTCGTTTAAGGATGTCGTCTCCTTTCAGGACATTGGGACTTTATTAACGTCTCGTTTAAGGATGTCTCGTTTAAGGACATTGAGACTTTATTAATGTCTCGTTTAAGGACGTTGGGACTTTATTATCATCTCGTTTAAGGATGTCTCGTTTAAGGACATTGAGACTTTATTAATGTCTCGTTTAAGGACGTTGGGACTTTATTATCATCTCGTTTAAGGATGTCGTCTCGTTTAAGGACATTGGGACTTTATTAATGTCTCGTTTAAGGACATTGAGACTTTATTAATGTCTCGTTTAAGGACATTGGGACTTTATTATCATCTCGTATAAGGATGTCGTCTCGTTTAAGGACATTGGGACTTTATTAACGTCTCATTTAAGGACATTGGGACTTTATTATCGTCTCATTTAAGGATGTTGTCTCGTTTAAGGACATTGAGACTTTATTATCTCGTTTAAGGATGTCTCGTTTAAGGACATTGAGACTTTATTAATGTCTCGTTTAAGGACATTGGGACTTTATTATCATCTCGTATAAGGATGTCGTCTCGTTTAAGGACATTGGGACTTTATTAACGTCTCGTTTAAGGACATTGGGACGTTATTATCATCTCGTTTAAAGATGTCGTCTCGTTTAAGGACATTGGGACTTTATTATTGTCTCATTTGAGGGCATCGGGACTTACTTATCATTGACAGTGTTTTGTTTTTTATGCTCATCAGGTCCTACTGATGCCAAATAGCTAAGTGACATTAAAAAATGCATACCAAACAAAAGTATGGGTCTCTGGATGATAATACAAATTAACAGATTGTGGGTTTTTTTTTAATGAATTATTAACTGATTGATAAACATGCTGTGTTTGAATGTGATGTCCCAAACTGGTGTGGCCTGAGAGCAAATTCCTGGGCTGCTTTTTGTTGTCACAGTGCCCCGGACAAAAACACCATATAATATGTTTATGGCAGAGGTGAAACCAAGTCATTGTTTCACAAGTCACAAGCAAGTCTCAAGTCATTGTACAACGTCCCAAGTCCAGCTTCAAGTGAAACAGGCAAGTCCCGAGTCAAGTCAAGTCAAGACTTACAAGCAGGGATCAAAATTAGCAGTCGCCAGTCACCAGAGGCGACTAATTTGAACCCTTTGGCCAGTAAATGAAGTCACCTAACCAGCCACTCTGGCGAGTGAAAAAAATAGGGCCAAACTACTGTTATTGTTGTTTCTCCCGCCCCTGGCTGTGTGTATGTGATGTCATTGGTTGAGCGCCGGTGTCGTACAACAGATCTTNCCCTAGAAAGGCTGATAAGATCCACCGGCACACTGTGTGTCTGTGCTCACTGGCTGCAACAGTTGGAAACACGGAGTGAGGGAATTTTAAAAGCCTACAACAAGAAAGAGGCCAGTTAACCAATGTAAGCGTTCCCGTTTGAGAATTGCTCGAGTGTATTATAGTAATAACACATTGAAAATATACCAAAATGCTATTTATGATTTTTGGCTGGTGAAAAAAAATTCTGGCCAGTAGATTTTTAAAGCTTACTAGCCACTTGGCTAGTAAGCCAAAAAGTTTGAACCCTGAAAGTACCAAGTCAAGTCCCAAGTCCTAACCTTTGAGTTTCAAGTCTTAAATAAGTCATATTGAACTCTTCACCGAATGTAGTACCTTTTTTTTTCGGATTACCGTGTAATTTTTGTACATGAACAAATTTATCTTTTGTATCATTTTTCACTCAGAGGTCGTCATGGTCAGTGACATCCAGCATTAGACACCAACGAAAAAAGCCGTCCTTTCATGTGGGCATGATACGTGGCTGGTTGCCGTTATTGTTTAACGCCGCCCAGTGGTGTCAGGGGAAAATGTGGTAGGACAACAATGAAGTTAAGGTGGCGGAAGTTTGGGTAGGGCAGGCGGGAAGGGTGGTGGATGGGTCCAACAACCACGACTTTCACCCAGGACGTCGGTGTTCACTTCTCTTGTGATTGTAAAGCCAAACCCTGTTCTTTTTTCCTAAACCCAACCACGTATGTGCGTTGTTGAAGAAAAAACAAAACAAAACATCAATTTGTGGTGTTGTACTGACGTAGTGTGTTTATTTTGAAAGAGACCGTACCCAAACTATACATTTCCTATAAAAACAGAAGTGTGCAACTCAAAGTCCACTAACCAGCATTTTGTGGAGCTTTCTGATTCCTCTCAGAGTCTTCCCCGGCGATGGAGTTTGCTCAATTGTCAAAGTTTCCTGTCAAACTACTCTTTCCAAAGTCAGTAGTGAACTTTCACACTCAATTATTAAATCCCTGCTCTACAGTGAAACTAGTGGTCAAAAAACCCCACAGTGTTCATTTAAAGACACATTCGTCTTCATTGTCTTATGGCTCAGGACAGTTAATGTTCTAAACCTGGACCTGGGGACAGACGTGAGGGGACAAACACTGCATTTGACACCTGTCAGTCTGCCACAGGATGCTGCGCTGCATCATGGATCGCCTCTCACCGGCCTCTCAAAATGTATTCTCAGACAGCTTCTCCTCCCCACCCCTCGTCTAAGATATATTCCCTCCTCCTGTAACATGCCATGACAGGCGGTGTGGAGCATTTAAAGCATGGGGCTCGAGTGACACACGTGTCCAGATAAACTAGGAGCTGTGGCGGACCGTACGTATGAGATCTGTGGACAATAAATCTATATGATGCATGGCACCGCACCTCATCAGAGCTTTCCTCAAAGCCTCGGGCATATTAAGTTGCAGAGCAGCAGTGGCCGCTCTCCCAAGGTCAATGTCAGAGGGGAGGGCAGCGGTGATGGAGGAGGAACTGGGGGGGAGGAGGAGGAGGAGGAGGGCGAGAGTGGAGAAAGGTAGAACAAAACGCCGATGTGATGGAGGTTTAAAATACACTTTTTACAGGAGAAAAAATGTTGAGGTTTAAAATACACTTTTTACAGGAGAAAAAATGTTGAGTAACAAAAACTTGCTGTAGCAAACTCCTTTGACACAGCAGCAAACCCCTCATGTTTGTTGACCTTTGGTTCGTCTCTCTACACCTGCTCTCTCCGGAGTTCCTTTGTTCTCTGTCCATTTTCTCTCCTTGACTCTGTGAGATGTCACCGTGTTTTCTGTCTCTGACAATATGGCAGCAGTTGGACCCTTTGCATACAAAGTTCTACTGTACACCCTCTCCTTTCAGATTATTTGGATGCACGGCAGCGAAACCTGGTGATACTTTAACCTTGAGCTGGGCACCCTTTGGGGGCAGCATAATGTCAACACAAACAAAGCACCAAGGCCTCCATAATCTCTCTGGGAGGCAGGATAAACAAATCAAATGTACTGATTCCAGGCCTGATACTGAAACAGTGTCGGTCTGGAAGAAGAATTATAAAGATTTATATAACAATACAAGGACACCAAACCAGACTGAAGAGCCTTTTTCCACTGAACCACATAATCTTCAAAAACAAGAAAATAAACATCACTGGTAGTCATTTTATCCGCAATCATTAAAGGTCCAGTGAGGAAGATTTAGAGGGATTTAGTGGCATCTAGCAGTGAGGACTACAGATTGCAACCAGCTGAAACTTCTCCAGATTAGAATTCCTTCAGTGTTCATTGTTCAGGTGGTTTTTACAGGTAGCTGAATTATCCACAGAGGTCTCTTCCTCTTAAAAACAAACAGACCCAGTAATTTAAACCTGTAGAAAACTGAATAAAGCAGCTTCACGTAAAAAATGTTTGTCCATTCTGGGATACTATAGAAACATGGCGGTGCAAAACGGCGACCTCCGTAGACAAGGAACTGGGGCTGGTTGCACAAAGCTGTTTAAGTTAAGATTATCCAAGTTAAGGTTTCCTTGAAAAAAATATCGGTTACACAAACATCCTCAAGTGGTCTCCTTGAGGTTTCGTTAAAATGTTGATTTAGTAGAATAAGGGGTTAGGAGGTCTCTGCGATGTAGGATGGGGCCAGACCATTAAGGGCTTTGTAAACAAACAGGACCTTAAAATCAATCCTGAACTTTACAGGCTGCCAGTGGAGAGAGGCTAAAACAGGTGTGACATAGTCTTTCTTACGGGTACCTATGAGGAGCCTTGCAGTGGCCTTCTGAACCAGCTGGATGCAGGATGGAGAGGACTGACTAATACAGGTGTATAGAGGGTTACAGTAGACCAAACGGGAGATGAGAGTGTGGGACTATCTCCAGAAATGGCTTGATTTTGGATATGGTGCAGACTTGGAAAAAGCTGGCTTTTACAACTGCATTAATTTGCTTGTTAAACTAAAGGCAGAGTCAAATATCACGCCAAGAATTTTGACATTGATGGAGAGGCTGCCGAACTGGTCAGAAATCTCTTTGATGGAGTCAGAGGGGCAAAGAAGACAACTTCTGATTTGCCCTCATTCAGCTATTCAGGTAGGAAAGTTTCCATCTTTAGCATTGCACTTGATGAGTGACTGTGAGTACTGCTGCTTAAAACCAGTGCCTCGAACAACAAAAGGTCACATAGCATAGCATGGAGAATTTTAAGGAGCAAGGGACTGACATCATATTGATATGGCACACTGATAAACAAGAAAATTGAACAATGGTACTTCATCAGAAAAAGGTTGTTACCCCTGTTCTAAAGAAACAAAAACACAACTCCTATTTTCAGGTTATTTTACACCAAAGAAACTTATTATATCATATAATCCATTCCTGTCAATACACCCCCCTGATTCCTGCACACTGGACCTTAGAAGTTGGTGCATATATCAGTTTGGAAGACATTAATGGGTCTGGTAGCAGTTGTATTATGTTTGCAGCCTGCAGCTTTGCCTCTGACTCAGACTTCCCATCCTCACTGTGGTCCTCCTCACTTACATAACTACCGGTATCGAGGAATGTAATATGACGATGACTAAAAAGCTGTTTGTCATCCAAATGTTCTGTGTGTGCACTAAAGCATAAACATCCAGCTGGTCTGTCCAGGTGGTTGGGCTGAAGTTTGTCTGCAGTTGTTGTACAGTGACGTTAATAATGAGCATGTCAGCAGCATGTTGACGGTGTGAATTCTTGAAATCTGTTGATGCTGCTGTTGGAAGCTTTATTGGAATTATATATAACTAGGGATTAGATAATGGGAGACACTACAGGTGAACAGGGTAAAACTTTTAACAGCTGATTACTTTCAGTAAGACAGTTATCTTTTGTTTTACAAGTTTTCTGAAATTTCATGTTTAAAATGCAGTCACCAATTAACCTGCATGTCTTTGGACTGTGGGTGGAAGCCGGAGTACCCAGAGAAAACCTCCACACACAAGGGATCCCCCATAGGTTCGAACCAGGAACCCTCTTGCTGTGAGGTGACAATGCTAACCAGTGCAAAGTTTGTAAAGACAGTCTTTATGCTATATCCATTCACAATATTCTCTCTGTCCCACTCCCACTGTTTCCACCAATCAGCTGACTATGGCCGTTCCCTCTCCTGGTTAGCCAATCAAACTTTGCCACGATCTCCTTCCGCCATTCATGTTGCTGCTGCCAAACTTTAAATCTGTTCTCCAGATCCAGATCCTCAGCTCCCTCTTCATCTCATCTCATCACCACCACCAGCGTCTAGACTCCATAGGAGGGGTTCCCTAATCTACTGCGTCTTTACCACTGTTACATGCCTGTGTGTATTGGGCCCACCCTTTTTTTTCAGTGTGCAGCTGATCTCCATCATTCCTCATCAGCGAGTGTATAAATGGATGAAGGAGGAGCAGTGCCGTTGCCAGAAGGCTGTGACAGTTGCATGTCTCTCAGACATGGGTAATAAGTAAAAGTCTGGGCTACGTGTGGTGATATTTGTTGGCTGTGTTTAATCTTTTCTTTATTTTGTGATCCGGTTCCCTTTTGGAGCTCGTTTTTCATTGGTGGTTGTTTTTCCCACTTTCATTTTGACTAAGCTTCCTTTAATAGGGTGATTAGTTTTGCTTGCCTTTTTCTTTTTAGAAAGTTCCCTCCATTTTACTGTTACTCCCTCCTTCCCTGAGATCTCTGGCGGGGACGTAACAACCACCCTCCTGGGATATACAACATCACGATGGGGTCTAACCGCCAAAGACTTTTCAAACTTCTCATACTTATGTGCAAATGTAAATAAATATTCTTTCCTCTCAGAACGAGTCGCTCCTGATTGAACTATAAACGAGACAGATATAGACTCTGTAGGAAGAACTAAGGATACTACCGTCTTGCATATGTGCAGCTATAATCAGCTAATACTGTGTGCTGGGAAAGCAGCTACCTCCAGGGCTGAAGAATGAAGCCAAAGCTGAAGTGCCAAAAACTGCAGTTCCTCTAATGGCCACTTGAGGCTGGCTCCAAGAGCAAGTCAGTCCCCATAGACCCTCATGTTAAAATGCTCAACTTTACAGCAGAAATAAACATGTTTACAGCCTGGTGCAAAAACTATTTTGGTCTCTATGACTACTAAACACCAAACTGTCCAGTTTTATATAACCCACCTCTTTAAATGTTCTTAAGGCATTATTTTATACAGTCTCTGGTGCTGGGCTATGACTTTTTGTAAAGATCAAGTTGAATCAAATCCACAAAAACAATGCAACTGTCTCCCCCACTTGACACAGCTCATCTGAGAGACAATGCAAAGTTCAGAACAACAGCATAACTGGTGATATCTCCACCGGAGACACAAAGAGCTGCACTGCCTTTGGCTTAACGAAATATAATTGGAGGCTGAATCTGTGGCTGTCCTCTAACTTAATTTTAGGTTCAAATCTTGATCTGTAATTGCAGATTAGGCTGCAGGAAAGCACGGGAAGCTACATAATCACAACAAACAGGGTGAAAAATGCAGAAACATAATACACTTTAATGAAATATATTAGCACACTGACTGCTGGTCAGTCAGTTGTGTCATTATTGTTTAAATGCCTGTGGATATTCTCATTTATCCAGGTCATAGTTATCTCACGGCAATTGAATCGAATGCAACTGGACTTCGTTCTCCTGGGCAAGGATGAAAGGACATCATTATGTCCTTTCATCCTTGCCCAGGTGATTTAACAGCTTAACCTCTAAGAACAATGGTTGTTCACAAATGGCCTCATGTGACTCTAATGACTCCAACGACCACCGGTGCAGCAGGAGTTTCAACGACCGTCATTGACACACCATTGGAGCACTAACGAATCAGTGACATCATTGGCCTTGTGATGACCTCCCCAGAGGTTAAATACCTGGGTGTTCCACACCAGTTTGTCAGACTAGTTCCAGCCTAGTCTGACAAGCATGAACTGATGAAGCCTCCTGGATAAGAGGTGAAACGTCTTCTAAGACAAAATGAAGTCCAGTTGCATTCGATTCAGTTGCCTTGAGATATTGTTTAAATGTTAACTCTAGCAAACGTCGGTCCAGATGGGACCTCTCTGTGCACATGGAGGCTTTAATAAAAGTTACAATCTTATTCATCTCAGATTCGGAGCATGAGATGAGACGGAATTAATAACACAGTATGATAATAACAGCCCATAAAAAATTCAATACGTGGAATAATAATAACCATAAAGCAGCATTGTGGTTGCACCTTCCCTCTGATTTACACAGATCCACCGTGCTGCCCTTCTAACCCCATTTGTACTTTATTTTCCTGAACATCTCCCCAGAGTGCCGCCACCGAGTTGACCTAGAAATCCAGCTGAATACCAACTGCACAGTCCCAGTGAGATGATTAGATGGGGGTGGTATTCACAATAGAACCCAAATGTCTTAATTTAGCCCAATTACAGGTAGGACTGTATATGGGGAAGATGTCAGAGTAAATGTCACTGTACAGTTTTCATGGGTAATTACCTTGCTTCACAGTGACAAGGGGGCTATTTGGTGGGAGGGGATTAGACCAGAGCATGAAGGAGGAGAGGAAGTTTCCCATCTGATTCTTTCTTACTTTCCAGAGGGCATATTTTTACCCGGCCACTTGTAATTAAGAGCACCACTTTAACACCAAATGCCAGCGTTTGACCACGTGGAGTTGCATTTAATTACCAACTAATTGCTGACATTGTGACATGTGCTTGACTCTCTTGTTGGTGGATCATCTTGTAGGTGTCTGTGCTTTATTGCCCAATGGTCGGAGCAGATACAGCATCCAAAAGAGACATCTGTGTTACCTGCTGCCAGGTACAAACTGTTCTGCTAGGAAGTCATTAAAGCACTCCCACATCTGCTTACTGTTACTTTAAAAACTTCATAGTCTTAATATGCGACCACCTCATTAAAATTAGGACATGCTGTTCGCACTGTCTACATCTGGTCGCACTTAAACTGTCACCAATGTAAAGTAGTTAGCAGATGAGAGGGTTGTTTAGCACTGCAGCGGAGCAGGTAGCTGGTCCAGATTGTGCTTGTTTGACTCAGTCAGGAGCAAAGGTTCAGTAGCACAGGGTGTGCTATCTGCAAAACAAGGCTCGCTGCTTCTCTCAGCCTGTGCTAGAATATGTGGACACCATGAGGGTAGATGCCTGACACTCATCATGTTTTAGCATTTCTCTGCTGCTCATTATTCCAGTCTGAAGCTGCCATACCTGGAGTGTATGTTTTCACTGCTGGCAGACGGGGGGAAAAAATGATGATTCAATTTCACAGATAGAATCAACCAAAACAGAAAAGAAAAAAGTCATCGGACAGCGGAAAATCTACTTAAATTGATTCCCTCTGTGGGTAAAAAAGCAGCTTACATGCCAAATATCCAAACCTCTGGGTAACGGTGACAGCTCTGAGTCATGCTGAGTTTACTTCTGCTTTGCCGAGTGTTACTCAGCGCCCCATAGTGACCTCATCTCCATCTTACGGTCTGAAACAACACCAAATTGAGTCACCTGGAATTTTTGACATGAGAGTGATTCTAACTATTGTGTGAGGCTAAATCCAGACAATGAGTCAGCGGTGCCTCGATTCATTGTTCCTAACTAAAAGTACAGCACTATATTCTTAAGACGTCCATTTATGCCGAAAAATGGACAACGTTTCATTTTAAAGCAAACTTAAGGTGTGATATATGCCGGCCTCACACCAAATGACTTTTAAAGCAAATTTTACTGTCACAGACAGATTTCAAATGTTGGAATAAAATCATTAAAGTTTTACCTAAGGTGGTGAACACTCCTGTGATCTCCATCGTTTGGTGTACAGTGTAAGGTGGTCATAAAACTCAGTACGAGTTGTCTTAAAGGTCCAGTGTGAAGGATTTAGAGGGAGAAACTGGCAGAAATGGAATATAATATAAGAAGTGTGTTTTCTTTAGTGTGCAATTACCTGAAAATAAAAACTGTTCTGTTTTTATTACCTTAGAATGAGCCGTTTATGTCTACAAAGGGACTGTGTCCTGTCATATACACTCACCAGCCACTTTAATAGGTACACTTGTTCAGCTGCTTGTTAAGCAAATTAATCAGCCAATCACGTGGCAGCAACTCACTGCATTTAGGCATGTAGACATGGTCAAGACGACCTGCTGAAGTTCAAACTGAGCATCAGAATGGAGAAGAAAGGTGATTTAGGTGACTTTGAACGTAGCATGGTTGTTGGTGCCAGACAGGCTGGTCTGTCACAAACTGCTGATCTACTGGGATTTTCACGCACAACCATCTCTAGGGTTTACAGAGGCTGGTCCCAGAAAGAGAAAATGCCTTGTTGATGCCAGAGGTCAGAGGAGAATGGCCAGACTGGTTCAAGATGATAGAAAGGCAACAGTAACTCAAATAACCACTGGTTACAACCAAGGTCTGCAGAAGACCATCTCTGAACCAACAACACGTCCAACCTTGAAGCAGATGGGCTACAGCAGCAGAAGACCACACCAGGTGCCACTCCTGTCAGCTAACAACAGGAAACTGAGGCTACAGTTCACACAGGCTCACCAAAACTGGACAATAGAAGATTGGAAAAACGTTGCCTGGTCTGATGAGTCTGGATTTCTGCTGCCACATTCAGATGGTAGGGTCAGAATTTGGTGTAAACAACATGAAAGCATGGATCCATCCTGCCTTGTATCAACGGTTCAGGCTGGTGGTGGTGGTGTAATGGTGTGGGGGATATTTTCTTGGCACACTTTGGGCCCCTTAGTACCAACTGAGCATGGTTTAAACACCACAGCCTACCTGAGTATTGTTGCTGACCGTGTCCATCCCTTTATGACCACAAGCAGAGAATCTACAAAATAAAACAACAGATGAAAGAATGAAACAGATTAAACATGAATGAATGAATGAATGACATGAAACAAGGAAGAAGACAAACAGAAAGCCCCAAAACAAAGTCCACAAGGTAAGAGAATATAAACAAAAATCCAGGATCATGACAGGTCCTCGTCCATGGAGATGACCATGTTACACAACCATGTTCTACCATGGCCCATTACAGACAAATCAAACACTGGCTCTAGATAGGGACATTTGCATTTTCGTGTCAGCCACCGTGGGTAGCAGCCCCTCCACGACAGGCAGCGTCTGTTTTTGGTTTTTTTTTACGTGAAACTGCTTTATTCAGTGTTTTTAACGATCTAAATCAGTGGGTCTGGATCTGGATCATCTGGATCTTAAATTATCAGAGAAAAACGGTGAGCTCACATTAGCAGCAGCTGAGCCAAACAGCATCAGAGAAACACTGATTTGTAACGTGAAACTGCTGTCTCCAGTGTTTTTACTGGTTTAAATCACCTGGTCCGTTTGTTTGGAGAGGAAGAGACCTTTGCACGGAGGGGACTCAGAGGAGGCGCAAGAACATGAACAAGCCTCAGTTTTCTGGTGGGAAAATGAGGAGGAGCTGGTGGAGTGAACAAGAGTCCATGTTTAATGGGACACCTGGTGGCTTAGTGGGTGAAGCAGGTGTCCCATTAAAGAAAGCAATGTCCTTGCTGCATGTCATCCACCCACACACTTAGACTGCCCCATCTAATACAGGCAAAAAGCCAAAAAAAGAATCTTGTTGACATATTGACGTCATACTGTTACCCACGGCAACAACAAGCATGGCTGAGAGCTAAGTTATTAGCGACTACGTGGTGGTTCCAGAAAGAGGAGCAGCTTCAGTAGTGTGGAATAAACTGTGGCGTCCTGAATGTTTTATGAACAGCCCCGGACTTCTCAGACTCTTTTAGTGACTTACTGCTCAGAGGGAACTCATTCAGCGGCTCCTCTGGCAGCAGCATAGCGTCTCTCCCTCTCCTCTCTCGCCGTGCGCACACGGGAGTCGGTGTCGTCAAGTGATGAGCTGTTTAAATGTGTAATTTGTGGTAGATTTTATTTTGTTGAACTATTAATATTGTAAACAGAATCTGAATTTCACTCTGAGTTACTGTTGTTGTTCACAAACTAAAGACATGAGATCATTTTTGTTTAGTTTTTACTGAATATTTGAAGCAAACTGTAAAACTGTATCACTTATTTTGTTACAATTTAATCTTCTTAAATTTCTATTCTATTTCTCATATCCTCAAGAATACCGTTATTGCAAAAATACCCTGAAATATCAGGACATTATTTTAGGGCCACATCGCCCACCCATATTCTACAAGTGTTCTGCAGACAGGTAAGAAATTATTGTTCTGTCACATTTCCTAAAGGCACTTTGGCGTATTTTTTTTCCCACCAGGAGCAGAATTAGAAATAATCTTGAAAGGAATCTAGTTACAGTCTTGCAAATAGTGACCCTGTAAGCTCCCCAGTCTTTGCATAATCTTAGATGTGAGGGTGTCAGACTTTATTCTTTTAAAAGTCTTTTCAAAGTCCTCTGGATGGTAGGTATTCATTGTATAGTAAATGTCCCTGAGCTCATATTTAATGACCTGAATCAAAGATATTAATGCGCACAGCTTTGCACTCTTAAATCAACTTTATGTATTTATTTCAACCCTGCTATTAAAATACAGACGGACCAGAGTAAACAGCTGATGAGTGGTGCTGCTGCTGATTCGCTCCCCAGAGACTGTGTTCAGCACCACGGACAGAGGCAAGCATCAATATGTGCTCAGCACCAGGAGAGAGAGGGAGAGGGAGAGGGAGAGGGACAGAGACAGAGACAGAGACAGAGGCAGGAAAGGGAAAGGGACAGGGACAGAGACAGGGACAGATGCAGGGGCAGAGACAGGGACAGAGACAGGGACAGGGGCAGAGACAGAGGCAGGAAAGGGAAAGGGACAGGGGCAGAGACAGGGGCAGAGACAGGGACAGAGACAGGGACAGAGGCAGAGACAGGGGCAGAGACAGGGACAGAGGCAGAGACAGGGGCAGAGACAGGGACAGGGACAGGGACAGGGACAGGGATAGAGATAGGGACAGGGACAGAGGCAGAGACAGGGGCAGAGACAGGGACAGGGACAGAGATAGGGACAGAGGCAGGGTCAGAGACAGAGGCAAAGACAGGGGCAGAGACAGGGACAGGGGCAAAGACAGGGACAGGGGCAGAGACAGGGACAGGGACAGAGACAGAGACAGGGACAGGGGCAAAGACAGGGACGGGGACAGGGACAGAGACAGAGACAGGGATAGAAACAGGGAAAGAGACAGGGGCAGGGACAGAGGCAGGGACAGAGGCAGGGACAGAGGCAGGGACAAAGACAGGGACAGGGACAGAGGCAGAGGCAGAGACAGAGACAGGAACAGAGTCAGGGACAAAGACAGGGACAGGGGCAGGGACAGAGGCAGGGACAGAGGCAGAGAGACAGAGACAGGAACAGAGGCAGGGACAGAGACAGGGACAGGGGCAGGGACAGGGGCAGAGACAGGAACAGAGTCAGGGACAAAGACAGGGACAGGGACAGGGACAGAGACAGAGACAGAGACAGGAACAGAGTCAGGGACAAAGACAGGGACAGACAGAGCAGCTCCTGAAACTTTAAGCCGGACTGTCTTCCAGCAGCTTGACTGTAGCAGCACCGTCTCTGAGCCACATGATCACGGTCTGATTTCCACGCTGCTCCCCACTGAACCTGCACCGTGCCCCGCCTCCGCCCCCCCTCAGCCCAGACGTCAGCTGCAGGAGAGCGGGCAACAGTGATTTAAACACGGCCAGAGAGGGAAGGTGTCTGTGTGAGAGACAGGAGCGCATGTGGAAAGAGTGAGAGTGTGCCACACGGTGGAGCAAAGACGAACCAAATCTAAATTTCCCCTCCTCCCCCTGAGCGCAACAAAGTTTTGACATCCCCAACAAACAAACTTTTTTACTGTCCCACATTTTCTCTTGGCTCAACTTTTTCCACATTTCTTACAGCAACAAGTGTCGCTGGCAACCAGCATCCAGCAACCAGCAACTGGCGACAGCTTGTCTTTACATTATCTTTCCACACACAGAAAAAAAGAAAAGAAATGGCAACGACATATTAGCTGTCGCTCAGTGCGCCGCGGCCACCCAGTGTGCCACCGCCGTGACACCGGACTGCGATGATCGTGTCCAACGTGAGCCTGAGCGGCTGCGCAGGGGTCAACAGCGCTCTGTGCGCCGCAGCCGGGGAAGGGCACTTGGGGGGAGGCTCATACCGGACCACCCTCACCCCGACGGGGCACCTGATTGTGGCCGTGTGCCTTGGCTTCATCGGCACTCTCGGACTTATGAACAACCTGCTGGTGCTCGTGCTCTTCTGCCGCTACAAGATGCTGCGGTCGCCCATCAACCTGCTCCTGATTAACATTTCCATCAGCGACCTGCTGGTGTGCGTACTGGGGACTCCGTTCAGCTTCGCCGCCAGCACGCAGGGACGGTGGCTCATAGGAGACGGCGGATGCGTGTGGTACGGATTCGCCAACTCCCTCTTTGGTGAGTAGAAATGCGGAATCTAATAGAGCATTGACAGTTTATTTTTGCGTTTCTGTTCCATTTGTAGATGACTGTGTATTTGTGGTTGTGAGCGATGTTGCGCTGCATGTGTGGATCCTTCTCGGAGCACTGCGCTCGTGTTAAGCCTCATTTCTGGGCTCGAAATTGAGGATTTTGACACATTAGAAAAATATTTGACTCTCTTTCTGTATAAGGCACGCGGTGATGTGCACGGTACGTCTTTGTGGTCGTGTCAAACTTTCAGATTAAAGGCTGAAAATCGGCGGAGCTGGATGATTTGGACAATGAGAAAATGCGTATGCGCCAAATTCCTCAAACCTTTATATTACTCTGCATATTCATTAGTGTTTCATGCCTCCACACACTTTGACACTGTCCTTCCCGTCTCTTAAGCTTCCTCTCTTAATTTGGGTGTGATCATCCTGCAGTCTGCCCTCACGGAGATTGTTAAGGTCTTGGTAAAGGCGCGGGGTACCTTATTATCGCTAATTGCGTAAAAACGCGCAATTCACAGTATGTTTGGGGAAGTTGCAGATCACAGACTCGCAGGATTCACACCCACTGTCCCTGATGGTGCCCCGCATGCAGGTGCGCAGGTATCGTGCAGGTGATGAGTTGTAAAAAGCAGTCTTGTGTGTCATTATCTCTGGCTGGTGCTGCATGCCAGGCTGTTGAATCACTTCCTGAGCTGCACGTGCATGCATTTTCACGGCATATGATCGCTGGGGGTATTTAGGAAAGCATATGGTGCACTCAGTGCTTCCTTACAGACGCTTAGTCATTTGTTCAAATGTCATTAGGAACTCTGAGAAGCTGCCACGCAGGACTGTCAGCGGGTGATTTGGCTGCCGCGCGTGCTGGACGTGAATGTACAGCCTGCTATTAAATGGCCGCTAAATGCTTGTTACCGTACAGCTGAGTGACTGTGCCCGAGGCAAGGGAAGCCTCATCACTGTTCATTTAGCTGCCCGTGCAGATCTGTGGCGGGTTTGTGAGGGGACGCGGTCTCAGTGCCTGCGCAGAGCTGTGGCAGATGCAGCGGCAGCATTTGTTGCAGGATAAAATCGCCCGGGGGAGATGTGTAATGAGGAGGGAGAGTCTGGTCCCACCTTCGCTCAGGAGTGCTGATATCGATGCAAATGGGGCACAATGATGCAACTGAGGAAACGGCACTAACTCAGTCAGCTGGAGCAGTGCCAGGCTGGGACACTGAGCTCCAAAGAAAAGCTTAGTGTTCATTATTTGGAGGGTTGCTATGTGAAAACTGCAAATAATAAGTTTTGTATTGAGCATAAAAGAGAGAATACGATTAATTTCCCCTGAGCACCTTATCAATCAATGCTTCAGATGTATGTGTTTGAGTAATTTGGATGAAATGATGCCAAAACTGAGAGGGAACTCATTTACAGAATGCTCTAAACATAAAAATGTTGTACTCTTATTAGGAGTGGTTGGCCTGATGCCTCATTTGAAGTTCTTTAATGAACAGGCTTTCTTGGTATCAGTCCCACTAATTGCTTTAAAAGCTTCCCAAAGCATCCAAACAACCTTTGAAGGCCAGGCGGCCTGAGAGATGGGGTTTTTAAAAACACTAATTTCTCCACTCTTTGACATGAACACGTTTTAACATTTGCACCGGTGTGTTTTATACAAGTTCCAATTAAAGTGAATTTTTAAAACAATATTTGGCAGATTTAAAAGTTTTTGAACAGAAGATCAGCTCACTGCTGCTCAGCTTCATAATCTATTATTAACACTAACGTTTCCATCCTCCTGGACTTTCGACAACACCATTATTTCAAACATTGAGCTTACACAGAAACTGCCCCTCCCATTTCACCAACACATTCTCATTCCGACCTCATCATGGACTTTACACGTCAACATCATGAAAGGTACCCTGGGTGTGTTGGTTGTTGACGTTCTGAGACACCGTGCCAAGTTGAGCTTGTTGCATGCATTGTCTTCTTTCAAAGTACACTTCTTCTTTCACAGGAAATTTAACGTTTACATACAGTCTCTTTCAAAATAAAAGCACTACATCGGTACAACCACGAATTTATGTTGTTTTTTTCCTTCAACAACCAAAACACGTGGTTAGGTTTAAGAAAAAAGAACTGGGTTTGGCTTTGGAGTCTTACAGGACACAAACACCGCTCTCTTGGGTGAAAGTCAGTGTTCGTTGGACCCGTCCACCACCCCTCCCGCCCACCCCGCATGGACTTTTGCCACCTTAACTTTCGTCCTTGTCCAGCCATGTTTCCTTCTGTCGCCGTTTAACTATAACGCTGGATTTCGACGACTTTGGAGTAAGACTGGGCTCATTTCACAAGTGTGCATAGTGTGAGGGAATTAATCAGCTGTGGGTGTGTTTCTCAATAACTGACAACATGTCACATATCCCACAAACAAAAGAACCAGTACCTGTACTACAGAGTTAGCGACGTAACTTCAGGGTTAGCTCTGGGTTTTCAGCACTACAAAGCTGGTTCTCTTTATACTGGGATAAATCACTGTGGTAACTGATGCTGAACACCTAACTTGCTCCAGAGCAGGTTAACTTCAGAGTATTGGATCAGCCTGTCAACATCCCGAAATCTGACAATCAGATCACTGAAGAAAAAAGTAGCCATGGACAAAAGCTCGGAGTCGCAGGTAAAAAAGAGGAGCCTATATATTGTTATAGGTCAGTAGAATCATTTCATTGTCCCAGGGCTCTAAAACAGAGCGTCTAACAAACAGAGATTGTTTACAAACTGAACACATGATTTTAACTTATGCAAATTTATTTTAGTACGCAGTGACAGTGTTGATATTTGACACTCCAATTCATCACTGCAGCTCAAAATAACATGAGACACCTGTGTGATGAGAACTGGGATAAAACAGATGATATCTCATTAGTAAAATAATCCACACTGTTAATTGGCTCCTGTTATTATAAATGGAACATTTCAGTCAGACAGACCTCGTCAGTCATTGACTACTTTTACACTCTTTACTTCAGCAGCAGAAACAGTCTGATGTTACTTTAAAGTGTTTTATGTGACAGATTCAGGGAAGTTTCATCATCATCCAACTAAACAGCAAAATATACTCTATTCTAATGTCACTATGTAATAGCTATGATATGAAGAAACCTACTTCATTCATGGTTCTGATTATGTCGCTCATAATTAACACCCCCGCCTCTTTGCTCGTGGCTGGATAGAAAAACCCAGAGTTGACTGAACTGGTTGATAACCAGCTCTGTAGTGTTGGTTATCCAGACGGCCGATGTGACGGGTTAGTCAAACCAGATAATGAGAAGATATACTGGGTAGGTTGAACTGGCTTTGTAGTACAGGCCTCTGGGAACAAGAAAAACAGAGGGAAAACGAGCCAGGTCTCACTCCAAAGTGGTCGAAATCCGGTTGCCGTTATAGTTTAACAGCCCCTGGTGGCCTCAGGGGGAAACACAACAGGACAAGGACGAAAGTTGAGGCAGCGAAACTCCGACTGGGGCAGGTGGGAGGAGTGGTGGATGGGTCTAACAAACACCAGAGACCAGTATTCGTGTTCCATAAGATTCTAAAGCCAAACCCTGTTCTTTTTTCCTAAACCTAACCACGTGGTTTTGTTGTTGAAGGAACCCAGGGTACCTTGCATGTTGTGTATGTGGATGTGGGAAGTCCACAACCAAAAGCCCTCAGAGTTCTCCTTGTTCATACTGAGCGGCGTGCTTGACTGATCAGATGTCAAAAACTTGTATTCATTCACATATCATCTCATATCTATCGTCTAGCTAACAACTTCACTGAATCAGAAGTTGGTTATACTCGTATAGATGGCCAAATTATAACGGACATGTTTTAATAATCTGTCACCCCACTTTGTTTCAGGCGATATGGCCCAAAGAAATGAACGCAGCCGCTGGTATTCATGGTCAGCTTCTTTTAAAAATGACTTCCTACAGTTCACTGATCACTGGAATAAAACATGCCAACTTTCTGCATGGCTTTTAACAGGATTACCTCCCTATACAACAGCATACTGACTGCATACTGCACTTTGGACGTCCTTAATCAGCAGCCGTAGCTTTAGTCTGATGAAGTTTATATAAAGGACCTATAAATCTAACACAAGGGTTCTTCGTGAGTGCATCTAATCTCCTGATGCATAAAACCTATGGGTAGCCATGCACCCACTAACAAACACACAAGCCAAATGTCATGGCTTCTAAAACCTGCGGTAACTAAAGATTTAGACTGTTTGTTGTCATCTAGAGCAGGACTATTACCTGCTGTACTCGGTGAAAGGTGACGTAAGAAAAACCTTCTGGGACAGAATTTAGCAGCTGATTTGTTGCTTCCCTGCACCTCTGTGACTCTGACCACTGGGACTGTGTATCTGCACAGTGACAGCAGACCCTGGACTGACTGTGAGACAATGGGCTCCTGGACAGAGACATGTGAACTGTCCCCTGACTCCTAGAGGGGCAGGACACCCAGTCTGAATGAGACACACTCTGTGGCTATTTGCATGAATGTTTTGGGAGTTTTGTATCTCTTTGTGGTAGTTTTTCATCTCCGTCGTAGTTTAGCAACTTTTTGTGATAGTTTACATCCATTTGCAAAAATTTTGCATCTGTTTGTGTTTTTTTTATTCAATTGTGGTAGTTTTGCTTTTCTGTGGTAGTGTTGCATCTCTGTGGTATTGGAATCTCTTTGTGGTAGTTTGGTATTTCTTTAAAGCAGTTTTTCATCCCTGTGGTAGCTTTGCATGTCGAAGTAGTTTTGCATCTCTTTTTGGTAGTTTTGTATCTCTGTGGTACTTTTACATTTCTTTATGGTAGTTTTGTATTTTTTTATGGTAGTTTTGCATTTCTTTATGGTAGTTTTGTATCTCTGTGGTAGTTTTGTATTTCTTTATGGTAGTTTTATATTTCTTCATGGTAGTTTTGCATTTCTTTATGGTAGTTTTGTATTTCTTTATGGTAGATTTGCATGTCTTTAAAGCAGTTTTTCATCCCAGCGGTAGCTTTGCATTTCTGTGGTAGTTTTGCATCTCTGTGGTAGTTTTGCATCTCTTTATGGTAGTTTTGCATTTCTGTGGTAGTTTTGTATCTTTGTGGTAGTTTTGCATCTCTGTGGTAGTTTTGCATCTCTTTATGGTAGTTTTGTATCTCTATGGTAGTTTTGTTTCTTTGTGGTAGTTTTGTTTCTCTGTGGTAGTTTTGTATTTTTGTGGTAGTTTTGCATCTCTTTATGGTAATTTTGCATTTCTGTGGTAGTTTTGTATCTCTGTGGTAGTTGTGCATCTCTGTGGTAGTTTTGGATCTCTTTATGATAGTTTTGTATTTCTGTGGTAGTTTTGAATTTCTTTAAAGCACTTTTTCATCCCTGTGGTAGCTTTGCATCTCCGAGGTAGTTTTGTATCTCTTTGTTTGCTGAGGTAGTTTTGTATCTCCTTGTGGTAGTTTTGCATTTCTTTGTGGTAGTTCTGCATCCCAGTGGTAGCTTGGCATCTATTTGTGATAGTTTTGCATCCCTGTGGTAGTCTGGCATCTTTTTGTGGTGATTCTGCATCCCTGTGTTTTTTTAATCTCTGTGGTAGCTTTGTATCTTTGTTTGCATCTCTTTGTGGTAGTTTTTCATCCATTTGGAGTAGTTGTGCAACTCTTAGTGGTAGTTTTGCCTCTGTTTCTATTTCTTTGTGGTAGTTTTTGATCTCCAGGGTAGTGTTGCACCTCTCTTTGGTGTAGTTTTGAGTCTGTTTGCATTTCCTAGTAGAAGTTTTGCATCTCTTGTCATAGTTCTGTGTATCTTTGAGGTAGTTTCACATCTCTTGTGGTAATTTTGCATCTCTGAGGTAGTTTGGCAACTCTTTCTGGTAGTTTTGCATCCTGGTGGTAGTCTGGCATCTTTTTGTGGTAATTCTGCATCCCTGTGTTTTTTTAATCTCTGTGGTAGCTTTTTCATCCATTTGGAGTAGTTTTGCAACTCTTAGTGGTAGTTTTGCCTCTGTTTGTATTTCTTTGTGGTAGTTTTTGATCTGCGGGGTAGTGTTGCACCTCTCTTTGGCGTAGTTTTGCATCTCTTTGTGGTAGTTTTGCATCTCTTTGTGGTAGTTTGTATTGTTTTGTGGTAGTTTTGCATCTATTTGTGGTAGTTTTATGTCTCTTGGAATTCATTTTGAAACTCGGTATTGTTTTGTGTCTCCTTCAGTGACATTTTGCAGGTGATGTTTAGGGGGCCTCCGGACTCCATGGGCCCCTGGGCCTGTGCTTGTTTGGTCAGTTAAGTTATCCATGTAGCAAAGGAAGGAACTAAAGACTCACACAAATTACACTCAGTGAGTCAGATTTATGATGCATACAAGTCCCTCCCTGGCTTTTCTCACCAGGCAGCCCTGTTGCTCTCCCTGGTCTACTGCTACAATTTTCACACAGTATGTTCAACTTAACTAAATTGAATTTTCTTTTGCTTAAGAGCCTCTTGAATCTGTCAAACTTTTAAATTGAAAACAGACTCACAAGCACTACTTCCACTTCCTCTGGGATAAGTTGGCAATTTCCAAAACAAGATTACTACGTTTAGTCATATCACTGAGAATAAAGCGAGCCTCCGACTTTTCTCAGTATCTGGATGTACTCTGATTGTATCCGCTGCCTTGCTAACCCTAGTGTTGTGTCGAGACTTAGCACCATCAGAAGATGTGTAACACTGACATCCACAAGGACCCAATTTATTAAAATCTGTCTGACAGGACTTTGGCGTCTACGAGCTAAAACAGAGCAGGAAGAGGAAACTGTTTGAAAGAGAAAGAGCGATGGCTCCAAGACATCATTAGAACCTCCATTTGTTATGGATGAGTAATTCTTCAATGGCCTCATAAAAACAGAGTGAAAGAAAGAGTGAGGGAGGGTCAGAGCAAGGAAAAGTGAAATTGATTGTTTGGATGAATAACGCTGGGTGCAGCTTTGACAAAGTGACTGTGTCTGTCTTCACCAAATCTCTATAAAGCTTTCCCGAATGATCGATGCTCCTTCGTATTAGAGGGCATCACTGTCAATGACAAAAGACATTGTTAGCTTGGTGTTGGGACATTGTATTCCTGCTCCCTGTTGACATTGATTTCTACTTTATGCTCTTGCTTTTAGCCCATAACTTCTTAGATTTTTGAATGACTGAACAATTGAGGCTCCACCGCTTTGACTTTATGCCAAGAGCACAAACTGAAGACAATTTGTGGAGACGTGTGTGTGCGTGTGCATGCACAAATACTCCCAACACTCTGTACTTTTTCCTTTGCCATCAGCCTCCTGGCATCCATTTAGCCGCTTCACCTCTTTTGCCCGCCTCTTTGCATTTTCCTCTCTATCTCAGTGAACTTTTGTCTTCCATTATCCCATGGATGAACAGGAGAGGATCTTCATTCTGTCTTTATTCGACACCCGGTCTGCGTGACCCTGCATACTGTTGGCTGCCTCCTCCTGCCTCAAGTGGACTCTGCACACAGTCACTGGATTAACCTTGCACTGCTGGGCCCACTCGCTGCATACTGAAGTTAGATTGCCCCCCCCACACACACGCTCACACACAAACCAGCAGAATCGGGCACAGCAATGGATGAACATGTACAGAGGAGAGGAAATGCATAAACATGTGCGTCACGCAGACACAGGCAACACCTGGCCTGAGTGATGTTAATTTGTTGCGACGGTGAGGAGAAGTCTCAGCGGGGAGAAAGAAAGCAGAACAATGCCGCTCCGCCATAAAGGTCAGAGGGAGGGAGCCAGCTAATAAGCCCCTGTAATAAATAGTGTACGAAAGCAGAGACAAAAACGTGTATTGTGGGCGACGGGTGTCTTTGTACACAGACAGCGACACGCCAAAGCAGTCATCCTTAATGTTAGACAGACACTTGCAATCTGATCTCTTATTTTTTTTACTTGCCGGTGCTGTCACAGTAGTTCTGTGCACCTGTGATGACTGAGGGAAAAGACACCGGGATTTATGGAGCAAACACAGCTTTATTTGATCCTGTGTTTTTCATTCAAACTGCCTTTTTATGGATCTACAGTATCAGACAAGTGATACCAAACCAGATGCTTTTAAGCAGACAAGACAGAAACAGTGAGGGAGTATCACGGAGGCAGCAAAACAAGGATGTTCCCTCTTTTTTTATTTCAGATATTATCAGATCATAAGATGTTTCATTTTGGAATATTAGATTCAGCTGCTGCCTTTGATCCTGCCGGAGGACTGGAGGATGGACGGAGGGCGATGTTAGATTTCAGATGCTGTGATGTTACAAAGTTCTGTGGGTGTCTTTTAAATTACGTTGCCTCAAATAAAGATTTACTTGTCACCCACGTTCTGTGTAACAAGAGAAAGGGCTGTTCTCATCAAGAAGGACGACATGTGATGAGATCAGCTGACATAATCAAGTTTTCATATCAAACATCATAATCAGCTGCGATGCTTTTGTAGAGCAGAAGGTTGTTGTCAATTGGTGCAGAAACATGATGATTGCCAGTGTTAAATTTTGATGCCTCTGTAAGCGTCATGGAGGAGAGCTGCTAATTAGCTTTTGCAGCTTTGAGAAAGTGTGATGTGATTTGGCTCCATTTATTCAAGATGTAATCAGTCTGTCTTAAAGATGTGCTAAACAACATGCCCCCATCCTGGGTGTTGGGATGGGAGGCCGCACACAATCCACTCAGAAATCAACTTCTTATTGTCGCAGCATTCTTTGCCTCTTCTTTTCCTGTCAGATAGGAAATCTAGGAGTGTATCATGCTTTCAACATTAGAGATGCACCAATCCAATACACCAGATCAGTATGTCCAATACTGGCCTCATTAAGGGATCCAGGTAGTGTTTTTGCTCTAGTTACATTCATACATTCTGCTGACTCTTGGTGCAGGTGTAAGCCCTGGCCCCACATATAACCCCAATGAGTTCCACACTGTGAGGCAGGTCTAAACATTAAGGACTGTCCGATTGCCCTGGGCAAATATAACGCCACATCAGGCGGGTCAATCTAGCAACTTACTTCAATCAGGCAAGTGATAAAAAATAATGAAACACACTGTCTTTTCCAGAGCTGATGATGAAAGTTGCTAAGGAGTGAGAATCTCACTTCCTCATCAACTCTGTGTAGAGTTGCACATGTGCAGTACTGATAAGGCACTTTCCTAAACTTAGCTGTGCAGTTTTGTGTCCTGTCCAACTTGTGTCCTGGTTCAAAGAAGAGCCACTTGGTTGGAATCAAATTCAAGGGCTTTTTTGACTCATCCATCCACCCTGACCTCCTCTCTAGAAGATTTAGGAGCGCTACAAGTCGTAAGTGACACAGTTTTAGGCAACTGAACTAATGACAAATGCTTTTGTTTTCCTTGTGAGGAAACTCTCTTTACCCAGTGATAAAGTGCTCAGGTCCTTTTTGCCAGTTAGTGAATTTAAAGGATAGCTAAACTGTTGGCACCTAGCAGTTGCTTCCACCTCTTCACATCCCAAAGGTGCTCTACTGGATTGAGATCTGGTGACTGTGGAGGCCATTGGAGTACAGTGAACTCATTGTCATGTTCAAGAAACCAGTTTGAGATGAT
>NC_065526.1:18887412-18949013 GCF_006386435.1 Epinephelus moara
CTTGAACCAGTCTGGCCATTCTCCTCTGACCTCTGGCATCAACAAGGCATTTTCTCTTTTTGGGACCATCCTCTGTAAACCCTAGAGATGGTTGTGCGTGAAAATCCCAGTAGATCAGCAGTTTCTGACAGACCAGCCCGTCTGGCACCAACAACCATGCTACGTTCAAAGTCACTTAAATCACCTTTCTTCCCCATTCTGATGCTCAGTTTGAGCTTCAGCAAGTCGTCTTGACCATGTCTACATGCCTAAATGCAGTGAGTTGCTGCCACATGATTGGCTGATTAGCTATTTGCTTAACAAGCAGTTACACAGGTGTACCTAAAGTGGCTGGTGAATGTGTGCTACAAAGAATTTCTGCCCACCTACATGAACACATCTCCTGGCTTCAGAAAAATGTACGAGCTGCACTTCACCACTTCCTGGTGTGTTTTCACACAGCACAGTATACTTGATACAGAATGTTGGCTGAAGCACTGACCAGTACTATGTTAGATAATTTTAATGGATACATCCCAATGAATCAAAATACAGAGTTGTTTGTGGCCAAATTTATTAACCAATCCGGTAATCACGAATCCAAAATAACTTCTATCTGCCTTTTACCACCTGCTCTACAATATATTGGAGTAAAGGCTACTCCTGTCAGGCTGTGGTTCAAGATAACAAGGGCTGCAATTGCACCAGTGTTTACCTGTCTTTAAACATTATTACACACATTTTAGCTTGAGATCACCCCGGCCCACCTGTTGTGAGAGGACAGTCCTCCTACTGTTTGTCTTGAAAGTTAACAGAGTGTAGACGGAGGATAACGGAGGGAAAACGACAGGCCAGATGAGATGGGACAGCAATGAGCAGGGCTGAAAGCATCTTTTGTCAAAATATCTGGTAATGTGTTTGGGATTGGCTGCTATGAGTCAGTTGAGTTCAAACAGAAACACAAGTGGGTCGTTGTAAAACTGTGTTGACTTTGCAGTAACAGAGCTAATAAAAGCCCGGAGCTAAGCAGTGTGTGCAGGGAAAGCAACATGAGCGTAATATCTGGGGGCAACAGACAAACATCACACGCTGTGCACTTGCAGTCGGGGGTATGTGCAGTGGGGTCAATGTATTTGCATACAGACAGACACACACAAAAAAACCTTGTGCAGAACCATCATCTTCAATCACAGAGCTAAATTTGTTTCCATGTTGTTCAGTAACTTTTTTCCCCTCTGTGCTTTTTTCCCGTTATTCATTCATCGTGCAGCGCTGGCACCTCAGTGAAAGGCTTGGACCGCCTTCGTGACGGAGCGTCCAGTCCATCTTTGCTTCGTTGCAACTGAAAATCAATAGGCATGAAAGACGGCCCCGTGGATTTATAATAGCTTCAAAACAAACAGCAGACAGGATAAAAAAGGCTGAAGGGTCAGCGTGAACACTGAGCTTCAGGCTCCTGCTGCTGTGCCTCTGAAATACTGAGAAAGAAAAGCACAGAGAGAGAGATAAGAAAGCTTCTCCTCATCTTCTGTTGTTGTTTTTTTAACCGCATTCCTCCTGTCAAGCAGAGACACTACAGGTAGAGCTGCAGTTTATGATTTACAGTGGTGTGTATCTGCTGCAGGCCCTGCCGTGTGAACCGAAATATTTGATGACTCCAAAATAACATTTGCTGTAGTTTTATCACGCTACGCGTTTCACTCTGGCAATTATTTTTTAACTTCATAACCCATCCTCTCTTTGAAGCTGAAAACCATAAAGCTCCTTTAAGCTGCACTCTTAACTTTGAAAAGAGCTGTGAAGCTTAATATCACTCTGACCGTGCATGTTTTCCTCACTAGAGTTGATAAACATTTGGACAGGAAGTGCACTGGTCTCTATTTGATGGCCCCATTAAATGTGAAGTACAGTAGTCGGGGTTTAATCGGAAGACCACACCTGCACATGCTGTCTACAGTATTCTGTTAGCCTGTGTTCTGTATTTAACTCCTTGAGTTAAAGGGACAGTTCACCCTAAAATAAAATATATATTTTTCCTCTTACCTGTAGTGCTGTTTATCAGTCTAGATTGTTTCGGTATGAGTTGCAGAGTGTTGGAGATATCAGCCGTAGAGATGTCTGCCTTCTCTCCAATATAATGGAACTAGATGGCACTCAGCTTGTGGTGCTCAAAGCGCCAAAAAATCCATTTGAAAAACTCAACATCAATGTCTCTTTCCAGAAATCATGACCTGGTTACTCAAGATAATCCACAGACCTTGTTGTGAGCAGTTTCATGTAGGAACTATTTTCTTTCTACTGAAGTATACCTGCCAATAGAATCACCACGCAAGAGGAAGTGTGCAACTACTGCTAGCTCACCTAGCACCACTGAGCTAGCTAACGTTACAGTGCAGCTAAGGAGGACGGCATTCATTTTTACATCTCACGCTGTCACAAGCATGAGCCTCTTGTCCATGAGTTGCATACCTATTTCTTTATGGAACTATGTTCTTTCTATACCATATCACTGTGCAGAAGGAAGAGTGCATCTACTCATGGACCAGAGGCTCGTGACAGCATGAGATGTAAACATTAATGGCGTTGTCCTCAGCTGAGCTGTAAGATTAGCTAGCTCAGTGGTGCTCAGTGAGCTAGCAGTAGATGTACTCTTCCCTCTGTGCAGTGATACAGTTGGTTGGTGTAGTTCAGTAGAAAGAAAACAGTTCCTACATGAAACTGCTCACAACAAGGTCTGTGGATTATCTTGAGTAACCAGGTCATGACTTCTGGAAAGAGACACTGATGTTGAGTTTTTAAAATATATTTTTTGGCCACTTTGAGCTCCACAAGCTGAGTGCCATCTAGTTCCATTATACTGGAGAGAAGGCAGACATCTCTACAGCCGCTATCTTTAACACTCTGCAACTCACACCAAAACAATCTAGACTGATAAATAGCACTACAGGTAAGAGGAAACGTATGTGATTTAGATTTTGATTGAACTGTCCCTTTAATTGTTATATATTTCTAGATACTGTGTGACTCAATCTATCTTGCATGTTTGTATCCACCCTGTAGGCATTGTTTCCCTGATCTCCCTGGCTGTCCTCTCCTATGAGCGCTACAGCACCATGGTGGCCCCCACTGAGGCCGACTCCTCCAACTACCGGAAGATCTCCCTGGGCATCATCCTCTCCTGGGTCTACTCCCTCATCTGGACCCTGCCGCCACTCTTTGGCTGGAGCCAATATGGCCCAGAGGGACCCGGGACCACCTGCTCTGTCGACTGGACGGCCAAGACGGCGAATAGCATGTCTTACATCATCTGCCTGTTTGTCTTCTGCCTCATCGTGCCATTCCTGGTGATCGTGTTCTGCTACGGGAAGCTGCTGTGCGCCATCAGACAGGTGAGGGAACATGGGGATGGGCAAGGCCTCTGCTAAACCTGCACAAAGGAGGCTACTGTAGGTGCCTCTGCAGTGGTGGGATTTTCAACACTAAAAGCACATATTCCACATCCCATAAACCCTAATACTTAAGGAAACAGACTGATAAGTACAGGCTGCATTAAGCCAAGACACCCAGCAGAAACAGAGAACATAAAAAATTGAAATATATTCCCATTTTTTCACTTCCAGCCTCATTACAGACAGTCTCCCTTTGTTGACAGAAACTCAGCAGATGTCAAACAAAAGCTAAATGATAAATAAATGGCTGCTCTTACAGAGTATAGCACTTTTATCCAACGCACTTTACAATTTGCCTTTCATTCATCTATTCACATCTTCCGAAGGTGAACCAGTGCAACACAATGCAGTATGAGTGAGTCATTGTTGATGGTAATCACACCATCTTAAAGTTGGGTTAGGCAGAAATCTAGTAAGGCAAGAAAAAAAGAAAGAATCCAAAAATATTCCTCCTCCTCCAGCTCTCCTCTCTGCCCAAGCCCCTCCCACCTGATGACCACTGGCATATGCACGCTATATGCAGCAGCTTGGGAGACTGACCGGTTGGTGGCTGTGGTAACTGGATCTGACTAGCGCAAACCCACCAACCCTGGGGTTTCACAGCAGGCTGGTAGCCAGCAGCAGTGCCGGGTCGAACCTGTGTAAAGGCAGCAATAGAAAGTTTGCTGATTTACCAGAAAGTCAGGGCTGTCAGTCCCCTGGAGTTGGGGCTTGCACTGGCTGGATTCGGGTTGCTGCAGCCACTGACAAGGGGTCTGTCTTCCTTTTCTGGGTTGCTTTGCAGGGTAGACAGTTGTGCTAATGCTACAATAGCAACTCTCTCTGCAGAATTCTCCGCCACTGAATCAGGTTTTCACTTGAAGGGACGGGCACGCGCATCTGTATTTGCAGAACAGCCAATAGGAACGCCCTCTTTCTGAAATGACCTTTGATTTTCCCGTCATTTTCTAAAGCCTGAAAGCAGAGCCAAGAGGAGGTGCAGAAGTCTACTGTTCTCTCAGTCCACTTGAATTAAAACATGCTGAAAGTTTACTATAGGAATTTCCCCCAGTGACACCAGAGTAAAACTGCCTACCCCAGCTTTAAACATCTCATTATTGGTGATTTATTGAGGTTAAAATGTAACACCTTGCACCTTTAATTTTACAAACTAGTACACAGAGATATTCATTGCCCAACTATGCAGTTCTTCTCAGCTCTGTGAAGCATTTAAGCCTCTTTCAGCTCACTGCTTTGGTTGTACATCCAGCAACTGTACGGCTGTTACTGTTCTCATTAACCAGAAGAAAAGCCCAAAGCCCTTTGTATACTACCTACTAAGCACCAAACTATAGAAAGACACAGATAGTGATTATCTGGTGAACATAATGGAGCATTTAGCTGCTAAAGAACAGATAATTACATCAGGAGTTGGAAGAGACTAAAGCACAGGCAAAAGGAGAGTTAATATTGGACTAACATTGATCAGGTGCACAGAATGAATGCTAACGTTGCTCCATGTCTACTGAATATGTAAACAGGCAACTGTTTGCTAACAGCTTTGCCATATTAATTGAAAATGTAGTAAAATGTCATGTTTTCTGATACAATAATGCTAAAATAAAACATAAAGCTCATGGGATGGCATCATTACTTTCATGCCAGCTGTTTCAGCAGATGCTGTGTATAACACTGTGCCAGTGTAACAATATTAACTGCAGCTCAATGCATCTCAACTTAAGAACAGAAGCAGCAACACTGGAGACAGAGCTAAAGTCTATCAAAGCCTCTATATCAGGGCTGTCAAACATACGGCCCGCGGGTCAGAAGGGTCCAATGTGGCCCACTCAATGAGTTTGCTCAGTGTAAAAATTGCAGAGAAGCCGTTAATATTTCAATTAAATGTACTGCTTTTCCTGTTTGTCCAAATGGACCAGTTCCTATTTCTACACAGAGGTAAATGGGAAACCAGTGTGTTTGGTATGCTCACAGCACCTTTCAGTGCTCAAGCAATATTATATTCAACACCACTATCAAACTCATTATGGTAAAAAAAAATACAACAACTTGCAACTAAGAGCAGAGAAGATAAATTAATTGTTGGCCAGTTTGAGGAAACATAAATCTGGTTTTAGTTTTAGCCCAGAGATCCGCATTGCAGCTGTGAAAGCTAGCTACCTTACTGCTAACGAAATAGCATCAGCATCAAAGACACACACTGAGCCAGAGTTTGCTCCGGTGTGACCTACGTGTACTGCTCTAGTTTGGAGAACATGAGACAGCAGTCTTCAGTCCTCTGTGAGATAATGTGCCGTTATAGTCACATATGAATCCAGTGACCTTGAAGCTGAGGCGTCACAAGTTAACGCCACCCTTCCTGATGTACTCACAGATTCCTCAGCTTTATGCTTCACTTCTCTGTAGAGCTTGGGTACAGCTGTGTTGGTGAAAAAACATCAGGACGGAGTCACATACTGCCGAGTGTTTTTATGTGTAACAAAAGCCTTGGTTTTCAACAGTGCTGTATGGATGCACGTTATATTCTTAGCTCTCTCAGAGTTGGATGGTAGTTTTGTCAAGCTAAGTGTGTCCAGGGTGCATTAGCTTGGCTGTCAGCGGCTAATGCTACCTCTGGATGGTGGAGTGTGAGGAGAGCCCTCACGTTTATCGTATTCCCAGAGTATTCTCATATGACACGGCTTGCAAATCACGTGTCATATCCAAGTCCTCCAAGTCCTTTCCTCCTGTGTTAAAAATTCAAAATATGTCCAGACGTTTGATTTAAACGCAGACGGCACATTTCTGATCTTTTCAGTGGTGCCTCCATCTTTGTTTTGATGATTTTCCTGCCAAATGCTGCTGACTGAGACCTCTGCTGACCTCACCGGGAAAAAATATCAGCACCAAAAAGCAATTTCTTCCGTTATTCTAGTACCAAAAGATACTATGTTGATTGATTTTTTCCCCCCACCCCTATTATTTACAGGTATGTTATGTTATGTTATGGTTTTACTGGTCCGGCCCTCTTGAGATCAAATTGGGCTGTATGAGGTCCATGAACTAAAATGAGTTTGACAGCCCTGCTCTAGATGCTGGATACAGCTGTAAATAGGACAACAAAAAAAGCTAAAACCAATATTGACTCTTGCAATCTAAACACCACAAGAGACAGTGTTTTTGTCTTTATTAAGACAGGTGTTTCAGACTCCTAAACAGTGTTTGCCTCTGCAGTGAAAGATGTGTGCCCTGGGCCATTAAACATTTTCACTGGGTTCAGGCAGATCTTATAAGAGACAAAGTTCAATCAAAATAAGTAAACAGTTATATTTGTGTGCAAATACGCATCATTAAATTACATTACACACACACAGATTCAATATTGTAGCACATTAACACTCCCTTATGTTGTCGAGTGACTAAATCTAAAAACAATGCTTTGCCCACTCTGTTCTCCAGCTGATTTCCGGCAGTTAAATATTTTTCAGTTCAAACTTCTTTTCTCCCAGAGCTGTGAACCAGTGAACCAAAAACCTGCAGCTGCATTCAGACGGCTGTTTTACTGCAAAGCTAATTACGGTTATGAATCATAAACTGGGGTTTTATTGTGCTGAAATTACCGTTGGTGCTGTCACTGTAAGTCCATAAAGTCAGTCTCTGGGTCTTTGTCAATGGAGCTACATTCTGATGGGTCGCACCACACACACCATTTGGTTCACACAATGATCTAAATGACTGGAATGATGTGTTAAATACTGGGCTCAAATTCTGAATGAGATGAGCCAGAGCCTGTATTTATCAAGCTTAGTTTAAACAGGTTGGCCCTTCTTTTAGGACTAGGATTAAAAGCTGTATGAATTCAATAACTCACTCTTATCTATACTAATATGTACAAAAGCTCCAGAGGTGCCCTAAACTGCCAGGAGACACCAGGCGTACAGTCAGAGAGACATATATACACAAGAGGAAAGACCTTCGCTGATCCCATTTACACCTTGAAATAAACTGCGCCAGATTGTAGATTCCACACTGTAGACCCCAATTTGTTCACTCAACTTATTTTTTTTTTTTGGAAACAGCTTCCACTCAGAACTTTAAGTTTAGTACAAAACAGTAACATAAACATTTTGCATACACCAGACACAATAAATGTGTCACGTGACCCTTGTCTGACAGGAATTTTATGTCAGTTTGACACAACGTTTTTTGTTTTTAAGCGTTTTATTCTAATGAACATAAAAACATTGAGGACACATTTTATAACAATTTCTTTTTATTTCATTCAACTACAAACATATATTGTGGCAAACTCAGGTTTCTTGACTGCTCGAATTAGGCAAAGACATGAACTCTGAACCAGGAAGTGCTCTTTATTTTACCTCAGCACCACTTTGTCAGACACTCTAATATCCACACAGGCGGGAGATCACTAACTGTGTATACGACTTTACTGTGTCTACATGTAAAATGTCCTACCACAACATTAAAGGCGCTGTGTGTAAGAATGTGGCCAAAACGGTTACTGCACTCAAATTCAAAATACTGCCGCGAGTCGTGTCCGCCCCCCCTCCCCTACAGATTTGAGGTTGCTGGACAGCGGCACGCTGGAGACTGATTTGTTTGCCCACGGGCGGCTGCCGTGGCAGGGCCGTGTCACTGCATCCTTGATCTTCGGTTTTCCAGCGGACCGTTCGAGCAAGTCCAGCTTCTCTGCTGCTAACGCTGCTGCCAGGATACAGCTGAGGACGAGCCGGCTGCTAATGCTATATACTGGGACACTGCTAATGCTGCTTTGCATGCTGCTGTAGCTCAGTCGTAACTGTAACTGATGCTGAGATTCTACTGACTGTGAGACTGATAGACGGCGGTGGGTGGCGCAACAGGCCAAAACACAAATTCAAAACATAGACATGATTTGCGGACCGTAAAATTTTTTTTTAAATGTGAATATTCTGGCTGTACTATTGTTGTCGGTGAGATCAGTATGTTATATGAACATTATTCCTTAGTCTCTGTGACATATTAGGAGGATTTTACAACTATTTGCTTTAGATTTCTTACATATAGCTCCTTTAACTGTGATCCAGTAGAGCCACTGTGAAATACATAAACATTAATCACTGTGAAACGGGTAATGTGAGGGAATTAGAACACATTTTTACAGTTTTCTTCGGCTCATGGCCTCAAACACATTGTCTCAAGGCATGCTGGGAAACTCCACCCATTTAGCCCCAACACGCCACAATATTTTAAGCGCACTATGACAGTGTTGTTTATTGGCCGTAAACTAATGAGGTAAAATCGGCTTTATACATTTTAGTCAAATTAACTTCAAAATTGTTGACTTAACATAAAAAAGTATGTTAAGCTCACAAGGGATGAGTTTTTGTGTCAAGTGATCATAAAGTTTTTAGGGTGGTGATAGAGTCAACCTGCAACTCAGCTGGTCAAATCGCGGGCAGCTGGTTTTAGAACATAAAGCTCGTCATCTGTTTCAACAGTCAATCGGCTTGTCGTAAAGTCCGCTGGTCAGTCAAAATGTCCGCAGACGGTGTGTCCGCTTGCTGCAGCAGGTGCTCCATTCCCACCGAGTCCTATGTTTCCGTCCTCACAGTGTGCTGGTGTCGGATGGTAGGTTGCCCCAGCTGCTCACTGTATGTGCTTATGCCCCCCCCCCCCCCCACACACATATTCTCATTACAGATTAATTGATTATTTTAAGAAGCTACAAATTGCTCGAAATCAGAACGGAAGTACAGAAAGTTGTTGCATAGCGATGATACACCATCTCATGTAGTTGCATGGGTGTGAATCGGCAGGTTTTAAGAACGTTGCAGAACGGCGCATTGCAAGTAGCTGATTGTTTCAACTTGTCTCGTCGAGAATCTTTGATCTGAATTGGGCTGTAGATATAAAAAAGTGATGCTATTTTTTTGCATTTAGAATTTTAACAGTGTATAATGCATCAAACCAGCAGGAAGTAGGCGTAGGAAACCTCATAAAGTCATAAAGCGTGGAGTTGTTCACTTCCACCCTGATTCCTCAGATTCTGAGAAGCGTAATAAATACATGCCCAGATTTGTTAAATATTCAGCAGTAGTTGTCTGCTGTGACTTGAGGAGGACAACAGATCATACAATGGATTTTTAGTAGCTGTGAACTGTTGCATGAGGTAACCGATGTTTGGCTTTTCACACACTGTCCGACACTTACTGACTGGAAGAATATGAGGGGAGACAGTGTGGAAGGCTCTCTCCAGGGAAGCCACACACACACACAAACACACACACACACACACACAGAGTTGCACATTTTCGCAAGAGCAGGCCCCAGAGCAAATTTTCTAGCCACATTTTCGCAAGAGCAGGCCCCAGAGCAAATTTTCTAGCATTACAAGTCACTCAGACTCTGTGAGCATCGAGTCTTCTCAGGTGAACAATGTGTTACGTGTGTGTGTGTTTGTGTGTGTGTGTGTGTGTGTGTGTGTGTGTGTGTGTGTGTGTGTGTGTTTGCATGGTTGTGCTCGGTCTGCTCAGCAGCCTTGTGTATGGCATTGACACAGCTGTGAGCAAATAAGAATAACATTAAATCTAAGAACAATTTAATGATCCTCAGAGGCCTGTGCTACGAAGCAGGATTTGGAGTTAGCGAGGTAACTTCAGGGTTACCTCTGGGTTTATAGTACGGGGAAGCTGGTTCTCTTTAAGGGTGGGCGGATCAATCCTAGAATACTGATACTCTCAATACTATGCTTTCATTTTTAAGATCGATTCGAGTGTCAATAGGATCGATACCAAAAAAGGGATGTGTTTCCTCTTCTTCATCGTACATATTTGTATTTCAAGAGTAAAGCTGTCTTTGCAAACACGATCCGTTGTCGTGAACACATCTAGTGCATGAGTGGTTTTACTTTCACCCGATGTCCGCAATAGGAGGACGGTAAGCTCACCCTCCCACCCCCCCACCCCCCCTGTTTACTGCTGTGGGCTGATGCAGACCCTTAACTGTGCCATGAATACCGCAGCGTGTGCATCCATGTGACCATAGCTGTCTGTGGACATTCAGTGCAGATAGTGTCCAAGCCTGACTAGTTTTATCTGACGCATAAAAGCAGTGATGACTTAATGAAAGAGGAATAAACATGAGAAAGAGAACTTGGAGCTGCAACCAGAAAGACAGGAAGAGGAGAGAAACACCTCAGCATCCAGACCTTTGACAGAGACAGAGGTCAGTGGCAGAGTTTGTTCAGAGAGACTCAGACAAGTAACATCCAGGTATCAGATCTTTAGCATTGGTTAATGTGACATTGTCAAACTGTAATTCGTCATCACTTGCTGTTACTTAAGCACATTGATTACTCACCTCATAAATCATGACACGCTGCTCTCCCGCACATTAAAAAAACAAACAAACCCTGTATGGCCCTGTATTACTCTGTATTGGATTGAAACCAAATTTTGTGGTATCACCGATCCCTAGTTTTCTTTTTACCGGGATAAATCACTGTGGTAACAGATGCTGAACAACTAACCTGCTCCAGCGCAGCTTGACTTCAGAGTATCAGATCCCAACCTGTCAACATCCTGACCTCTGACCAGTCAGATCACTGAAGAAAAAAGTATCTACGGACAAAAGTCTGGAGTCTCAGGTAAAAAAGAGAATAGCCTATATATTGTTATGGGTCAGTAGAATCATTTCATTGTTATGGGTCTATTTCCACTGGTTTTAAAACAGAGCGTCTAACAAACACAGAGATCATTTACACACTAAACACATGATTTTAGCAGGATTTTAACTAATGCAAAGTTTATTTTGTCCCAAGAGTGATAGCTGACACTGTGGATATTTTTACACTCAAGAGTCTGTCACTGCAGCTCAAAATATCATGAGACACCTGTGTGGTGAGAACTTGGAAAAAATAAAGATAATATTTCATTAATAAAATAATCCACACACTGTTAATTGGCTCCTGTTATTATAAATGCAACATTTCGGTCAGACAGACCTCATCAGTCATTAACTACTTTTCCACCCTTAACTTCAGCAGCAGCTGGTGTTACTTAAAGTGTTTTATGTGACAGACTCAGAGCAGTTTCATCAAGGTGTGAGAAAGAATAGTATCAGTAACATTGTTAACACTGTGCTACATTACAGAGAAATACAAAACCGTACTAATGAACCTTCATTAATATAGGCCTATATTTTATCTACAAGTGCACGTCACACACTGAGCGAGCCGCCTGTTAATGACGCTGTGGGCTAATGGGCATGTAGCTACTTCCATGTTTCAGATGATACGTCATGTTTGTAGTCGACCAATGAAGATGAGTTTACATATCACCTTGGGTTCGTCCTTCACCTTCTCAAAATGATCCCACACTTTGGATTTCCTGCCCGACATGTTATTAACTAGCCTGTGGAATAACCGCAGGTACCAGCCCTGGAAATTAACCTGAGTCCTGTCTGACTGCTGAGCGTGGCCACTTCCTGTTTCTGTCCTTTCAAATTAAACTCTCACATGGTCCAGTCATATAGGTTCTGATTAATTTTGATAGGGCGCAGCTCCTAATAGAGATTCACGTTTTTTGGGGGTTTTTTTGTGGCTAAGTGATCAATAAATTCTTGAATTCTTCTAATGACCTTTCTGGTCGACTATCGTTTAGTCGACTACTGGGGGGCAGCCCTAGTAGTTACTGTTACCGTTTCATGTGTGACATGAAATAGCTAACTTCTTTCATGGTTCTGATAATGTCGCTCGTAATTAACACGCCCGCCTCTTCCACATGAACGCGCTCCTCAACCCAGAGTTGACTAAACTACTTGATAACCAGCTTTGTAGTATCGGTTATCGAGACGACCAGTGTTAAGGTTAGTCAAGCCAGATAACGAAAGATATCTTGGGTAAGTTAAACTGGTTTCCTAGTACAGGCCTCAGGTCTCTGACAAGGTCTTGTGTACAATGTTTGTCCACTGTCTTTATAATTTTGCATCCTTTTCACTTTGTTTTTCTTCTGATGCCTCTCACACTTCATCTGTTTGCCATCTTTCCTCATCAGGTAACACACACAGGTCTTTGTGCGTATTAGGTGGGAGGCCAGGGAAATAGTGTCTCGTTCTCTTGCTCTCTTTGTCTCTGTCAGCCTTTACCGATCTTTCTTTCTCCTCCTTCCAGAGTCTTTCTCTTATAGATCTATTACATGTCGACTGCAGCTTTGTTGTCCTCTTTTCTCATCCTTTATCCTTTCTTTGTGAAGGATTACATGTGCATTCTTTATCTTGCTGTGCTGCTCAGGGCTGTTCTCCCACTGACACTGCTGTGTAAAGTAAAGGCTATAGTTCTCTCCTGTCACATTATGTAAGGTAACACCACCTGGGACATGTTAAAGTAGTTGAGAAACTTGTCAGCTGAAAACTGAGAGTTGAGCTCCCCTATCTAATAATGTGCTGCTCGATCGGGCCGTCCACTCTGGAAAGATTGAATCAAGTTTGGGTTCTGTTTAAGTCGCTGTGAATTCACAAATAACCAGCCGTCAGAGGTGGTCCAACAACCCCCAACTTTCACTCAGGAGGCTGGTGTTTGCTTCCCGTAAGACTGAAAAGCCAAACCCTGTTCTTTTGTCCTAAACCCAACCAGGTGCGTGTGTTGGCAATACGTAACCACGCGTGTTTGTTGTTGAGGGGAAAAAAATTTCATTTTGCGGTGTTGTACCAACTAGGGGTGTAAATCACCAGCTTCATCACGATACGATATTATATCGATTTGTTTGGATAACGATACGATGTTTGCCGATATCACAAAGTCTGTCACGATACGATTTCGATTCGATTCGATTCAGGAGCCTGCGATCGATATGGCGCAATATCATATGCCCATCAAACACAATCACTTACATCAACTCACAAAAACAACTAGAACATGATTTGACCATTTTATTTCTGAGCTCTTCCAGGTATCAGGCATTTAAATTAAAAACAGTATTCTTCTGTAACAAAAAATAATAAAAATAGACCTGCTAACTAAAATGGTGACACAGACGTGCTATGTGAATTTCAAAATAAAGGTGTATCTTTAAGATGACGATATGGACCGATGTTTTCATTTTGCATCGATGTAATTGGATCGTTAATCAATGAATCGATGTATCGATGTGGATCGATGTATCGTTACACCCCTAGTACCAACGTAGTGCCTTTACTTTTAAAAAGACTGTATGCAACTGTACATTTCCTGTAAAAACTATCACTGACTTTCACCAAAGGACAAAAAAGTGCTGTTATTACAAAGTAAAATATCATGATGTTGTAATAAAGTTACATGAAGTACTGTTACAATAAAGTCAATTAAAGTACCGGTATTATAAAGGTAAATAAAAGTATTGTCACAATAAAGTTAAGTAAAGTACTGTTACACTACAGTTAATTAAATAACAGAATTAAATAAAGTACTGTTATATGGAAAAATCAAAGCAGAACCACTGGTGCTGTTACTCTGAAGCACATGTCTCGTGCTGGATTGTACGTATTGATGTTTTTGCTGTGAACGTGCAGCTTCAGGTCAGCAGTTGGAGGTGAAGTAAAACCATTACAGGGGCATAGTTAAACGTGACAATGTATTCACTGTGAGCTGAAAACACTCTAACAGCTCTCCAGTTCAGTTATGAATAATATATGAAAGTCACACTGGTGCTCCATGGTAGCAAAATGTGACTAAATGGTGGCGGTCTGGAGCTCTGCAGATATAAAAACACACCTCGCCTGCTCACACATTGTCGCCAAGGAGAGAGCGGTCTGGATGGACGGGGAGTGCGTGTGACGTATCATGCTTGTAAGTCTCTTTTTTTTTTCTTTTTGTGTCTGTGAGAGGGAGAGCCACAGGAAAGAGCGAGACAACCAAAATGTGAAAGCCATTCTTGCGCCGGTGGCTTGAAAAAGACCTGACAATTTACACCTGATGTTCACGATATAGCCATTTTATACATCCCACCTAGAACAAGCTGCACTACATCGAGTATAATCTATATATCGCTCACCCCTAGTACGATGCTAGTTTAGTGGGATGCAGCTCTCTATCTTTTATAGGAAATTATTGGCCTAGGTATATCAGTTCACTTTAGTTAAATGCTTGAAAGGGGCAGCTGTGGCTCAGGAGGTAGAGCTGGTCATCCACTAATCAGAAGATCAGCGGAACAATCTGCGGCTGCTCCAGTCTACATGTCGAAGTATCCTTGAGCAAGATACCGACCCCAAATTGCTCCCGATGGCTGTTCCATCAGTGTGTGAGTGTGTTAAAGCTGTGTAGCAGGTGGCACCTTATACGGTAGCCTTGGCCACCAGTGTGCAAATGTGACTGGTGATGTAAAAAGCTCTTGGAGTGGTCTGAAGATTAGAAAGGCGCTATTCAAGTGCAGTCCATTTACTTGCTCTGATGTAAAAATGTGCTCCTTGTTCACTCTAACTCTGCATCATCCCGTCCATCACATGCTTGCTGGTGGATTTTTCGTAAAAGAAACGGACAGACAGACGGAGAAGACAGGCGGACAGAGCTCGTCTCTGCTTGCTTACTCATGCTTGCACGTGTCTGTCAGTGTTGTACATGTCTGTATGTCTCTGTGGTGAGAAATCGAGGTCTTTATCAGTGCAGAAGACAGGAGCTGTAAAAGAGGAGAGTTTGTCCTTTCACAGGCACTTCAGTCAGGGAACATCTTAAATCAGATACATGCTTCAGAGCTCTTCTGAGGATTGTTGTATAAGAGCAAAGGAACTCTGTTAATGTCAATGACAGTCAATGTGAAAGTTTAATGTGATATTGAATGATCACAAAAGTGTTGAGTCGATGACAGTAATGCATTTATTAGGAGTGTATGATGCTATCTGCTTCATATACACATTAAATGTGCCAGAGTTAATGAAAATTAGTCTGTACACATATTCAGCATGCCACAATATGAAGTTATATCCAACGACTCTTCTGACAACAACTTTCACTGCACTGTTATCAGCAGTTTATCTCATGATACAGTGGAATCTGCTGATGATTTCAATATAATCAATGCAACTATATTTACACACAATATGAAGATAATTAAGTTGAATACATCTTAACACTCACCTGCCACTTTATTAGGTACACCTTGCTAGTACCAGGTTGGACCCACTTTTGCCTTCAGAACTGCCCAAATTCTTATTGTCATAGATTCAACAAGGTGCTGGAAACATTCCTCAGAGATTTTGGTCCATATTGACATGATAGCATCACACAGTTGCTGCAGATTTGTCGGCTGCACATCCATGATGTGAATCTCCCGTTCCACCACATCCCAAAGGTGCTCTATTGGATTGAGATCTGGTGACTGTGGAGGCCAATGGAGTACAGTGGACTCACTGTCATATTCAAGACACCAGTTTGAGATGATTTGATCTTTGTGACATGGTGCATTATCCTGCTGGACACGGTCAGCAACAATACTCAGGTAGGCTGTGGTGTTTAAACCATGCTCAGTTGGTACTGTGTGAAAATCCCAATAGCTCAGCAGTTTCTAAAATACTCACACCACCCTGTCTGGCACCAACAACCATGCCACGTTCAAAGTCACTTAAATCTGGAATATATTCAGCATCATACTTGCGTTTGGCCATGTCATTGAGCTAGTTTGCTGTCTCTGTTAAGTAGCTGTCCATTAGTCACTCACTCTACAGCAGGAAACAGCACTTCAAAGTAAAGGCCTCTGTGCTGCAAATCCACTGTACTTCAATACAAAGTGTGTTTTTTCATAAACTTGACAGGTTTGCGAGTCACTTGCGGTCCATTCAGAATGGACCTGAGACCCACTTTTGTACCACGACCCACCCGTTGGGAGCCACTGTTTTAGGAGCTTTCCATTAAAACTAAATTAAGCACAGTTTGCAAATGTGTTCCCCTCTCTTTCATTTTACTTCACGTTGTTTTGTGCACACAGAATAATGAAAACAATGGTGTAAACGTTCCAAAACAAGCAAATTACTTAAAGCACGCTCACATTATATATATCTGTGTGCATGCAACAACATCTATTGCCTCAGATTTAGCAAACTCTAGTCTCAGCTCTGTTGCTCTTGCAGGCACTGCTGGGCTCCTTGACCCTTCAACATGATGTGTTGCTCCCATGACCTCAGAAAGTTGTTTACAGATATTGTACAAGTCACGAACAAGGTTAAACCAACACTTCAACATATAAGTCCTAGAACTGCTCGGTGTGAAATCACGTTTTCTGTGAATAACAATGAGAACGTGGGCATTCAAAACTGTACGGCTCGGGTTCAATTTCATTTATAAACTAACATCCCATTGTTTCGTTTCATTTTCTTGGCACTTAAACAGCAACGTGCAAGAAATCTGAGCTCACTGACAGTGACTGACGGGATGGCATTTTCATCCCTGACAGCCACAAACAATCAAATCTGCAACATGTTATCTGGTTAATTAACGATGAATTAATTAAACAGCAGCTGTGTTGTCTTCAGCTGCCAGTGCAGGATATGTAAAACTGGCTAAACATTAAATGATCTGTCCAGTGCTTAATGCTTACTTCACTTCTTTTACAATAAACAGCTGCAAACTGCAGGGCGTGGTGAGTGTTGGTATAAGGGAGAGCATGTTGTGGTGTAGGTGGGGATCTCCTGATCCCTGGGCTGGGATTAGGAGGAATAAATTACACCTCCTCTATTCCCTTCTCTTTAAAAAGAGAGCTCTCAGCATCAGGATAAGGTCATACTTAGTTCATCAGGGCAACAGCAGAATGTATCGCTTTGTGTGGTGCAAGTTTCGTGACTTCAGTTGCTGGCAAACGGCCCAATTACACACCACAAACATCACCATCTGTTGAGTATATTATGTTGGCTTGTTTCACTGTGATAAAATGCTGCAATATAAATCTGGAAATGCGGACATTTTAATGAGTTTTAACAGTGAATATAAATGTCTCCAACAAAGCTGCAGTTGTGCACAATTAAGTGTAAAAACACGTCTCCACATATTGTGTTATTAGTCAGTCCTTGAAGGCTTACTAATTGATGTGCGAGTACATCTCGCCACATTGGCTGATCATCTCTGAGAGGTTAGCACAACATACTGTATGTAGGAGGGTTTAGTGTGATTTTATAGAAGCCTCAGGTGAAACATCACCGTTTTCAAATTGCACTAAACACGGGTGCAACTTGCACTGTGGTTTACTGAGAAGGTGTGAACAGGTCACAACTTTTCCATATCTTTTCCATGATATTTTACGCCATCTCCATGACTTTACTCAAGTAGTTATGAAATAGCATGCTTGGACATCTTTCTGACAGGAAGTGGTATGAAGTAGGGTGCAATTCCAGATGTGAAGAGGTACGCATACTTCATTAACCCACAGCTAATTTAGTCAGGACCACTTTAGTCAAAGAAAACTTTATTTCCATTTGCAGTGTTATATTTGGCCGTATGGCTCTGTTCTGGGGCCTCTTTGCTGTGCTTACTTGGAAAGCATAAGGCGGAGAGAGCTCACCTCTCTGCCCTTCCATGTGCCTACACGGAAAGCCTAAGGCAGGGAGAGCAGCAGCAAAGGAACTTTTTACCGGGAGCCGAATGATCTGCAGAGGTCTCTTCCTCTCTAAAACAAACGGACCAGGTGATTTACACCAATAGAAACACAGAATAAAGCAGTTTCACATTACAAATCAATTTTCTTCAATGTTGTTTGGCATAACCAAGCCAGGCCATTAGCCTTGCACCAGCTAATGTATGCTCACCCTTTTGCAAAAATGGGAAAGGCCCTATCTAGAGCCAGTGTTTGGCGTGTCCATACTGGGCTACTGTAGAAACATGGCGGCTACAACATGGCAATCTCCATAAATCAGGACTTGGCCCCTATGTAGATATAAAAAGCTCATTCTAAGGTAAGAAAAACACAATGATTAGTATTTTCAGGTGATTATACAAGAAAGAAAACATATTTGTTGCCAATATATCCCCCTTAATGCTACACACTAGACCTTTAAACAAAAGCTCAAAACTTTTCAAAAACATTCTGTTAATTCCATTTCCAGTCCTGGTTTCTTATTTCATAACTTTCCAGGAATGTCATGACCAAGGAAACCCTGAAAAGGCAATTACAAAACATCACAGGAAGCTGTGAAAATGGCAGTTTTTGGCACAAAGGCACGTCATAAAACAGAAAGTTTTTCAGAGTAACTGCCTTTGACTTATCACACTTTCGCATAATTTGGTGTCTAATTTGATATTTCAGATTAAATCAAAAATAATCATGAAATTACATTATCTGGATTTGGTTAATTGCAAATATGTTGCTCTGTTGCCGGCACACGAGGCCAAGGCTTTGGTTTAAAGCATGAATCATCAGAGCCATTAGATTTCCTGACCCAAAGACTCTCCGTCCAGTATCTGTCCTTCATTTAGCCCTAACAACTAAGTCGGATCAAAATAACAGCAAAAAGCAGCATCCTGTGGTTTACTGCTACAACACAGTGACATAGATAAACTATATCCATGACACTCGAAATTATTTGCATAATTAAATAAGACAAAATATGCATGTGTACACACACACACATCAAGGAGTGTTTGGTTAGATAACCAGCAGCTCCCTCTCTTGTCTCAACATCTTTACCCTTGGTCTGAATTCATTATGTGACTCATATGTCCCTGTGGATATCCTGCGATCTTCTCAAGTGCTACAATATTTCTCCAACATGCTGTAGGCTATGTGGCACAGAGGTAGAGCAGGAGAGAGGGAGGGAGATGAAGATATCAAGAGGAAGTAAAGGAGGCAGAGAGATGAAAGGAAGAAGAGGAGGGGACAAGGGGGAGAGCGACAGACTGTGACTGCTGGGGTCCAATTTTGAGCTGGCCCACATCAGATGAACCGACCTTGCACTGGTCGTGAGGTAATTTCAGTGGCCACAAGCAGATTTCTTTCCGCCTCTGCCCATTTGGTAACTTCGTGACCTGCTGTCATACTTCACAAAAATAGGTAGGAGTGCACTAGAGGGGAATTTCAATGCAAATTAGGTGGTGCAGTTTGGATTAAGAAATTACACTTCTCTACCTACTTTGCTGGCATCCACAAAAATACTGTAAAAAAATTTCTTATTCTCAGGCCAAATTCCATGTCTTACTTTAACCCCTACCCCTCATTTTCATGTGTCCCTTTGCCCCTTTGGAACAGAGTTTCAAGGGGTAATGGTTGAAATCTTCCCTTATGAAATGGGACAACCCTTCAAGACCCTGATACGTGATCTGATAGTCATGAATGGCGTTACGTTAACAGTCAGTCTCCTGTCAGCTAACAACAGGAAACTGAGGCTACAGTTCACACAGGCTCACCAAAACTGGACAATAGAAGATTGGAGAAACGTTACCTGGTCTGATGAGTCTGGATTTCTGCTGCCACATTCAGATGGTAGGGTCAGAATTTGGTTTAAACAACATGAAAGCATGGATCCATCATGCCTTGTATCAACGGTTCAGGCTGCTGGTGGTGGTGTAATGGTGTGGGGGATATTTTCTTGGCACACTTTGGGCCCCTTAGTACCAACTGAGCATGGTTTAAACACCACAGCCTACCTGAGTATTGTTGCTGACTGTGTCCATCCCTTTATGACCACAGTGTACCCATCTTCTGATGGCTACTTTAATTTGATTTAATGTAGTAGTTAATTGATTAATTGTTAAAAAAAAAAAAAATTTGATAATAATAAACATTAGCTGCAGCCCAAATGTTGCAGATACAAGAAAAGCTGACAGTTCAGATAAACATTGTACAGTATAAAAGCTGGTAACTGCACGTACTATTCTTGAAAACCCTCCACTGCTGCTGTCAGAATCTGCTGCTGACCTTACTTTACAGCCTGATCCTCTGACGCGCATCACTTACACGCTTCATTGCATCTTGTGGACATGTAAATTAATAAAACAAACTCTCCAAAGGAGCACAGATGCAGGGAAACCATCATGTGCATGCAAACAAAAAAGCAACTACAGGTGCTCCTCGCTTAAACTAATGCAGTCTAATACAAGAGCACGGCAAAAATCCTCCCTTCATGAAGGTTATAAAGTTTAGAGAGGTGGTGATTTGCATTTCATTACACTGGGAGGTATTGCTTATATTTTGTCCGACTGTTTTATATCAGTAAAGGTAGACTGAATATCAGAAACACCTCTCATAGCTGGGATGTTTTATTAGACTGCCTTAGTTTTAGAGGTTCTAAAAAACTGGCACTGAAGCATATAAGTGGTCTTACTGGTTCACAGAACAAGAGTAAGATATGCTGGAATATAAATCTGAAAGGATGGTCGACATTTTTTTTGCATTTTAACAGAGGCTATAAATGTCCCCACTGAAGCTGCACAACTATGTGTCAAGACACAACTGCACAGATTGTATTATTACTCATTCTCCAAAGGCTTACTGATTGGTGTGCGATTACCTTCCACATTGATTAATCATCCCTAAGAGGTGAGTGTAACATACTGTATGTAAGAGGGTTTAGTGTGAGTTTAGAGAAGACTAAGTTGCAACATCCCCATTCACAAAGTAGGGCTGCCCCCGACTAAGAATTTTTCTAGCCGACCAATAGTCATCATTTAGGACCATTAGTCGACTGGTTGCCCGCATGTTTACGATATTAATGTGATTATTAAATTACATATTTTGGATTGAGTTGAATCCAGTGCATCAAAGCTATTTGACAGGAAGTGAGATTTGAGCCAAGTGACAGCATGGATGAGTATCAGGAAGGCACAAGACTGTTCACGCTGTTTCCAACATTTGTGCTTACTGGAGTCATGACTCTTCGTCAGTGTCTGAGTTATTACATGTTCCACCACAGAGTGATGTTTCCATCTCAGACTGTTTCATCATCTCTGCCTGGAGGGGATCATGCATTTGGTCATGTGTGTGCATGTGTGTCGGACATCTGTTTGTCCGAAACTAATCTGACACACAACTACATCAATCAGCCTAATATTTGGTGCGCACATTTACGTCCGTATGCTCAAGGACCTCTGGTGGTTGACGTAATTCCCAGTGGTTGACTGTCGACTCCTCACTCTTCTTAACCTGCTGATAGGAGCAAAAGCAGAGAGCAAGAGGCATTTCGTGGCTCTAAAAGTGACGCCCATGGAAAAGTTTGGTCGCATTTTGAACTGGAGCATCTGCGGATTAATTACATATCCAATGACAATGATCCAATGAAGTTAGGCACGATAAAAGATGTAAACTAAAATTACCACCTCATGGTTATATGTCTCGTCAAAGCAGTCAAATTGTTTTTAGTTTGCTTGCATGTCTGTCCAGACACATACGTGGTCTCTACAGTTGACAAGGTGTCAAATATGGATGTTGCTGCAAAGAAGCTACAAATTCTAAAACGTCGACGCTTCACACACATCTTCCACCCAATGGACACCCACGATTAGTGTCATCTGACCAATTGTTTCTGCTTCTGTTCCTGAGATAGGACACTGAACAATGACCAACAAAGTGTTTTGCAGAACATTAGGATGTCAGAGTGAAGTTCACCATCGACCTTTTGGATATAAAATGTCATCACTTCATCATTTTAACCTATTAGAAATTTGTGTGACATATGATTATTAGCGCAGGAATTCCTGAGTTATGGCCAGAAACATGTTTTGTGAGGTCACAGTGACCTTGACCTTTGATCACCAAAATCTTTGGACTGTGGGAGGAAGCCGGAGTACCCGGAGAAAACCCACACTGACACAGGGAGAACATGCAAACTCCATACAGAAGGGCTCCCCCACCTCTGGTCCGAACCAGGAGCCCTCTTGCTGTGAGGTGACATTGCCAACCACTGCACCACCGTGCCGTGCAACGTTTTAAAAACCTGCCAGTTCACACCAGTGCAACTAGATGAGGTGGTTTGTCATCTCTAAGCAACAACTTCTGTTCTGATTTCCAGCTTTTCAGGTTTATTTTGTATGTTAATGCGGTACTAGACCTTCATCAGGCAAACAGATGGACAACCCAAAACATAAAGCCTCAGGACAGGGCTATCACTGATGCTGAGGCATAAAATCCCTGGTTTTTGTTATCTTTGCCACCATCCTGACTGTACGGGAGCATGTAAGGACAATTCAACGGGGCACAGCTGTGATGCGTGCATTGTCCAGAGTGGCTACGATCAGCTCCAGCGGCTGCATCACAGCCAGAATGCAGCCACCTTGCAGAGATCTGCACTCTACTGAGTGCACTTTTCTAGTTTTGTCTTTAGTGTCCCACAGATCTCCACAACAACAAGCTTCTCAAAGCTCCAGGACCAGTATAATCAGTCCAGTTTAATACCAGCTCTGTGACTCTGGTCACACATTAAAGACAATCTGCTGCCCATGTCCAATTCTGCTGTTGCTACAAATCTGTGTCTGTTTGTTTCATTGTTCACTTCAGGGCCCCTGATGTTACTCACACCAAAAACTTAGCCCACACACACACACACACACACACACACACACACACACACACACACACACACACACACACACACACACATTACACAGAAACAGAGAGGTAGAGAGGAGACACAGCTGTGAAAACACTTCTTAGCAACCCTTGGAATGAAAATTGCCAGCACTTCTGTTTGATACGAGCTCGGTGGGGGAGTGGCGAGATGCTGGAGGGCACGGCTGCCGCACTGCCGAGCAGGCTGCACGCTTAAAACGCAAATTAGTTCTCTGTTAGACTGGCTCCAGGATGAAGCTCTTGTTCTCTTTGTTTTACAAGTGCCTTGTCTTTGCTCATTGTCTTGCTGGGTCCTTGATTTTTTTTACTTGTTTTATTTCTTCTGTGGGATCCTCCTACCCTCTGAGCATCCACAGCTCCAACTCTGTATCCCTTTTATGACAAGTCTTTGGACTATAACACGTATCTTGCTTGTGCGTGTTCTTCTGTCTCACTCAAATTTCCACACATTCACACCCTGATTGTCCATATCAGTGCTTACTATTCTGAATCTGTGAACACACACACACACACACACACACACACACACACACACACAATACAATGGCTCATTTCATTGTCTGCAGTGACTGCTTCAGTTCCGTCTTTCTCATTCCCCTTTCTAAGCTCTCTTTCTCCATCTCCCAGCTCAGTGTGTGCCCTCTTCGCATATTTTCTCCCCTTTCACTGTGCCATCATCATCCATCTTTTTCACCTTGGTTGTCTCGGCTGTCATTATCGCTTCCATCCCATCTCCACCCCTCATCACCTCTTCAGAGAACAGCCCAAAATGTGCCTTTATTTCGTATAACAATGAGAAAGATGTTGACATCCGAAGGCAAGTAGTTTCTTGTGCATACAAAACAAGCCAAACAAAAAATGAGATGGGAAGCCTTTGTTTTGAATGATGTACACATGCTCAAATGCTCTGTTCACAGTCACAGTACACCCTCACCGCCGAAACAAACACTGAATATCCAGCAGAGTTAAGTTTTCTATGAGGCTTTGGAGCAAAGGAAACAAACCATAAGCGAGTGGTGCTTTCAGTTTAGAAAGAACCTGGACATATACCAACATCTGTATCAGACTGTTCCTCCTCCTCCTCCTCCTCCTCCTCAGTAGTTTATGACCTGCTGACTCAAATGTCCCATGAGGCAACCTAACTCTTCAAATAATGACACTTGGTCAGTGGCCACCACCACAAAGAGTGAGAAATTCAAAACAACCAGAAGGCAACTCAAAAACAACCACAATTAGACACAAAACAACCACAAATGACTACAAAGAGACTAAAAACAATCACAAAGAGATTCAAAACAACCACAAACACTCAAAACAACCACAAAGAGATTCAAAACAACCTCAAAGAGATTCAAAATTACCACAGAGACTCAAGACAACCACAAAGTGACTCAAAACGACCACAAAGTGACTCAAAACGACCACAAAGCGACTTAAAACGACCACAAAGCGACACAAAATTACCACAAAGAGACTCAAAACAACCAGAAGGCAACTCAAAAACAACCACAATGAGACACAAAACAACCACAAAGCGACTCAAAATGACTACAAAGAGACTAAAAACAACCAAACAAAGACTCAAAATGACCACAGAGAGATTCAAAACAAACACAAAGAGACTCAAAACAACCACAAACAGCTTCAAAATAACCACAAAGCTACAAAGCAACTACAAGGAGACTCAAAACGAAAACAAAGATTTAAAACGACCCCAAAGAAATTCAAAATGTCAAGGAATCACCAAAATTTATATAATTCATCCTTAAAAATAAATGTCTGTACAAACTTTTATGGCAACCCAGACCAACATGTCATGTCCAGCAGCATGGTACTAGCATGGTTAAAAGCATAGACAAAAAGTTGACCCCAGAATGCAAATTACATATTTTTTTTTCTTCTACCTGTAGTTGTATGTATCACCCTGGAGAGAGTGATGCCCAGGGAGATCTTCAGGTAGTTGGAGGAGTTGGCCTCAGTGGGGGCCACCATGGTGCTGTAGCGCTCATAGGAGAGGACAGCCAGGGAGATCAGGGAGACGATGCCTACAGGGTAGATACAAACATGAACCATTACACAATCTAGACTGATTAATAGCACTACATGTAAGAGGAAAAATATGTACTTTTGATTTTTGGGTGAACTGTCCCTTTAAGACAGTTGTTTTTTTTCAAGCTTTATATACAGTCCATCCAACAGTCATGTGACTTACAGATCAACATACATACTTAATATACAAAACTACATTAATCACCTATTTTTTAAATAAACAGCTGTTACAAAACACAATGTTTCAGCAACTTGTAGTGAAGCTCACTCTAGTCTGCAGCTCACAGTGTGTGTGGTGTTGAAGATATACACTTTACAGAACATAAATATGAGATTTTGGACATCATTATGTTTCATATGCCACCGTTTAGCCCTGATGAAAGGTGCAGGTAGCATCATTTGCTGCCACTGCCAATAACTGCAGGTACAGAGCAGCACCTTTCAAGTACTCCAGCTTTGGGATCCTTTACATCTGCCAACCCCTCACTAACAATCTGTGGACATATTGAGAGCACACGCAGCCTGCACGTACATCCAAGCTGTGAACCGCCATCAACTAGACCCTGCTGATACTTTAATTGATGGCCTCACTGAGGAACACTTCCTCCAAATTATGGTCAAAAGAGCAGCCAACCTCTAAAAACCATTAGGAAATGTGAGACAAAGATTTAAACTGGAGGGACAGCGCTATAAAATTGATAATGTGCTCATCAGTAGCTGCAGTCCGGTTTTATATGTTTAAAGCAGTCCAGTGTGGTGGTCGTTTATGTGGCAGTAAAACCACAAGGAGCCTCTGTGCATCAGAAGATGTTTATTGACATTCAACGTCACAATAGCCCTCACAAGGATCAAAGGCTCAGTTATAGTGTCCTCAGAGACAATAACAGTCCCACAATCAGATCTCTACAAGTGCACAGTTACTCCAGCTCTTACACAGAGGTCACTGAGTTCAGACCACTCTGACTAAAGCCACCAGAGTCTGTGTCCATTTTTATCTTAGGAAGCCAGAGAGCTCTAACAAGCACTCTGACCATTTTATCACTAATCAGATCTGGTCTTGAACTGAGCAGAGAAGTTATATCATTTTAATTTGTTGTCACAGGCACATTAATTATTTTTTAATATTACTTTTATATTCTTTTTGCCTTTATTTGATAGGACAGCTTAAGAGTGGAAGGGGGAGAGAGTATGAGATGCAGCAAAGGCCCACAGGTTGGAACTGAACCCAAGCCACTGCTGTAAGGATGCAGCCTTGGTGCATGGGGTGCCTGCTATACTAGGTGAGCTACTGGGTGCCCCAGGTACATTCATTTTCCGTGACCGCTTATCCTTTCAGGGGTCGCAAGGGGGCTGGAGCCTATCCCAGTTGACACTGGGCGAGAGGCGGGGTACACCCTGGACAGGTCACCAAACTATCACAGGGCTGACACATAGAGACAGACAACCATTCATGTTCACATTCACATCTACGGAAATTTTGGAGTCACCAATTAACCTGCATGTCTTTGGACTGTGGGAGGAAGCCGGAGTACCCTGAGAATACCCACGCTGAAACAGGGAGAACATGCAAACTCCACACAGAAGGGCTCATGCACCCCGGGTTTGAACACCCACCCTGGGTCCAAACCAGGAACCCTCTTGCTGTGAGGCCACAATACTAACCACTGTACCACTGTGCTGCTGCCCCAGGTACATAAATAGTAGATGTAGGAAGGTTTGGTGCGGTGCCAGCAGTGACGTGGGCGTTGCACCCGACCAACATTGTCAAGAGGGAGTTTTCAATTTACTGCTCTGTCTACGTCCCAACCCTCACTTATGATCATGACCTTTGGGTAGTGACCAAAAGAACGATATTGCAGATACAAATGCAATTTTGGACGGGCCCGTCGTCAAATGAAATCACTCTGATTGGCAGGTCAGCTCAGTGCACAAGAAAAGGTAAGATTATTTTTCTTTAGTCACTGAGCTCTTCAGCAGAAGGGTTTCCTGATGGTTTGTGTCACTGTTCACTGGTGCACGGTAAATATGCTCTGTTCTTTCAACATCGGATTGTGTTGTTAATGTGCTAACTGGCTAACTAGCATCAAGACACTCTTCTGGTTTACCTTTCTAAATGATGATTACAGACTACTGCCGTCTGCTGGTGTGGAGACTTATTTCCTCTCATGCAGGCGCAGAACATATGTGCTGGTTGGCTATGGGCTGGAGTCTTTGCGGTGTGTTAATGTATAACTTTATGGCCAAGATACAGGCAACGTAGCAGAGGGCACTTCCTTGTGCTAGTTCTCTTAAGTTAGTGTGCTGTGTCTGGGCCTTTAGAGAAAGGGTGAGGACCGCAGACATCAGAGGGGGCTCGGAGTAGAGCCGCTGTTCCTTTGTGTAAAAAAGGGCCAGCTGAAGTGGTTTGGGCATCTGATCAGGATACCTCCTGTGTGCCTCTCGTTAGAGGTTTTCCAAGCACATCCAACTGGTAGTAGGCCTGGGAACACCTCGGGATCCCCAGGAGGGCCTGGAAAGCCTTGCTGTAGAGAGGGACAACTGAAGTACTTTGCTTAGTCTGTTGCCCCCACAGCTCGACCCCGGATAAGCGGGTGAAAATAGAAACATGGGAAGGATTTTATCTAGTGTAGACAAGTATCAATTATAACTGCTCAAGCTTTCATCACTTTAAAATTTGCACCATTGACTCCCACTAAAAACAGTTTCTCAAATGGGGTGTCTGTGTGTGACCAACACTGTAATTACACACCATGTTTGCCCTGTATTTACTCAGACAATCCACACACAACAAAATGTGTGAAATTTGATTTCATTTACATGTAAACTGTAAGCATATGCTGCCTTTTTGTGCGCAGACGCACTATGAAACTCCTGCAGAGTTGGGAGACCCCTTAATGAAGCTGGCAAAAGCATGTATCATTAGTTTAATTCATAACTGAGATAAGCTCATTTAATATCAGCTCAGGGGCCATTTATTTTACTTCATATTAAAACCAATTAGAACAGATTTGAAGGAGCTAATGTTTCTTACGGCTGCCAGAATAATAATAATATATGAGCAGAGCTAGATGGTGAAATAGAGGGTTAATTTAGGTGGGTGGTATTAAAGTGTAGAGGTAATATATACCATGAGCCTACTTTATCTTTAGTCTCATGTGAATGTCCCTCATTGACCTTCTGCTGAAACAGTAGCAAGATGATTAATCATGGTGGTAATATTTGAGAATACAGCATAATGAAACTGTTTCCAGTAGGAGTGGACGACATGGCCAAAATCTATCAGCGTATATTTAATTCTATATAATGGTAACAGTTCATGATTGTTCTGTAAATGTAATTAAGAAATTGTTTAAAAATAACCATACTTCATCACATTTGATTATTTTCTTCTCTTATTTGAAACGTCCACACAAACAGAAACTACTGCCTGACATGAGGCAACACTCGAGTTACAAAATGAAACAAAAGACTAAAAACAGGAAAAACAAACTTCTCTCAAAATGGAAACTTAAGGGTTTCTGAGAACAATAGTTTTAAGTATTACAGGTTTCTATATTTACAACTTTACTTTCGTCCTTCATGTCTGCCCAAATCACGTTACCTTGCTAGTCAGCTTAAGTAGGTATAGCTGCGGTTGGAACAGCTTCCTCACACCACCCACTGTACCTACAAAATCAGCCCCCTTTGTCCCTACATTCAAAAGCAAAAACCCGGAAGAAAATATTATGCTACTATTCAGTTAGCTCCAAAATGTTAGGTTAAAAGAGAGGTGGTTAAGGTTGGGTTACATCTCGCTACTTGTAAGGTGAAACAAGCCTCATATTCATTCATTAAAATGTCGCGTTGTAGCAGGGTTCAAATAACCAACGCATTGGTGGGTTTGTCTTATACTGGTGGTGGGCGTGGTTTGTCGAGGCGTTTCGTTTCTATACATGTCTCAGGAAGCTGTAATTGCAAGATCACAAATGAGAATCACACGGGAATCTCAAGATTACAAGATCATGTGAGAATCCAGCCTTGATTTGCTACAAAGCCTGCCCTGAATAGAGTGCTGCAGAGCTGATGTGTTTTTTGTAGTCCAGCCCGGAAGTTAGCATCCTCCTGGTTCCCTCGACAAAAAGCCAACGGGATTTTTCCATTGGATTTTAGATTATTGCAGAAAATAAACTCTGTGGTAAACAAACAGAGCTTGTAAAGTTTCTGTAGTCTCATTTAGCCACTTGTAAGTAACCGCCTTCTTTAAGACACATAAAAGCTTCAAAATTCAAGAGTGGGGTTTTTACTGGTGTTTTTTAGGTCATAGAACAAATCAAGAAAAAATATCTTTAACTTGTGTTAACCATAGACCTTATTTATTGTATCTAACCAAAAACCTATTAAAAAAAAATAGAGCTGTATCCAACTCCACACTTGGTGGTTCAATACAAATACTGGCGGCACAATGGAGAAACTTGGGAAGAAATGACCCAAAACTTAGCAAGAGCACTAATAAGCGAGCTAACTACGCTAACGACGACTGGAAATATACAAAAGCATTTTTTGCAAACACTAGATATCAAAGCCAGAGACTGTATCGCATTAAGTTGCTGTGAACTGAAAATTCAACACTTCCACACAAAAAGCAGATGATGATGTTGTCCGGGACAAGCCACTACTCCTTCGGGCAGCTGCCTCTGTGTCTGCAGCTGCCTGTACCAAAGAGCAGCTTGTAGGCAAAGAGTGCTTACTCTGCAGTTAAATCTGGGGGCCGAACCTGGAACTGGAAGATTAAAATTGCAACTAATGTCCAGTTTTTGGGACTCATTCCATGTATAATTCTGTGTAGTTTTCAGCTGTGTTTTATTGACTGTAGCCATAATTTCAGTTACATCAACATACATTTACTTACGTAAAATTGGATATGCTGTAAATTCAATCTTTAACTTGCTACCTGGTAAAAGTTGACAGAGAAAGAGCTACTGACCCATAAATGTCAAATGTCCATATTATTTTAACACAAAAGCTTTCCTGTGTGTATTAGTGACCCGGCAGCTTAAACCACTTCTACCACATGGGTAAAATTATTAAATTATTCATCATCAGTATGTTAATTATTAATATTTGAGCCATAGCTCTGTCAGGAGTTTTGACGGCTGTCATCAAAATGTCATACTGTACAGTAAATGTGCATCTTCTAATTCCCATTGCATTTGCTTCCAGAGTAAACTGGGACAGAAAGATCTGAAAATATCAACCCCAGTTTTTCACTTATAAGCTTTCATGTTGACATCCCAGAGGAAATCAAAGTGCAGGCATCAAAGTTACTGACAAACTGTAAACTACATACTGGCAACATGGCTGGCTGTCATAGAATCAATGCAAAGTGTGGCTGGATCTGGATCACACATCTAAATAGAGCTCTGAGAACATTTAAGCCCAGATCAGACCAAAGATTCACGACAAGACAAAACTGTTTTAGAATGATGCAGAGAAAAGTTACAGCGGTGCTGGCCCATCTCAGCTCAACTCATGCTGGCTGATGTTGTCGCCTATGACTCAGCTTGTCAGGTCGCCCATGGCTGGTTTTAGAATGTAATGCACTTCACCTGCTTCAACCTAAATCTGACCTGAGTTTGTGCCCAGTCACAGAGCTTAGACTGATTTTTTTTTTAACCATAATTACAATTCAACCACTGTTGCCATGTGCAGATATTTTAGGAAGAAAGTATTTGAAAAAAAGGTTTCCAGAATTTTCAGAGGAATCCAAATCATGTTTTGGTCCAGTGACAGGGATGGGATTTACCAGATATCTTCGCAAACTGCATTTTGCAGGACCTTTGAGATGGGACAGCCCCACCAACCCAATAAAATTTATCCAATCATGATGTGGACTTTGAAGGAGGAAGCCCTGAATTGGGACACACAGCTTAAGGCTGTCTTATTAAAGCTATGCCCGAAAATGACGTGATGTGATCTGATTAAATCAAAACATGATCTGTCGTTTCTTGTGCAGCTCCCAAGCTGAGCCAATGGCTTACGACTGTGGTAGTCTTCCTGAAAACAGTGAACCTTTGTCTTTTTAAGATGAAGTGTCATGTCTCCTTAAGGAGCTGTCTTCGGTTGAACCTAAATGGTACCGACACTGGAATGCAGAGCACGTTTACAGACCACGACCAAAAATTTAATGTAGCTGACTCAAGAATTAATTGAATATAGATGATAAATAACACCCTGAGGCGATGGTTATCATCTGACAAAACTAATAGTTGCCAAAAGTTGGCTTAAAATGAGAGGAATGTGTTTGTGAGCTACTCTGTATGTATGGTGGCCATTGTTTCTCTCCTTGCTAAAATCCTGGGCTCTCCGCCTGTCCTGACCCAGTAAGCAGTGGCCTAATTGGGGTATTTGAATGTGAGACAGCCTCTCATCTGGCACTGCCAGCCTCTGCAGCCATCTGTCTGTAGGATGTAGCAGCATTTCACTGTTGGCTGAGACACATACAGTCACACTGATTCATCCAGCAAAGCAGTGATGAACACTGATGCGTTCCTTGAAATTATAGAAGTCATTCTTTGCTATATATTTCAGGACACAGGTTTATTGAGGATGGATGCTTATGACAGTTTGTACTTGCCCCGACTCTGCCCCGTCTGTGTTTCTCCTCGGGATATAAATCTAACACACCTCTTGAGGATTCTGTATTGGAAATGGGGCAGCAGCCACAGATATATTATCGCTTTGAGTGGGTTCCTCCTGACCTATTTTTATGTGTTCACTTGTTCTCCAGCCCTCCCTCATCAATCCAATCACCAGAATAAATGTTGGCATTGAAAGTTTCATTTGTAGGTTATCATATAGCAGATATGTTGAAACTTTACGTGTCAATGACAATGTGTGGTTAGGTTTAGGCACAAAAAATATTTGGTTATGGTTAGAAAAATAAATATATAAAATATCCAATTTTGGTGGCACATTTGCCACTGGAAATGCAGTGATGGATTGCTAAAAAACACCTGCTTTTGGTGGCACAATCCCCGCTAGAAATGTAGTGATGACTCCATTAAAAACGCTTGCTTGTGGCACATGTCGCTGGAAACAGCGATGGCTCGCTAAAAAACATCCACATTTGGGGGCACAATCTCCGCTGGAAACACTGTGATGGCTTGCTAAATAATACTTACATATGGTGCCGCAATCCCTGCTGAAAATGCAATAATTACTCAGAAAAACACATGCGTTTGGTGGCAAAATCCCTGCTGGAAATGCAGTGATGGCTCACTAAAAAGCACTAAGTTTTGGTGGCAAACTTGCTGCAGGAAATGAAGTGATGGCTCCAATAAGAAGACTGGCTTTTGGTGGCACAAGCCCTGCTGAAAACACAGTGATTACTCGGAAAGACCCCTAAGTTTGGTGGCAAAATCCTCTCTGGAAATGCAGTGCTAACTCACTAAAAGACTAAGAAACATTAGCATTTGGTGGTGCAATTTCTGCTGGAAATGCAGCAATTGCTTGTTAATAAAACAGCTGGTGTTGTTGTGTGTTGGTCTCAAATAGTGGATTAAAGCTTGGCATCTGTCTCGCCTAGGCATCACGCCACCCACCATCTCGTCCACCTCCCAATGACAAAGTCAGTTCATACATATTACTCAGAACTATGTCAGTTTAGAAATGTTGACAAATACAAATATAACATATTAACGGTTTGCAAAAAATGCCAACATTTCCCTCTGGTGACTGGGCTACCCTATTACATCTAGTTTGCTTATGGAAATATGGACATCTGCTGGAGCTTCCCATTCCCAACAACAAAGGTTTATAATAAATAGCTCTGCAACTAGCTCTCTGCTTTCATAGTTTCTTGCTTCTTTTTTTGTTACCATAAGTCTGCTATTTGTGACTGCTCCTCTTAGAATCTCTTAACTTCCTTCCAAGTTGGTTCTGTAGGATTTTGGCTCACATCCTTCAGCTGTAATGCAGCTGGTTACCTTTAAAGTTTCCCATCTGAATGCTTGGCAGCAGAAAAGTTCCCAGCTCTACAGCCTCAGGGTGGGATTGCAGCACAGTGACCTGCGTCATCAGGACGGCGTCATTGATTTCTGTTGACTCTTCACAGTCCATCTTCTCTTTTTCATCAAACTTTATGTATTGATTAAGGAACCAGAATGTAATCTGTCACCAGTCAGTTGATACTGTACTTTTCTGCAATATCACATACTGCAGTGAACGATAGAGTATCTCTTAATTTTAAAACAGATGTATTGGACTTATTTTTTAGTATTTTCTTGGAATGCACAATATTGGATTTTTGTCAATATGTCAACATTTTTCCAACTCATTTTGGTTGATTGCTGATGCTGATACTGTTATATGCACTGAATTATTCCACCTAATTAGAGAGAACATCAAGTCTCTCCACTCTAACAGGCTTAGATTATACTCTCCCTGAGACAACCCTAACAATAGTCACAACCAGGGATAATTTGATCTATTTTAACTAATTAAAGCATTGTCTTATAGGCCTGGCATTTAGGCAGAAATGTTCATTTCAGACCGTCTGCAATGTCTCACTCTAAAGCCTTAGTCTGCCGGTACCGATTGACGTGCTGATATCAAAATGCATTGCCTTTTTTTTTGTATTCTAATGTATATTTATGTCCGGTGACCTTCAGCATGCACTGGGGCGGTTTGCACCTCCAAATCTGAGGCCATGGTTCTCTGACAGAAACGGGTAGATTGCTACCTCTGGGCTGGAAGAGAGTTACTACCTCAAGCAAAGGAGTTCAAGTATCTCGGGGTCTTGTTCAGGAGTGAGGGTAGAATGGAGCGTGAGATGGATTGGCAATTTGGTGCGGCTTCTGCAGTGATGCGGGTCATGTACTGAGCCGGAAGGTAAAGCCCTCTATTTACTGGTCCATCTACGTCCCAACCCTCACCTATGGTCATGAGCTCTGGGTAGTGACCAAAAGAATGAGATCGCGGATACAGGCAGCCGAAATGAGTTTCCTTCTTGAGGTGGCTTGGCTCAGCCTTAGAGATAGGGTAAGGAGCTTAGACCTCCAGAAGGAGCTCGGAGCTGCTGCTCCTTTGTGTCGAAAGGAGTCAGGTGAGGTGGTTTGGGCATCTGATCATGCAAGCGCAGAACGTATGTGCTCCTTGGCCGTAAGCTGTCGTCTTTGTGGTGTGTTCATGTGCAACTTTTTGGCCAAGATATGGGCGACATCAAGTTACGTAGCAGGAGGCCTTCCTCGCCGCTAGCTCCCTAAAGTTGCTTTGGTGTGTCTGAAGACTTCAGACATCTGGAAGGAGCTTGGAGTAGAGCTGCTGCTCCTTTGTGCCAAAAAGGGCCAGTGGAGGTGGTTTGGCCATCTGATCAGGATGCTTCCTGGGCGCCTCCTGTTAAGCTGCGTTCACACCAAACGCGAATTCGCAAATTTGCGCGTCAAGATTACATACAAAGTCAATGCAAAGACGCGATTAGACGCGAATTCGCGCCGGGCGGCGCGACGCGATGGACGCGATAGAGGCGTCCAGCGCAGTGCGATAGACGCGATAAAGGCGTCCAGCGCAGCGCGATAGACGCGAAATTCGCGTCCAATGCCTCATTGCTCGAGTTGAAAATATTGAACTTTTGAGGCGAATTCGCGTGACGCTGTGCCGCGAAAGCCAATCAGCGTTGATATTCTCCCGACGTCACTGGCGTGTCAACAACAATAAACTGCTACTCACCGGAGACAGATGGACAGGCGCTCCGCAGCTGAAATGGAGCGGCTGTAGTTGGTGTCCTGCCGGGAGATCCTGGCGCCAACTCTCGCCAACAGGTCCTCAAACTGGGCCCCAGTCAGCCTGAAGTACCGCTGAAAGCGGCTATCATCCAGACGGAGTTCCTGGAGGAGGTGGTGAAACTCGCCGAGCTGGATGCGCTTCTGCAGGATAGGGTGAACCCAAAAACGACGGCGTTTGGCCCTCCGACACATCTGAGACTTCCAGAGGAGGTAAACAACAAAGCAGCGATGGTGGTTATCTTAGCCATGGTCGTCAGTGACGTCTTGACGCCCCGACGTCCAGTTGTTGATGCCAAGATGAAGGAGAAACTTATCATTGCGGTGTGCGGCTACCTGGAGCTATATGATACTACGTGTCTACTCTGCAGAGACCGCAACAAAAAGGAGCAGGCTTGGGTGAAAGTTGCCGAGGAGACTGGTCTACTTGGTAAGTTCTGTAAATATGTGTGTTTAATTAGTTTGCAGAATGGTTGTACTATGAACGTTAGCACTAGCTTAGCTCCGGTTAGCACAGCCAGCTTCCCCGCTACTCGCGCGAATGACGCGATGATGCGAATGAACAAAATGGTCAGGCGTCCAAACTCGGGCGTTACGGGCGGCGCGTTACTCGCGTCACACGCGTGTAATTCGCTTCACTCGCGCCCGGTGTGAACGCAGCTTTAGAGGTGTTCCGGGCACTCCCCACTGGTATTAGGCCCCAGGGCAGACCCAGAACATGCTGGAGGGATTACATATCTCATCTGGCCTGGGCACACCTCAGGGTGCCCCAGGAGGAGCTGGAAAGCGTTGCTGGGGAGAGGGGCATCTGGGGTGCTTTGCTTGGACTGCTGCCCCCGTGACCCAGCCCAGGATAAGCAGATGAAAATGAATGGATGACTTTTCTCTCACTATGTTTATTATGTACCAATTCAGCACAAGAAATTCCTTGTATGTGGAAAAACCTACTTGGAGATTAGGCAGATTTTGATTATGATTCTCACATTCTGTATATTGGTATTGGCACTGCTGTGGTTACATTTTTGAAGAGGAAATGAAAAGCCTGATCTGAAGAAAAGAGACAGACAACTTGAGACTCACCTTTTATTTATTTCTAATCTCTATTATTTCTAAATTGAGTCTTAATTTTTTGTCTTTCTTTTATGTTTTATTGGGAAGAACTTAAATAAATATATTTCACTTACTTATTGCTCCTCATTTTCCTCCGTCTCTATTCGCTCATGCAAAGTTGTATACTGTGTTTATCTGGATTGTTGTTGGCAGCTACTTTGTGTTGCTAAAATATCGGGGGCTGTATTCTCTAAACAGCCGAAGGCTAAAAGTAGCTCCTGTCTGCCTGAGTTAGGAGAAACAGGCGAGCCAGTTGTAACTTTAAGACTCCTTAGTTTTTGGTCTAAGAGGATTTCACAAAGCATTTTAGTGCTAAAACTAGCTCCTGAGTGTGAAAGAAGTTAAAGGGTGCTCGGAGGACTCCTAAGTCACAAAGATGTGCTTCATGTCGCGTCTGGCTTGTGTCAGCGTTTTGGGAAAATCCAAAGATAATACTCCCCTGTGTACTGATGAATATTGCATTTCACATTCACCGACACAGCCAGGTCACCTTTCCACCATAACTTCATTCATTCATAAAAAGTAATGTCATTCATAACAGCAGGGTGTAGCCGGTCCCTCCTCTTAGCTTTGGAGTTTTCTCAGCTCAATTAGTGAAAGTTGCTCTCTGGAGTTTTGTGAATACGTCCTCAGAGGACACATTTAGGAGGGCTCCCAGTGTCAGATAAGACACTGTGCTGTGATGTGACTAACAGCACGTCCATAAACAATTTAACTTTAAACAGATTGTCGAGTGGTACAGGAGCAGGGTCTGGCATAATAAAATGATGGCACACGTAGGGTTGTGTTTGCATTAAAAAGAGCATAAAATTAAAATACACCACTGGAAACTAACATTGAAAAGTCTTTTGTAACCCTGAGGCTGGAGGAAATGTAAATCTTAACATCTGTAGGATTGTACCTTGGCTAATTGCATTTTCTCTCACTATATCTGATTAAATATTCATGTGGATAATGAATCTGCTGTTGGAATTTAATGTCCCCTAATGCATTAAACTGGAGCCATACTGGGACAATCAATAATATTTCTACTGAATGTGTTTAAAACCGTACGGAGGGGAATCCTCCTGGTAAGGTGTGTGTGTGTGTGTGTGTGTGTGTGTGTGTGTGTGTGTGTGCCTGGTGTTTTAGGCAGTTCGGCAGTTCCAGGACACACTGATTGATGAGCTTTTGCCCCCTGCTGCTAACTGATGAAACACAAGAACATAACAAACAGTCTCATGCCTAATTTATACTTCTGCTGCTGTGGACCTACGATTCTGTGCCAGAATCCTGCACCTGTCATTATGTCTAAGTCAAAGCCACATCCGTTGATAAATGTCCCGCAACCTGACCCCCACCTATGTATAAATACACACAGGCTACAGTCACTCACGTTAAGCGGGATTCTCTGTTCTTGAATTTCAAATCCAGTGGAGTAAAAGTCTCTTTCACTGGTTGTACTCGATGCCGGGATGGTGAAAATATTCCAATCAATCACTGCCAGGTTAGGAAACATTTTAGCATGCAATAGCTAATCAGTCAATCACATGGCAGCAACTCAATGTATTTAGGCATGTAGACATGGTCAAGACGACCTGCTGAAGTTCAAACTGAGCATCAGAATGGTGAAGAAGGGTGATTTAAGTGACTTTGAACGTGGCATGGTTGTTGGTGCCTTTAAGTGACTTTGAACGTGGCATGGTTGTTGGTGCCAGAAACTGCTGATCTACTGGGATTTTCACGCACAACCATCTCTAAGGTTTACAGAGGATGGTCCCAAAAAGAGAAAATATCCAGTGAGCAGCAGTTCTCTGGGTGAAAATGCCTTGTTGATGCCAGAGGTCAGAGGAGAATGGCCAGACTGGTTCAAGATGATAGAAAGGCAACAGTAACTCAAATAACCACTGGTTACAACCAAGGTCTGCAGAAGACCATCTCTGAACCAACAACACGTCCAACCTTGAAGCAGATGGGCTACAGCAGCAGAAGACCACACCAGGTGCCACTCCTGTCAGCTAACAACAGGAAACTGAGGCTACAGTTCACACAGGCTCACCAAAACTGGACAATAGAAGATTGGAAAAACGTTGCCTGGTCTGATGAGTCTGGATTTCTGCTGCCACATTCAGATGGTAGGGTCAGAATTTGGTGTAAACAACATGAAAGCATGGATCCATCCTGCCTTGTATCAACGGTTCAGGCTGCTGGTGGTGGTGTAATGGTGTGGGGGATATTTTCTTGGCACACTTTGGGCCCCTTAGTACCAACTGAGCATGGTTTAAACACCACAGCCTACCTGAGTATTGTTGCTGACCGTGTCCATCCCTTTATGACCACAGTGTACCCATCTTCTGATGGCTACTTCCAGCAGGATAACGCACCATGTCACAAAGCTCAGATCATCTCAAACTGGTTTCTTGAACATGACAATGAGTTCACTGTACTCCAATGGCCTCCACAGTCACCAGATCTCAATCCACTAGAGCACCTTTGGGATGTGGTGGAACGGGAGATTCGCATCATGGATGTGCAGCCGACAAATCTGCAGCAACTATGTGATGCTATCATGTCGATATAGACCAAAATCTCTGAGGAATGTTTCCAGCACCTTGTTAAATCTATGACACCAAGAATTTAAAAGGGGGTCCAACCTGGTACTAGCAAGGTGTACCTAATAAAGTGGCCGGTGAGTGTATCTGCCTGTAAGTGTCAGCACACGTCATTTTATGTTAAGCAATGCTAATTTCCATTAAAACATGTTAAAGGTAACTCCCATTATGTGTTGTTGTATCGAGCTAACGGACTAAGCACTATTTGTTATCTGCCACATGGTTTTAACAATTAGAATCAGAGTAAGGTTTATTAACACGTAGGTTTTCACTTACAAGGAATATGTCTTAGTAATACAATAAACATATTAAGAGGAAATAAAATCGAAGGCAAAGTACTGCAACAGTCAAAAACATAAATACAGAACAGGAAATAATACAAATATAAAAGATGTACTATAAAAATATTATAACATCACAAAAATATGTACAATAGAGCTGTTTCAGCTGTTATATTAGGAGTTATTTCAGCATTCTACTGTACTGATTGAATATGCTTAGTTTTTATACACAATTCTGCTGTTCTACTATGAATAAACACTATTTTTTATTAGTTAAAAAGGTGAGTGGGACGGGACAGGAAGAAAAAAGAAAGTACTCCTGTATTGCCCCCTAGACAGTACTCAGCATGTAATTAATGTCTGCATTTTGGATAATGTCTTCTTTGGCTCAGAGGGGAGCTTTTTAAAGTCTGAGAAAATAACCCAGATGATGTCATCAGGGTCTAACAAAAGACACTGCTGAGTTGCATTATGGGAATTGCAGGTGCCCAGTGTTTTCAGAGCTTTACTCATACTGCAGATGAGGATATCAGGATATCTCGACCCCTGCTGCTTTGACTATGACCACCATCATCTTTAATTCTCTCTCGTGAGCCTCCCAAAGTAATAACAGTGCCATGCTAAATCTCTGGAATGTCCCTTTTATATCCTGCTGTGTTTTATAACCATATTTAAACAGCATATCTAAGTAAAACCCTGACATTGTACGTGCCCTTCTGCTGTTTCACTCTTGCTCTCATTACACTGAAAACACTGTGTTAATTGGGTGCTTAGGGGCGTGACCGTCGAACCGGACTCCATGAAAGCTCGCTGACACTCAACGAGGTCATTAAGTCTCTGTTTGCAAGGTGCTGCCAAACTTCTGTGGATTGTGTGTCTTTGGCAGTCTGTGTGTGAATAATATAGACAGAACAAATTATCAAGAGATGCCTCCGCAGTGTCAGGAAAAGCTTGAACTTTACCAACAGCCTACCTCATTTATTCCTCCCCGATGCCAATTTTTCTCATTTACACATTTCGCACCGCTGTTGTATCACAGATGCCAACATTCAAATTGCATAAATGGAGGCTCTGTGATATTTAAAGGGACACTCTGCTGATTTTCAATTAGCTTTGTATCAAAGCAATTTGGGTTGTATGTGTAAATAATCTTCCTGCATCTTGCCAGCGCCCAGATAACCCCTGCTCATCTCCCAGAGTTTCCAGTGTACTTCAACATTTTCATGTGTCACCACCAGGGACACAAAGAGTATAGAAGCAGATCAAACTCTCTCTCAAACTCAGATCCTATGGTAAAACTAGGTAGTGCTGATCAAATACAAACCAAGAATCTGTTACTGTATTGCCTTTTACTCGCCTAAAATGTCTTCAGAAACATATTTTAGTGCACTGTTTGGCTGTAATATGAGGATTTGTGAACAGGAAGTGGGCACTGTACTGTATTTTAAAAACAGAGGCTAAAAATATTGAGATCAAATGGTAAACCTAAGCAGTGCTGATAAAATACGAACCCAAATCTTTTACTGCTTTGCCTTTTTCTCGCCTGTTACGTTTTTAGAAACATATCTTAGCTCACTGTTTAACCCTTTGTGCAGAGAGACAACAATCTCCCGAGGCCATTATGGGGAAATACTTGCAGCACCGCATGTTGTCACCACGTTTGCACGACAAAAAAGGTAGGGTACCATAATGATGTGAGGATGCGGAAGATATAGGCCTTTGCTCTCAGCTGCAAAAAGAATGAATGCTCTAGCTTTTATATTTTTCATTTTAGATCAATATATACAGGATCATGCAAACAACAATCTCCCGTGGCCATTATGGGGAAATACAGGTGGCACTGCACGTTGTCACCATGTTTGCAATGCACCCAAAGTAAAGTAACGTAATGACATAGTGATGGGAAGGACAGAAGCCTTAGCTTTCTGCTGCAAAGACAATGAATACTCTAGCTATTTTATTTTAGATTGATATATACAGGATCAAACAAATCAATCAAACAATCTCCTGCCGCTGTTCGCTGAGCGTCTGTTTTAAAGGGTTCACTATAACACAAGATCATTTTCTGTTTCAAAACAGACAACTTCACATTTCGTCACCCACCAGCGGGAGCTTTACAATGCCCCAAGAATAAGTCCAAAAGACCCGGAAATGAGTTTGTATTTTAGCACTCCCGCGTCCTTCATCTCAAAGTCAACAGGTTTTTTGAATGGGTTTTTGGCTGGATGCCTGAAAAAGGTCTGTGGTTAACACAAGCTTAACAGACATTTACATTTTATACTACCACATAAAATGTGTCAGTAAATACTCAATTGCTGAATGTTGAAGCTAGTGCTGCACGATTGTATAAAAATGTGCGATTGCAATTTGAGTGGACAATATCGCGATTTGCAATTGCGATTACAATATAATACATAAATGGTATCATTAGTCTTCTTGTTTGATTCAGTGTTTCCCCTACATTATATCAGGGGGCACTGACCTGACATAGTTACTTTATGGACAGTGTGTTAATAACCATGAACAGACTGAGCACAGTCAAACACGCTGCTCACACAGCAGCGCAGCATGGCACTGTACACACAGTGGAGCGAGCCTGTGTTGCATTCAGGCGTTGTCACGTAAATGACAAATTCCATCACGCCGTAGCACAACACAGCAGCATGTCAAGTCGGCCAAACCTGAGCAAAATTGCTCAGTTTTTCATTTGTTATTATATAGTTTGTTATGGAGTCCGTGATTTCCCCATTACACTTACAAATGTTTGCGTAACTGTGCTTGGATGTTGTTTTATGAGGCTCTAGCGGCTTTCAGTTGTCTCTTTGTCTTTAACGTTACACGGCTTGGCTTTCTCTCGCATGCACTCTTCCTACTTTTCCCTGTGCTGTCTCGAGTGCTGATATAGATTGGTCGTGTTGCCGCGGGACGTGGCGACTTTAACTTTTAAACTTTTACACAGCACGTCTTTCTGTTCAACGTCGCAGTACCTGAATCCAGTGTATCGCCATGTAACAGACGTTTTTTTTTCGCCACCAACTCAGGCTGTTCATGGTCGTGCTCATGCTCTTCTTCAGCGTCTGTGTTGGTCACTGCTGCACGCCGGCTGCACGCACCAGGATAGCTTGTGGGCGTGATGTCAACAAACTCCACACACTACAAGAGAGGCAGTCACGTTCACAGGCACACGTTAACATTTATTTACATTAAATCGCAAATCGCAGCCTTTTATGCGGTTATTTAATCGCACAGCCTGACATCGCGATTGCGATTGCGATTAGATTAATTGTGCAGCACTAGTTGAAGCTTTAATTCCAGTTCTGACCAAAGATTGGCAACGAGATGAAACTGTTGCAAGTTTCAGCAGTGTCAACCGGTTGGTCTGAGCTCGACTCACGTAGAGTCAGCTGGTTTTAGAACATACTGTAAAGCACATCACCTGTTTCTACAGCCAGTCGGCTTGTAGTAAAGTCCACTGGTCAAGTAAAAATGACCACAGACGACTTGTTCGCTGTATGCGCTTATGTCCCGCCACACACACACATTCTCATTGACTGATTAATTGCCGCTGCTTATTTATATTATTGAAGTGTATTTATTGTGAATACTGTCCATCTGATGTTTGTTTTGTTTCCGTTTTTTTGCCGTTTCATCACTACTACAAATGCAGCTCTAGCCAGTATCTCACTATCACTATCCTCATTCATATTTTAAGAAGCTACAAATTATATTCAGCCACAAAATAAACCTGAAATGCTGAAAATCAGAACAGAAGTTTAGAGAGTTGTTGCATAGAGATGATACATCATCTCATCTAGTTGCATTGGTGTGAACCGGCAGGTCTTTGTCGCCAATATTTGGTCTGAATTGGGATTTATATTTCTTAAAAAAAAGCGGTTGCTAACAAGAGGCTACATGAGCCTACAGAGCTTAATCATGCTGACCACGGCATTACAGACTTGTTGTGGTGGCATCATTAAGTCATGCAACTGTAGTCTAGTTCACAGTCCAAAAGTGGGTTGCGGGTCCATTCTGAATGGACCATAAGTGACTCATGAACATGTCAAGTTTGTAAAAAACAAACGGAAAGCTACCTGACAGAGACAGCAAACTTGCTCGACGACATGGCCAAATGAAAGTATGACACTGTATGTATTGAACTGTGTGGACCTTGAACTAATGACCAAGGATAAATCTGGACCCCATGGCTGGATCAGTTGGGAACCACTGATCTAGTTCATTTATAGACGTATGCTGTTTACTCCTGATGATTCAATTAAGCTTCAAAAATCATAAAAATAGTCTTCATTTGTGAGGATTATCTTGCTGAACAAAACCTGTACAATTATTTTCTGCAATAATCCAATGTACAATGCCAAAATCCCACAGGCTTTTTGATGAGGGAACCAGGGGTACAAAAACTTCCACTCTATTGGTCCAGTGCGGTGCAGTTCATTCTGCTAGTTGTAGGTTTTCTACCTCTTCAGCAAAAGCAAATTACACAGTCATTTTGTCCTGTTTTCTCTGGTCTAATAGCACCAATTTTAAAAGTATTTGCATTTTACTACTGCAGACATTTTATAAAAAAGACAACCATTCTTGAAGTGAAACACTTCTTTCATGGCACTGACTGTTGAGCAAGTTTCTCTATTTTATTTGATTAACTTCTGAGTGAGTGTGTCCATAACCGCATGCATAATATTAAATGTTTTGTATAAATTTATGAATCTGAGTCAGTCTACTTTTGTCAGTGAGTTTGACGGAGCCAGCCGGTTTAACTCAAACCAATCAAATGAGGAATGGAGTTGAAATAAAACACTTACTCTTTCAACAAAGCCTGTCACACAAATAAAAGACTCAATTTAATTCTGTGAGGCGACATTTTCCCCATAGATTTTGACTTTACATCAAATTTAAATTCTGCTGGGGTTCTTTTCTTCAATTTAGAGATTCAAACTGAGTATTTCAGAATCAGGATGCGAGACATTCTTGATGTCACATATGTCACTTGTATTTGCCGAAAGCAGGCATGTGTAAGGGCTGCAATAAACTCATCTTTTGACACCTTGCTCACAGCTGGCAAATGTAATTCATTTTGGTCTCATTGGTCTCTTGATTTTTTTTTTCCCCCCTCTCAATCTCGAGTCCCTTTAGAGCTCCGGGAGGCAGGACACGAGGCAGGATCTTCAGACGTTACCAAAGGCAATCTAACGGACAAAAAAAACCCTTTAGGTCTACAGTTCAACAAGTCAATTCCACGTCGCCTCTCCAGCACTCTCCTCTCCCTCAGGTCCTTGGAGTGTTGTTATTCCAAATGAAAATGAATGTCCTGGCACTCCATCTTGGTGTACCTAAACACACATGCACCAACCTCGCATTCACTACATCCGCTCCTGAATTCCCCCGGCAGCCCGACAGAGCCTCACCCTTAATTTGATTCCTGATTCCCTCCCTTACAAGTTGTTTGTCTGTAGAAAGCAGCTGGTGATGCTTATTCCCCCAGCGTTCTGCAGATTTACTTGACTCTCCCTCATTCAATGAAAGTTACAATCGCACTCCTTTTCTGCGCGACCTTGCAGGCACCTCCATGTGGCGGTGAGGGGGAGGGGGGGGACGGAGCAGGTGGAGGGAAGGAACGTGGGGATATGGAAAGGTTGAGAGGAAGAGGAGGTGGAAGAGGAGGAGGAGGGGGGACAGTGAGTGTTTGTAAAGCGACTCAGCGGAGCATTGAGGATTCTTGCTGAGAGAGGCCCTTTGATGGGCGACAGGCAGGCGTAGTGTTTGGCAGGCCACAGGAGGCTGGTGGTGTACAGGACTAATGCGGCAGACACAAATCCTGTGATCAATCATGTTTAGCGGCCAACAACTGCGCTGGCAGAACCCTCGGGCCGACTCATGAGCTGGAATGCTGAGGCACAACAAGCCAGTGGAAAGTGCTGCGCCGGTGTCTTTTCCCCTCTGGGTGATCTGTGTTTGTGTGTACCCGGCGCCCAGGTGTGTTTAAATGTAAACTCATGTGTTTGAGTTGACTGCCTTAGGTTTGTATTTTTTATATCTGGATGTCTATTTTAATATAAAAAAAGTTTTTGAGATTTGCATGCAGAGTGGATGTATATATCTGTACAGTATCTGTGTGTGTGTGTATGTGTGTGTGTGTGTCTGTTTGTGTGCGAGCCCCAAGGCAGCGTCAGCATAAGACCGGAGTTGTGTACAGCTGATAGGCTTCAAGAACCATTCTCCTTCTCTCTCAGCCACTTCAAGTAAGTAATTTCAGAGGAGAGATGTCACTTGTACTGCTGACATGTTTTAATGTGACTCTCGGTATTAGCTGAACGTCTGGTCTCGGTGACTGCACTTTCCCCCCCTCTGGCAGAGCGGTGGGGGGAAGATGATGGAAGGGTGAAAAGTGCGATCAGATTGGTGAGGATGTAGCTTTCTGAGGCGTTCATGTTCTGGTGCCAGGAATCGACTTAGCTTTGATATGGTGGCGCAGTTTCAGCTGTCACAGCCCCGCCATCGGCTGAGAAATCATACAGAGGAATCTTCCAAGCCAATGCCAACCAGGCTTTTAAACTTGTGAATATTCCGCAATTATGGCGACGCCTGAAACAAAATGAGCCACTTTTATTACATTTACAATCCTTGTACTGTAGGTCCTGTAAAACCTCGGCTTTCAGTTAGAAGCCACAAGTTGGGGAGTTTTTGACAGCGACACATGCTCGTGTTTAATAAATCATCAGATAAAGAAACTCAGTTATGAGGAATCAGTTTTTATGAGGCTGAGTTTGAGTCAAGAGCTGTGGCATTAGAAGTTCCTCCTCATTAAATGAACTTTATGAGAGAGTTGCCCACAACAGATCACATATCTCCTATTCTCCTCTCCACATAACTTCAGTCACAATCAGAAGTCACCAGATACGTTGGCTCTTAACTTTTCAAAATTAGATGCAGCCGAGCTAACTAATGTCTATCATACGCTTAAGGACTCTGAAAAGACTTCAGAAATACTTTTAAAAGACTAAAGTCTGACAAAGAAAATGTGAGTTTTAGTCACGCACGATAAACTTTTTGCAAAGACTGAGAATCTTAAGGGGTCACTATTTGACAACAACTAGATTCTTTTTGAGATTATTTCCCATCCTGCTCCTGGGGGAAAATACTACACCAAACTGCTTCTAAGAAATATGATATATTAACAATCCCTTACCTTTCTGAAAAAACACATTATTCTAGACTAGGGCTGACCTTCGACTTTGAAAATCGAAGCTTCGGAGCTCAGATCGATTTTAAATCGAAGCCTTCGACGTCCAAAAAAGTTAATAACTTACAAACTATGGTGAAAAGGTAGTTTCTTGCAACCCTAGAATTAAGATAAAAATATTCAAAAACGAAAAAACACTTCTGGTTGCTGATAAGTATTGTTTAACTTTTGATTTAACACTAAAAATTAAAACCCTCAGCGCGCACTGCAGCACAAGCAGACAGATGGGCGACTCAGAGCAGCATGTGTCACTGACACCAGACTCAGAGCGCAGCGGACAGGTGGCAAATGTCACCATCAGCATATTATTTTACATCAATAAAATCTATTTTATCATTATTTTAAGTCACATTGTTGAATTTAGTTGTCTGTGTTCAAGCAGGATAATAGGTCTCCCATAATAGGTCTTCTATGCAACCAGTTGGCAAATCTCTTCAGGGCACCCTATTTAAAATGCTCTGGCCTGCCTACTGTTGCTGCTTCCTCTGCAAGCCGCTTTGCAACCCTCCTCCACCCCAGCTCCTCCTTTTCATGATGTGTCTGACTTATCAATGTCATTTCTGTTTGTCATTCATGCTGCTGTTTTTTTTCCCGGGGATGTTTGCTGCTGCTCTCCCTGCCTTAGGCTTTCCATGTAGGCGCAAGGAGGGGCAGAGAGGTGTGCTCTCTCTACCTCAGGCTTTCCTTGTGTGCACGTGGAAGGGTAGAGAGGTGTGCACTCTCCGTCTTAAGGCTTTCCACGTAGGCGCGTGGAAGAGGCTTTCTGCACAGGCCTTGGAAAGGCAGAGGGGCCCAGAACAGAGCCATACCGCCAAATATAATACTGCAAATGGAAATAAAGTTTTCTTTGACTCAAGTGTTCCTGACTGAATTATTATTGTTATCAGTCAGAATGACTCTCACAGAAATGAAAACAGTGGGGTTATTTTTGGTTGAACAAACACTTTATAACTGGAACTGGAACTTTAAATATACTTGAAAGTATGTAATAAAAAAACTCTCCCTAAGTCTGGTAATAACTCAAATAAAAGTGAGATTCTCTGCTTTTTTCAATACTGTAGATGAGCAAATGTTTACTGTATGACAACCATCAATTTTCATACCATGGTATACCTTGAAACCGGTATATCACTGGAACCCTAGTCAGAATATCAAGAAGAGAAAAGACCGACTTAAGACAGCTCAGACTGGGTTTTATGACCACCTTACACCAAATGATTAAGATCATGACCTCACCAACTGATGTAAAACTGTCATGATTTTATTACAGAATTGGAAACTTGTCTGCAACACTGAAATCACTAAAAAAAAGTGGGGAAAAGGTTTGTGTAAAAGATAGAAGGAGATACAGAGTAAGAATTTACAGTAAAGTCACTGAGAAAATTGCCTCTAATCTTTCCTTCCTGGTCGAGGTGGTGTAGTGCTGCAAAGTCGTTCCGCCTCACCTCTCCCAGGAGTGTCACGAGTGTTGACGGTGCATTCTCGCAAAAAATTCTCCTGGCGTGGTAGATACTAATTGCTTCAAATGATTTGGCTTGGGTCTCTACTTTTCCAAAAAGTCTCAGAAGGTAGGAGCACTTAAAGAAGACAGTCAGAGAAGGTTATTTGTTTCGGCTTGCTTAGCTGAGTGCACTTACATGACAGCCTTGTCTTTAAAGGCTGTGTGTGCATGTTTGTCTAACTGGCGAGGCAAAAATGGCTGCAGCCGCCACACGTCTACAGCCAGGGGAGCGTTGGCCAAGCTGAAAGCTTCAGCTGCCCATTATCCAAAATCAGGATAGAGAGAAAAGCAGGAGAGGGGAGCTTTAGTCTTCCTGCTGATTTGCCATTAGCAACTGGACTCACAGTTATAAATCTACCTGGTTGCAGCTCTTCCCCGTACGCCTCCATTTCTCCTCCTTTGGGTTTTCAATCTCCCACCTTTCCTCTTTCGTTTTCTCTCTGCTGCACCAATCCCACTCCTTCCTCCCATACGCTTTTACCTCTCAAACAACCTCTCGCTTCTGTATCTCACTCTCTCCACTCCTCCTCTGTCTGTTCTCACCCCCATGTCTGGCTCCTACCGACTGCCACAACGCATCGCCACCGCCACCAATCTCACAGTCTGATAGCCAGTGTCTGGTGCTGCTGCGGGCAGGGAGGAGGGCAGGCAGCAGCTGGGGAAGGAGCAGGAGGTACGGACTGCCTCCAGCCTCCCAGGGCTGAGGTGATTTTCAGCAGCCGGTCTGGCAGCCGCCCCCGCTACATCGGTGTAATCCAGTTAGCCGGCCCGAGGACTCTGAATTAACTGATTATGTGGATTAATTAAAACACTTAGAGTGTGCTAATACGGCTGTGTGCGAGTGGGGCGGAGGCGTTGAGGGCATCTAACGTGATTCTGGTGTAATTCTGGGTCACTGGCAGTCATTATTTTTTCTCAGTGTGTAACTCCCTGACTAAGAAGCACTTAAGTGTTGAATGTTATCAGTGTTTTTGCTTCAGTTGGCTTTTTTTTATGATGCAATTATGGAAATCGGTGAATGAGCAGAAAGAAAAGACAGAGGTGGGAACAGACAGAGGAGCCTCTGATATTGTGAGGCAGAGACAGAAGAGAGATTTTTTACAGGAACATCTGGACTTAGATGAAACTGAAAAAGTGGAGAGCCGAAAGAGAGTCGACAACAAAGCAGGAATACAGAGTGAATTTTGTAGTGTGAGGAAACAAAGTTCCTGAAGTTCCTGTCAGAGCAGTTTCTGAATTGGAAACATGCTTAGAGTTGTGCTTCGATTTATTTCTGCCTTGCTAGAGCACTGCTGTCAGTCTGTCTCCTCCGTCCACCTGCAGACCAATTTTATGTGTGTTTGGAACATGCTGGAGGTGACTTAGCCTCCACACTGGGGACGTCACACATGCCTGCTGGCCAGGTATCAAATAACGATTTATGCTTTGCCCTGATCCTCCTCCAAAAACCACCATAGCACTAAACTTTAGCTAAGAAAGTTGAAAAGTTGTCCTCTCAACAAAGGTCATCAGATCATTATAAGGTAATTATAACAGCATAATATATTACAACTACAATCTCAAAATCCATCCATCTTTCTGACTGGAGGAAAACAATCCTGCTCAGAGTCGATTGCTTGTTTGCAGCTCTGTCACTAACATTAAGCGGATGAGACGATTTGATTACACTGATATAAAAAGCAGCTGATGCCACTGGTGTGTCACTCAGCTTCAGAGAGGACTACTACAGGAACACAGATGAATACAGAGGCAGAAGGTCCACACTGCTTTCTAATTCCAAGCCCATAATTTGAGTCATTCATGCGTGCTTTGAAATACAATGCTGTTGTTTTCTCTTTCGCCGCCTGCCTCCAAATAAGGATTATCTGGTGCTCAAACCTGACAAATTCATTTTTTAACCGGAACAGGATATCATGGCAGAGATACACAGTTGGGAATTAATGTGGCGTGAAACAGGACTTGGTTCCAAAAGTTTAAAATCCAACTCTGCACAGTATTTTTATGGGGTTCTTTTTAAATAGTGTATAACACTTCTACTGAAATTGTTGAAATACTGAATGAAGCTGAAATGGCAGCTGAAATTAAAATGTTAGATTTCAGAGTTTCAAGCCATTAGTCGACTAGTCACCCGCATGTTTACGATATCAATTTAATTATTAAATGATATATTGTGGGCGGGGCAACACAATGGTTTGAGTTGAAGGTGTGAGAAAGAATAGTATCAGTAACATTGTTAACACTGTGCTACATTACAGAGAAATACAAACCGTACTAATGAACCTTCATTAATATAGGCCTATATTTTATCTACAAGTGCACGTCACACACTGAGCGAGCCGCCTGTTAATGACGCTGTCGGCAAAGCAGTAATGATTGTGCTAAGTGGCTAATGGGCATGTAGCTACTTCCATGTTTCAGATGATACGTCATGTTTGTAGTCGACCAATGAAGATGAGTTTACATATCACCTTGGGTTCGTCCTTCACCTTCTCACAATTCCTGCCCGACATGTTATTAACTAGCCTGTGTAATAAACGTAGGTACCAGCCCTGGCAATTAGGTGCGTACTTTGTAGCTTCTAACTGAATCTCTGCGGTTTGGAGTTTAGTTTCTACTTAAGATATCTGCTTTATTTTACTGTTTAATGTTCGTTTTCAGCCGTATAGGAGTCTTAAGTTACTGCTGATGAAAACCCAGCATTTACTTATTTTGCTGCTTCACAGTAAAAGTTTATACATAACAAAATAACAGGAGGACTTTTATTGTGTATAATCTATAGGAAATTAAATGTGTTATTACTGCAAATATAGCAACGCCAAGCCGTTAAGGCTGAGGTTTGGGCTTTCACTTTCATTGGAGATACTGTTTACAAACGGGAGCTGACATTCCTGCAGATTATACCTTTAAAGTTTCAGATTAAGTGAAGCGTAGCACAAGTTGACGTGTCAATTTAAACATAAAATCTGAGTAAATTATATGTAAAAGTATCAGTGTAGATTTTGAGGGAGATGCAAGGACTACATCAACATAAGAATGTGCATTTTCTACAGCCAATATTGGGGTGAACTGTCCCTTTTGAGTGCCAGACGAGGTGTACATTTTAAATTGTGCTGAAGGAATCATTTAAGGTGGAAGTCCTGAAAGAAATGAATGCAGGTTCAAGTGTATAAACTGAAAGATGTCACTTCAAGTGTCGAGAGGAGGCACTGAAATGGTTAAAATGTCAGTTCAAGTGTTGGTGATAAACTTAGTTGGAAGTGTCAGTTGAAGTAGAAGTCTTGAAAGAAACTAATATCAGTTGAAGAGTACAAACTGAAAAAGAAATATGTCAGCTGAAGTGTAAGTTCTGGGAGCAGTTGTGAAAGTGTGACTCCAAAGAGGTGAGGAAGATTGGTTCGAAAGGTGAAAATCTGAGACTTGAAACCGTTGTGTCAGTTGAAGGGTAAGCATTAAAGGAGCTGAGACATTCGTCAAAGTGAAATCACTGAAAGCAAATTAAGTATAATTAAGTAGGTAAAAAGTCAGAAATTTATGTAGTGAAGCTGCTAGCTGAGTCAAAGCAGTCGAAGCTAAACTAATATGATGTACTGAGCACAATGGTGGAGATTGGTTTAAAGTCTGCAGCCCCTCTCAGGCTACACTCAGCCACAGGGTAAGAGAGCTGTTACCTGGGGCTAAGGAAGCTTCACACTGATACATCCCACAGTGGGCTAACCCTGACTTAAGCCTACGGCTCTGGAGCAGGGTTATCTCCTGAAGATCAACTAAACACAAGGCTAAACATTTCCAGTGTGAACAGTTACTCTCTTGCTCATTTTCTAAGATAGCATGAACGCAGTGGTATCATGTGAAACTAGAAGACCTAAGGCAACCACTGGTACCAACCATGTTGGCATAGCTTGTCAGGAAGGGAGCTAAATAACACTCAATAATTAGGCTAAATTTTGGAGAGGGAACAACTGGCATGGCCATTTTCAAAGGGGTCCCTTGAACTTGAACTCTCACCTAAAGATATCTGAGTGGAAACAGTTCAACAAAATGCAAAATCTTAACTGTAGTGGTAATAGTCTCTGCACGTCTGATAATCAGTTATATTAACTGTAAGATAAGAAACCACAGTCTTATATTGACCTTGTTTTCAATTAGCCTGTATGCGACAACAGCCACCACTATTTCCTTCCATGCTTCATCCTTCTTTTTTCGATCACGGTAAGAGCTAGAGGACACATCATACAGGCAAGGCTTCTGCTGCCACAACTCCACAAGGTTTTCGTCTTTGCTGGAAACTTGCACATTTCTTTAAGCGTGTTTTGCCTCCATGGCGAGCTGCTCTCCATCTGTTTGATTGAGTTTAGCGCCAGTGCGTCATTTCATGCTGCATTTCTATTGGTTGGTTAGTAGGCGTAGGTCGTAACAGCAGTCACACTGTGAGATGGTCATCCCAAATTTCTGACACCATCAGAATTTTATCCCAGACTGTCTTTGACTGCAAGATCCTGACAACGGCCATCCTTGAACCTCTCTCACTGTGTCACTTAAGGCCAAAACACACCGGCGCCGTATGACGCGCGTCAAAACAGCCGCCCCCATTATTTTCTATTTACAAACCCACACCGGCGGCGACTCAACACGCGTCGACGTGCCGCACTGCAGCACTGTACACTATTGTCCTATTTTTTCAGCGTCGCCACCCTTAAAAAAACGCTATTTTGTACTTCCCAGCTCCTGCGGACTGGAGTGTGCAATAGAAATCTGGTTGACGCCCCGCAGCGCGACGCTTTTTGTGTGTGTTGGGGGCGGCACTTGACTCGCGTCAATGACGCCACCATCATATGACGCCGCCGGTGTGTTTTGGCCTTTAGGACCACCATTTTAGAGCCACGACCAAAGATATCACCCCGTTTCTTTCGAGTTGGTCATCTTTCAACTGAGACAGACCAAAATTGCACAGTGTAACTGTGACTTTAGGGGCCCCATCTGGCCACCCCCATACAAAGTTTCTGGGAGCACCTTTAAGTGTGAAGTGAAGCTAATGGAATTTGTGTCACATATTTGTTGTCCAATCACATGTCACATCATGTCATCAGTGCCCACTGCTTTATGGTTACGTTGTAACCATGGTAATTACTACTAACCGAGGGAAACCTTGCTAACTTCAAACAAACAATACGTCCAGCATCAGACTATCGCGCCACATCTCGTAACATTGAACGCTCTCTGTCCACACTGGATCAGTTTCTCCGGTCTCCGGTCATGCCATGTAAACAAACCACTGACCCAGCAGCCGTGGTCTCTGAGTAACCACTGAAAAGGTGGGTGAGTACGAACTTCCTTATTATTCATACTCACAACAACACTATCACGGGTATCTTACAGATATCATTGTTGATACCAACAAGTTAGCTTGCTAGCATCCCTCACAATCCTTACCAGACACTCTCAGCTCCGTGGCGATCTCCCTCCAGACAGCTGCCAACTTATTTTGGTTTTTGTAGTGAAATAAGGAGGTATCCTATCTGCAATTCCTCATTTCAAGTCAGTCCTCATTCACTGCAGCGCTTTCAATGTGAACGACAGAATTGAAATAACTGTCCCACAAAAGTTTAGCTCTAAATGGCGCAACGCATTGCTCTGCATCGCATAACTCACGGGCAGTTAGGACAGTCTAGTAGAAAACAATGCAATCAAACTGATTTAGTTGCTTACGCTTGCTCGCATCATATCCACTTAAGACATCTTCTTTTCAGTCCGTCTTTCTCTAGTGTTCTCTCTTTTTGATGTCTCAGCATTGCTCTCACACTGAGCACTGCTAATGGCAACATTTAAACGTTGCTGTTTGCTTTTAAGGAGTAGTTACATGTAAATGTTTTATGTAAAATAAATAGTCACTTGTTCCAACATTCAACCCACGGCTGATAGAAGTGCAGTGTGAACCCTATAGCTCTGGGTTTAGGTTAACCCTGGATAAACAGTATGTGAAAAGCCACTGACTGAAGTTTCAAGGTGAAAGTATAAACGAGTATAAAAGGGCTGAAAAGCGAACCCTTCCATGGTCACTGAGAAATGGAAGTAAGGCTGTGTCAGTTATTGTAGACTTCTTATTAGATTACATATTGTCTTCACTAGATTATATCTAGAGAGGACAATAATAGCCAGCTTTGGAGGGTATATTTTCCAATAAAAACATTTTCCTTCTGACCTGGCCTGTCCTCATGTCCAGCCCTCATAAACCAAAGTTTTATGGCCGATTCTAAAGGGCAGTAGAGAGAACAGTAGGTGACCAGTCTACACATTACCTCTTGCTAGTTTTCTGTTATTGATTTAGCTTGTCCGGCAAATTAGACCCAATATAAATGTTCACTTTAGCATTCCTCTTTGTGTGTCCCTCAGCTTGAGCTCAAGAAATGAAAACACTTTTAAATGTTAGATAAATGTGTGCCACGTATAGACTGCAGAATGAAGCAAGAACCATTGGTTTAATTTCTGGCCGACATTCAAAGCATTTCTCTATTTCCAACTTTCCCCAGTGTGTAATTCAATATACCAAATATGGGTTTTGAACCATTCTCCTTGAAAACTAACAACACTGAAAAATAGATAGCATAGATGTTAGAACTCTGCGGCACTTTTTCCACCCTGCTAGACCTTTCCATCACCGCTGACAAGGCCATAACGAGTCCTGCCTGAAGCCTGCAGGAGCCCTGCTTTGATTTTTAGACAAGAACTGTCATACAAAGCCCACAATGCAGCCACAACCCAAGAGCAGGGGTTCACTCTCCCCCTTAAAAAATCCATAAAATCTGATCCTTCCTCACCCAGGAATCTGCTCAAACTTTAATCATCCCATGCTTTGACCACTGCAACACCAACTGGAGTCAGGCTGCTGAGATATTCTTTTAAACTGAAACTTGTCAATCATCCTGCGATTCTCGCGCGTCCTTCGACTATTCCCTCTTTGAACGAGGATGATAATAATGGAGCTGTAGCCTTAACAATGCAGCTTATCCAGTGCTCTAATCTATGCCACTAACCGCTGCTTTCCCCTCCCTGAGACCACTGACCATCACTTCTTTTGGCTCTGCTTTGTCTGCCTCGCCAGAGTAGAGTCACCTGTCTCCATTCAAAAAAAAAAAAACTTCATTTTTAAAATCTCTTCAAAAGCATGTGCTTCTCTTCATATCTGTCCAGTTTTAACTGTTAAAGGCTTGTACCAGAACAGAGTTTCCCACTCACTCATTGAGACGACCTGACCATTAGGGATGCACCGATATAGGTATTTTCAACTGATACTGATAAACGTCAATTACCTGCTTTTCATGACCGATAACCGATACGATGACCAATAATTTCACATTTTTGTATTTTAAAAAGAAGTCTGTAACCTGTAGTTTATGAACAACTGAGGGTAGGAAAGGCTTTGATGTAGTCCCACGATCGACTAGCCTACAGCTACCAAGTAGAATAGCGATAGGCTATGGATTCACCTCACACATTAACACTCAACTCAGACGAACAAGTAGTTGTGTCTCACACACACACAGTCAGAGAGGTAATGATACAACAAGTCGCTAACTGTAGCATCACATGGCTAGCGGTTATTATTAAGTTTAACAACAGTCAAGCCTTTTAAAAGCTTGGTGTTGGATGTAAGCTGCTGCTGCTAATTAACTTGTGCCAACAGTCTGGGGACGGTCCATCAGCACTTTGTCTAACCTATTCAGCAGTTGGAGATCAGACCCTCGGCACAATCCTGTCATCTTCCTCTGGATCTGAGAAAGATGTCCACACCGTGACATGTGTTACCCTCTAGACAGCGTGCTGAAGTTGTTGTTCTTCTGTGTTTATTGGCAGCTCACAGATCAAGTTTAAAGGCACATGTACCACCACCCACTGTGTCAAGTGTGTAGATGCAGTCCTTGTTCAGTCAATGAAAGCAGTCTGGCTTTGTATTATCAGAGCTATTTATCAGCTATAAGTTTAATCATCAGAATAATTAATAATTCTAAAAGTGTCCCATTATCTGTGGATAATTTATTGACCCGATATATATCATGCATCCCTATAATAATGGATCTGCGGCCTTAATAATGCAGCTCATCAGTGCTCTAATTTATGTCACTAATGGCTGCGTTCCCCTCTGTGAGACAACCTGACCATCACTTCTTTTGGCTCTGCTTTGTCTGCCTCTCCAGGGCGGAGTAACCTTCTGTCTCCATTCAGCAAAGAAAAATAACTTCTTTTTTGAAAATCTCTTCGAAAGCATGTTCTTCACTTCATATCTGTCCAGTTTCTAACAGTTTAAGGCTTGTACAAGAACAGAGTAACCCACTCACTCATTGTAAAATCCGCTCCTCGACTTGACATGAAGCTAAATGCCTACAATAAAGTGTAACTGTCACATTTCTCAAGTGGCACGGCACACAGTTTACCCGTCTCCCTGGCTTCACACACCATTATTCATCCTCTTACATGTGACATGCTGCGATTAGAATAGATGGCTTTGCCTACAGACAGGAAATTTCTGCAGTACATGTCAGTGTGACAGCACAAGACCACGGAGTGTCTGTCTTCTCCCACAGAGACAACATGACAGACACATACTGAAAGCAGGTCCTTAATGTCAAATTCAGTGTCATCTGGAAGAGCAGAAAGTATGTGTAGCAGAAAACACACACATTCAAACATTCAGGCAGGCTCAACGAAGCACAAAATACAGTCACTGTCCTACAGATATTTTATATGCAGGCAGGCACGCTCACACAGTTTTAAAAATGCAGCAGTGTACAGTTAATATGGGGGGTGAGCAGGTAACATTGTTTTTGCAGCATGTATTTCCTCTTAAATCAGATATTTAACAAGTTTTTTTTGTGCTTTTCAGTAGAAATGTTATTCAACCAAGGCTAAATATAACTGCATCAGATTTTTATGCTGATTTCCCAAAGCACAGTCGTCTTTCCTGCAATATAGCATGTTTTTGTTTGCATGGTCCAAGCAGTTTCCTTTACTACTGGCCATGCTATGTGCCACTACCTTACAATAATTTATGCTGTTCTATGCTAAAAACTGTCCCAGAACACCCAAAATGCATCAGAAATAGTCCCAAGACAATAAGCCTGATGTCAGTGTAGCTGAGGTCTAAATTGGTGGTCACATAACACACTGGGCATCAGTACAAGAGGAACAGCTGTAAAACTGCTGCAGTGCACACACTGAGAAGCCCCTCAATCATCCGTCATTAACTCATCACAACTTGATCCATTAGGTCCAACAGAAAGTGTCATTTTCATGTCAATCACGTGGCCCAGCAGGAAACACAAGAAGCAAGAGATGGAAACTTTACACACTGAGGGAGAAGCTTTCATAATAACTGGCTGCCATGTGTGGATACTTCATCTGATGTTTAATACATATGACACTGGCTTATATTGAAGACATTCTGACATGTGACAGTAGGGGTGTGCCATATCATATCGTTCATGATAATACTGGTGTTATTCTTAATATGATATGAAAAATTCATATTGTGATACTCGCAATATTTGGACTTGGTCATACTGAAGAGGCAGATACAATTTTGGCTTTCTTTAAAAATATTTAGAGGGCTAGCTCCTCTGATATATTGAGCATAGCGTTAGTTCAAGCAGGACCCGATGTCAAGCTCAGCTCACATCCCAGTTACATCAGCTGATCTCAACAGCCAATCAACTGATGGAGCAGCTGACTGATGCTGCTCTCCCTGCCTTAGGTTTTCCATGGAGGCGTGTGGAAGGGCAAAGGGGTGTGCTCTCTCCGCCTTAGGCTTTCCATGTAGGTGCATGGAAGGGCAGGGAGGTTTGCCTCTCTGCCTTAAGCTTTCCTCATTTCCACGTGGAAGGGCAAAGAGGTGTGCTCTCTCTGCCTTATGCTTTCCATGTAGGCGCATGGAAGAGGCTTTCTGTGTAGGCCTGAGAAAATGCAGAGAGGCCCCAGAACAGAGCCATACCGCCAAATATAATACTACAAATGGAAATAATGTTTTCATTGACTGAAGTGGGCCTGACTGTACTATACGTAGCGTGTTCCATATCTTTGGGGCGTAACTGACAAAGGCTGCATCCCTGATCATCCTCCAGCTGTTGCTGGGAACCTCCAATAAACCAGCAGCAGATGATCACAGTGTTCTTGGGGGCAAATAGTTAACAAGGAAGTTAGCAATGTAGCTTGGTCCGAGTCCATTTAGAGCTTTGTGTACAAGAAAAAGGACATTAAAATAATTTTGTAACATTGGCAAAATTACCCTTTGAATTGTCAAATATTACATGTGTATTTGATTTAATATATCATTATTGGTTTTTATGGATTTTTTTCCCCCAATCATTTCCATGCAGTTCAAATTTAATACAGAAATCTGACACTACACAGCAAACACCTCTTCATATGGGATTTTAGTGCTTCATCTATTTCATATATTTTTTCCAAATTAGGAAATAATACTAATGGCTTAATATTGACCTCTACAGTTCAATTCCCAAATTCTCATGATTACAACAGTAACCTTAAGTGCTATATTGTAGGCAACTGGACTTGCTTGAGTTTCCTGAAGATGTTTCACAGAATGGCGACTCTGCACCAGTCCGTTAGAACTGAAGAAGCCTCGTGTATGAGAGGTAAAACAGCTTCGAGAAACTCAAGCAAGTCCAGCTGTGTAGGATATAGCACTTACGATTACCATGACCTGGATGACTGAGAACCTTCACCAACTTGAACGGCTTTCACTGCTGCTTGTGAAGACAAAGGAAACTAAATGTGACACTGGAGGTTTTCAAAAAAATCATGAATTTTCCACTGTCAGTGTCGTCCGTTCACACCACAGTGTTACCAGTTTTAAATTTGTTTTTCATCAAGAGAAGATGGACATGTGGCTTGAGAGCATGTGAAAAGTGTCAATTGCGCGAGTCAAGGTCAATGCCTGAGAATTGGAATCGTATTTTCTATACCGAGTATCATGCACCTGTTTATGTAGAGAGTTAGATGAAGAATGACATGCACCGTCTTAATTAACATGCACAACCATGCATATGCAGGTGGTATGTTGAGCCCTGTCAACATTTACCGCACACTCACACAACCACTGTAAATTTGGATTTGAAAATGTACTTCTATGTGTGACAGGAAAAAGAAGAGCAAACTTCAAATATGGGCAAACTAAGCAGAGGCAGACACACGAGGAAAGCACACAACCATTTCAAGTACCAACAACTTAAACTTTATTCCATTTACAGGCAGGTTCTTTTAGTTTGGTTTAAAAACTAATTTCAACATTGCAGCACAGTGGCCACGTGATCTGTCTGCAAAACTGACAGCCCACCAGAGACTCAAGAGGAGACAATGCTCCTTCTGTTGTCGCAGAGGAAAATCAGCCATCGCATATATAATTAAGTCAGTGAAGTGTTGTGATGATATTCTCTCTTGACAAACATTTCCCGTTAAACAGTTCCTGACAAATTCTTTCCCACTCGTCGTCCGTCCACGCTCTGTGAGCATCAGTGCTGCATTGGACGACTGCCCATAATCTACAGCTCCATTTCAAACTGTCATGACGCGGAGCTAAAAAGAAAGGGGCTGCTGTTCTCAGTTCACTGCCTGCTTAGTGCAACATCATGTTGTCCATCATCTGAAACCTCCTGTTATTTTGATGCTCATTACCGAGCTTGTTGTCCCGTCGTTTTGACAAAAGGCTGCAACAGATTTGTGCTGTCACATGGACACGGCACATAAATATTAATTATACGGCTTTGGGGATTGCTGTTTAGCATATGAAACGGTCTCTCTGTTAGGGCAGTCAATTAGTAAGCTAGCTCCTTTCACCAGCCACCCAGCCTTTGATTGCAATCATTCAGCACTTACTCTCCATTTCCTCAATTTGTCTGTGATCTCTGCCACTTCATTTATTTAATCAAAGCCAAGATTGAGGCTATTAGCCACCTATTCTCCAGAGCTGACAAACTGAGAAAGACTACAGGGAGGGAAAAGAAACTGAAATTTTACTCAACCAAAATCCAGTCTGCTTCTATGAAAGTGCAAAACCATGCACTGCTCTATCATTTTAATATTTAACACCTTCAGTTGAAATTTAAATACTAAATAATATGATAATCATTCATAATAATGCCACAAAAGAATAACTGTAATGTATGCTATTCACCAAACAGTAATTAAATGACATGTGCATTAGTCCTATGCGCATCACTGTCATAACAGTCCATCATCGTTGCAGGTGTCATGTTTGTGAACAGCTGTAGTCACGTGGATGTACACACGGTTCCATCTGTAGAGTCTTAATGGACTCTGAACAGCGAAACAGAATTTATTCTGGTCCAAAGACTGAAATCAACTCTCTGAGACAAAGGTCACTGGATACATCCTGGAATGTAACTGGAGGACATATAACCATTGCAAGAACCAGGAACCATTGCAAATAAAGCCAACTGTTACTGAAAAGGAACGGTTCAAAGTCATTAGATACTGCTACAAATGTGTGCCACACTAATTTGTCACATTTTAAGCGTGAGATTAGCTGGAATTGCTTAAATATGCACAATCCTGCTGTTCATGTACGTACTGCATCTTGTGTAGTTACAAGCAAGCACATAAGTACATCATATATCACTATCTATCTGCCTTGTCCAAGAAAGCTTAGCTGCCACACTGGGTTATGATATAACAAAACACCAGTCTGATCTTACATTTTTCCTTATCAAGATAAATCATTTCAGCCTCTTTGCTGCTTAGAAATGAGAAACCTGCTTTTGTCTACCAGTCTAAAATCAAGGACCCATTGTTAAATAAACTAAGAGAGTAAACACTTCAAAGTTTGAATAAAATGGTCTAAACATGTTTTGTATTCCCAGAGTGGTGTTAGCCTCCTGGGGATAATTGAGCTAAATGTAAAGAGTCTGTCAGTCACGGGCACGGCTTGATTAGCCACAATGGAAAAGTATTTATTTGCTTTGTGTCACATTGTGGCAGTAATGCAAACACTCTGTCTGTCTGCTGAAAGCTGAGCGCTGTATTAATGTGTAGATTCATGCAAATGCCTCAGTGTGACTGACAGCACAGGAGTCTATAGGAATGCATTAGATTCCAACAAGGTCAGTATAATGTGAAGTGAACAATGCTGGGGCAGAGCCGAAAACACGGTATCATTTTATTGGCACGTAAAACATACATAAACATGTACACACACCATGTATGTAGCAACACTTAAAATGGAAATGTCTACATGTGGTGGAGATTTGTGCAAATGCAGAGGTTTCATTAGGAGCTCAACATAGAGAGAGACAGAGGGACATATGAAATATGTTCAGCCCCCGCACCAGTGATAGCCATGGCCGGAGGCATTATGTTTCCAGGTTGTCCGTCCAACCCATAGACATATATACGTAGACGCCGCATCGACTGCCTGAGTGCATCCTGCGCCACCGCCATCTTGGATGGGTCTCGCTTCGCCTCCACAGTGCATTCACTTCTATTGAGGAAGGAGCTGTATGCACAAGTAAAATAGAATAACTCACTGAATTTTCAACTGTTTTTCACGCGGTTTGGTTTGTTACAAACGGCACACATGTAGTTATGATACAGAATGCTTTCGTACATTAAAAATGCAGGATTTCATGCTTTAATACGTTCTGCAGATAGCAACAGCATGTTATTTAGGTCACAACACAGTTCTTTTATTCACCTCAACCCGAGAGTGGGATGTATAAACATAATATACACAATACAAAACATAGTATAGCATATTAATAAATTTATTAATATATTTTAATAAAGAAAAGCTTGATTGTTGATTGAGTTTATTTCTTACACACACTCTTTTATACCCACAGCCAGACTTCATAATTCTCTGTTAAATAGATGATCTTACAGACTTCTTTGAAACTTCCTTTGAGAATTAATAAAGTTCTTCTTATTCTTATTACACTGACTGCTGTGATCCCTCAAAAGCAGTAAAAAAACATTTTCAATATTTACATAAACACTGAAATTAATTTTGGTATAACAATGAAAATGGGACTGTGGTCAAGATAATTTGAAAAAAGATACAGAAGGATGAGCAGCAGGGGATATTTGCAGCACAGCTGGTGGAAAAG
>NC_065526.1:18949140-18980307 GCF_006386435.1 Epinephelus moara
TCTATATCGATTCTAGCTCGCCATACAATAACCATAATCACAGTGATTCAATCATAGTTGATCTCAATTAGCGTTACGTTGGTTTATATTCTGTCGGCTCCGCTCAGTGTTTTCAGCTCTGTTTCGTTTTGAAACGCTTAACGTTAGCAACATAGCTGCTAATACAGCTATTAGCTACTCAGCTAGTGTCTCAAACGAAAATAGAAAACCTAGTCACCATTTAGGAGGACAGCAACTTTCTTTCTGCATGTTCTGCACACAGGATAGTTGTCCTCCACCAGCTGTCCCTCGGNTTGATCTCAATTAGCGTTACGTTACGTCGGTTTATATTCTGTTGGCTCCGCTCAGTGTTTTCAGCTCCGTTTCGTTTTGAAACACTTAACATTAGCAACATAGCTGTTAATACGGCTATTAGCTAATCAGCTAGTATTAGCTCCTAAGTGTCTTAAACGAAAACGGAAAACCTAGTCGCCGTTTAGGAGGACAGATACGGTTGTCCTGAGTGCGCTATCACCACCTTCCGCCATGTTTTCATTTTGTGTTTACACATGCTACGCATTCACGCAGCGCCTGCATCGCGAGACTTAAATGAGACTGTTATTACATGTCCTGATAATCCACCGCGATAATGCAATTAATTTAAACACAAATGGTAATTCTTACCGTGTAAAAATTAACCGAAATTTACCGTAATATCGGTAATCGTTACATCCCTAATATATATATATATATATATATATATATATATATATGAGGTGAATAAAAGAACTGTGTTGTAACCTAAATAACGTGCTGTTGCTATCTGCAGAAAGTATTAAAGCATGAAATCCCGCATTTTTAATGTACGAAAGCATCCTGTATCATAACTACATATGTGCCGTTTGTAACAAACCAAACCACGTGAAAATCAGTTGAAAATTCAGTGAGTTATTCTATTTTACTTGTGCATACAGCTCCTTCCTCAATAGAAGTGAATGCCTGTGGAGACGAAGCGAGACCCATCCAAGATGGCAGCAGGCTAGGACGTCGGCTCCAATAGGCAGCGGCAGTCAATGCGGCGTCTATGTATATATGTCTATGGTCCAACCCACCTGTCCATACATCCTGTTCTCGTGAACACAATATCTCAAGAATTTGAAGAATTTCTTCAAATTTGAGAAAAATGTCCACTTGAACTGATAAGATTTTGGTGAATATGGTCAAGGTCACTGTTATCTTGCATGCTTCTCATTCTCGTGAATGAGGTATCTCCAAAACACCTCAAGGGAATTTCTTAAAATATGGCACAAACGTTCACTTGTCTACACTCGACATCCTGGACTTAAGTCTGGGATGTACTGATTAGATGTCAGTGGTCAAAGGTGAAAGGTCAGGGTCACCATGACTTCGTCTGTCGTATTCTCATAAACACAGTATCTCAAGAGCACCTTAAGGGAAATAACAACAGATTAAAATTTTGGTTGTCATAGGCCAAAGGTCAAGGTCAATGTGACCTCACAAAGCATGTTTTTAGCCATGCTCAAGAATTCATACACTGATTAAGACAAAGGTCAAGGTCCCTGTGACTTTGTCTGTCTCATTCTTGTGAAAGCTATATCTCGAAAACAAAAACTCCCTTGAGGGATTATTTTTCATATTTGGCACAAACATTCACTTTGAGTCAAGGATGAACTGCCTAGATTTTGGTGGCCAAAGGTGAAAGGTCAAGATCATTATGACACCATCTGTAACATTCTCAAAAACATGGTATCTTAAGAACACCTTGACAGATTTTTTTTTTTGATGACGTCAGTGACCAAAGATCAAAGGTCAAAGTCACTGTGACCTTGCATCTGTCTCAGTCTTGTAAACAAGATATCTCAACACCTTGAAGGAATCTCTTCAAATCTGGCACAAACGTTCACTGTGAGTCAAGGATGAACTGATTAGAATTTGTTGGTCAAAGGTGAAAAGTCAAGGTCACTATTACCTCGTCTGTCGCATTTTCATGAACACGGTATCTCCATGTGGACTCAACCACGAACTGATCAGATGGTGGTCAAAGGTCAAGGTCACTGTTCCGTGCTTCCTTTTAATTCTTGTCAATGCAAAATTTCAAGAAGCCTTTGAGGGAATTTCCTCAGATTTGGCACAAACGTCCACTTTGACTCAGTGATGAACTGATTATACTTTGTTAATCGAAAGTCAAAGGTCAGGGTCAGTATGACCTTACAAAAATGTTTTTGGCCATATCTCAAGAATTTATACACTAATCATAACAAAAATTCACACACATTTCTCATAGGATAAAATGATAAAGTGATGAAATTTCATATCCAAAAGGTCAAAGTTCAACTTCACTGTGACATCATAATGTTCGACACAAACACTTTTCTATACCATTATTCAACATCAAAACAAATCAGAACAGAAGGGGACGCATTTGATCAGACACTGAATTAGTGACCATAATCTTGGGTGTCCATCTTGAAACTGTGCCGATTGTATCTTCTAGGTTCATGTTTTCACAGACATGGATGCAAACTGTAACTGCAAGGTGACAGGTTCATGGAGGCATACACTTGCCAGGCAGTAATTCTAGCTCTTCATGATTAGCTGTTATGGGAGTGATGACAACTGATCACTGGACCCTCAGGAGTTTTTTTGTTCTAAGTCATGCTGTTTTTCTGCCTGAGTAATTTACTTGTGTGTGTGCATCAGTGTACACAGTATATCTTTCATAGAATACCATCGCTTCACTTCACCCGCTGTACAAAAAAAAAGGAAAGGAAAAAGAGAACTTGCCACAGCAGGAGCCTTCTGTGAAAGCAGCTTCCTGTCGGTGTGTGTCTCCATGGCGATGAAGTCAAGTGACAGCTGCTGACATGTGGCCATGAGGCAGAGACACACATGGAGACTCCTCAAGTTTGTGGAGAGTTAAGTTGTTTGTAAGTTTGCAAGTTTGTTCATGTGAAGGTGACTGGCTGTACTTCAGTTTTTTTCCACCTGGAGCCCATTTTCCTATGTTTTTGTGTCTAACTGAGTAATGGAGACAACAGTTTTTGAGACTGGTCTAGAATTGGGAGAGAGCGCTACAAATGGCAGTTGCAAAACGGGCTGCAAACAATTGTGCACCAATAATGTACTTCCATTAAAAGTGCTTGTTTTTGCCACCGACTACTCTCACATAGCCAGATCTATCTGGTGCTGTGTCAGCACTGGAGAAAGATCAGGCTGAACCCATTTTAACTCCCCACTCAGGGAAAGAACACTTGGAGTCGTTTGTGTTTCTTTAAACCCTTCTTTAAGTCCAGTATACACTGCTCAATTTTGGGTTGTCCCAGACGAAAGATGACAAACATGGAAGAAACGTGGCGATATCTTTGGTCGTGGCTCTAAAACAGCGGCCCTTAGTCGCACAGTGAGAAAGGTTCAAGGATCTTCACAGTCTTGTGATCAAAGACAGCCTGGAATAAAATTCTGATAGTGTCTGAAGTTTGTGATGACTATCTCACAGTGTGACAGCTGTTACAACCTACATCTACTTACCAACAAATAGAAATGCAGCCAAGTGTCGCTGCACTAAACTTATCAGATAGACATGAAATAGTAGATATCTTCTTCTGTATGTATACATGTCTACAAATTTCAATCTACTGCCTTCCTGGTTGAATATAATGTTATTACAGATGGGAATGATGGACAAATTTACAATAAACCACAGCTGTAATAATAATAATTTGAGAGAACAACACTGTGTGTGTGTCAGAAAACAGTGTGTGTGTGTTTCCGTCTATTGTATTGCACCACTTAATATTTGTGTTGTTATTCCGTCTCATTTGATTTCCAGGAAATGTCAAAGTGCTCTCTGTCATTTTCTTGTTCTCCTGCCTTCTGTCTCCTCGCTGATTAGAGTCCCTCTGTAGATGTAGAGATGAATTGCCCCTTCCTGCCCTTCTGTCTGTGTGCCGCTCTCTCTGCCTCTCTATTCACCTCTCAATCTCTCACTTCACCCTGTCTGACCTGCACTCTATTCTGTCACTCCTGCATTTCATTTCCTAGACTCTCCTCCTCATCCTCCTCCAACAATTTCTCTCTCCCATCAGGGAAATTCAGATGCCTCGTAGCAGCAAAACTCAAAAACCCCTTGTGTCATTGCGAGCTCATCGAAGTCTTATTTCTCATCCTCTTCTCCTCTTTCTCTTTTCCTCGCTGTCTCCAGGTGAGCGGGATCAACGCATCGATGAGCAGGAAACGTGAGCAGCGTGTGTTATTCATGGTTGTGATCATGGTGATCTGCTACCTGCTGTGCTGGCTGCCGTACGGCATCATGGCCCTGCTGGCCACCTTCGGGCCACCCGGCCTGGTCACACCCGTGGCGAGCATCATCCCCTCGATCCTGGCCAAGACGAGCACGGTCATCAACCCAGTCATCTATGTCTTCATGAATAAACAGGTGAGGAGGGGGGAGGGAGGGCTGTGGCTCAGGGTCAGTGCTTTTTATCTTTGGCTGTCAATGAGCAGCAGGCGGAGATCATCCTGCCCACTCAGGCAAATCATCTGGATTGTTTTGATTTGATATCATGGAACCGAGTCATTGTTTTATTCTCCCGTCAGCTGTTATTCCAGCACCTGCTTGACACTGAATAATCTAAATCATGTACCTGTGTGCAGATGATGAATAAGAAGGTGGTTTCCCACATATGAATCTGGCTGTTTGTTTCAGATTTGAGGAAACAAATGTATCAAGCAGCATCACAGGGTCCAGTATTCAGCTGTCTTATAAAACATCAACAACTCCATAATAAGAGATAGGCGTCCGGGTCCTCGTGTTGCATTTGAGGTGCATTTCAGGCCACGTTGGACAAATCTAATATACTCCGTAATCACCTAACCCAATCATGTGATCCTAACCAGTTCCTGGTACGTACTGGCTGTTTGTCAAACCACAGGAGGTATCTACAGTGTCATGAAGGCACCCATTGTCTGAAGTGTTAATAATTAGTCTCACAGCAGGACTCAATTAACCTTGGCCCGTGCCCACTTTAGACAGTATGATGAATTACGGGAGTTATTATCTTTAATTTGGAGCTCCTATTTTGAGCTTGTTGTTATAAGCAGCCTGGGACGGTTATTATGTTTATCTGCTCTACTACTTTATTATATTTAATTATAATTTGTCTGTGTGGAGGTAAATAAAACTGACCCAGTGAGCACATGTCATATGACTGGCTCATTTCTCATCAGGTGCAGGGCTCTATAATGTGCGTATTTCACTTGCATTCGCCTCTAAATGTAGATATGTGCAAACCAGAAAAATAATTTACAAGCACAGTTTGAGAGTAAAAATTACAACCTATAAAACTACAAGTCCCACAATTCCACAAGTCATAATGCACCAATCACAGAAGAGAGAAAAGTGAACAACACTCAAAAAAAGTAGTGGTACGACAGGCTATGTGTTAACGTTATAAGCGCAGACATCCCGAAAAAATTAACTCCAAGGTCAATTAATGAGGCTTTACATTACTTTAACTGAGGTAGCTAATGTCAGCATTAGCATAGTGGCTAGTAACAACAGGGCGGCTGAAAACAACGTTGGCGAAGCTACAGTGACCTCCGCGGTCACTTAAATGTCCACTAGAGTGAGCGGAGGGAGAACATATAAATTTATTGCAAACTGGCGCAAAATGTTGAAAACAATGCCATGTATGTGCTAGTGCACAAATAGTAAACACACGTACACACAGTAACATCATGACTATGATGTTCAAACGTCAGCCGTTTATCACCAGTTTTCAAACGCGACCTCCCTGTCATAGATTCTCATGTCAGCACGGTGGACACGGAGCCTCCAAGCTTTCCTATGAGACAGCGCTGAGCAGGTTTTTTCATGCAGCAAAGCGAGACGCTCATTGGATAAATATGACAAAATCGTCATTTCCAGGGAGGCTCAGCTTCCCTGGGACTTAATGGAGAGGTGGGAGAGGATGCTCGGTGTATGCATGATGATTGGAGGAACTGTCTAAGGCTGAAACCCTTTGTGATTGACAGCGCTTTGGAAATACACACCGACATCGTCGCATTTTGAGCTCAGTCCCATGCGGATATTTGCGAGTGGAGTCTTCTGACAGAGTGCCGTCCGGAGTTCCTTATTTCCATAAGCCATATAGTTCATTTTCAACATTTGTAAACCCATCTGAAAATCTTTGAGGTGTGTTTTGCTGTGGCTCTATGGCATGAGTGTGGTTGAAAAAGGGCTTCAATTAAATGTTCCTTTTATAAGTTACTGCCTCGCTACAATATGACAAATTTTATGATGTAAACTTAAAGTGAGCTTCTCCTGTTTGAAAGACCAGCAATCACCACTGGGGTCTACATACTTTCACTTCCATAGTCCACTGGTTTTTACATCATAATTGCACACAAAAAGAAGGGTCACATAAATGCACATGCAATATTAATATGTATGTAATACATTGTTTGTTATTAAACTCTGTGTTACTTGAACTGTGCTCTAAATTGTTTTCATTTAGGAGCACATACACTCCTTGGGGAAAGAAGTTAGCATAGAGCCTTGAGGATTATCTCTATTAACAGCTGAACATAACACCTTTTCTCTCAGTTTGTGCATTAATTTAAAATGTGACACTTCATTTGTATAAATATTAAAAATGTAGCTTCATATCAAGTGTTTCAAGGATTTACCTGTCACCTTCAAAAAAAAAAAAAAGGTCTGACATTTTGGAAAATAGGCTACAGAGTCAGATGAGAAGATCAATACCACTTGTCTGTGAAATATAACACTACAATCAGCAGCCGCTTAGCTCAGCAACACGCAGAGATTCCAGGAAGTTGCTCTCAACTAAGAAATAGCACAACACATAACCCTGTGTAAAGCATCTGCATTTCTACATTTTAATATCTATTCATCAGATGAGATATAATGTTTTAATATTCTTTAGAGATGCCTGAAGGTGGTAGTGATGGGCATTTAAAGTCATTTTTATGGTCGGTACTCACATTAAATTATTATAGATTATTATACAGAGTAAAAAAAGTCTGATGTAAGAATACACAGTAAATGGACCTGCCCTTGTGTAGTGCCTTTTTAGTCTTCCGACCACTCAAAGTGCTTTCTACACTAAATATCACATTCACCCATTCATACACTGGTGGCCGAGACTACCATACACAGTGCCTACTGCCTCACCATTAATATACAATCACACACCAACAAAACAGCCATTGGGAGCAAGTTGGGGCTCAATATCTTGCCCAACGATACTTCGACATGCAGACTGGAGGAGCTGTGGATAGATAGAAGCACTGATCTTCCAATTATAGGATGACCCACCTTACCTCTGAGCCAGAGCCACCCCAGAGTAGCAATGTAAATTGGCCAACAATGCAAAACAAGTGCATGAAAACTAAGCAGGAGCGCTGCTGGTGTACCTCAAACCAACAGCGCTTCAAAAACAGGGAAGAAAACTTATTACCAAAAACAAAAGGCATAAATAACCTCCTCACACCCTGAGGAAGGCACAAGCCAATACCTGTTGGTGTATTTTTAATGTTTCTAGCCTGTTGAAATAAAGGCCTTTTACATTTTTAAAACCATCTTGAGTGCCTGGACCTGGATTATTTATGCCTTTCTTTTGCAATAAGTTTTCCTTTCTTTTTCTGAAGCAAAACAAGTGCAATTTGAAATTCAGTTACTGAACAACCAGCTTTATATTAGACCATTCATTCAAAGTTAACATAAGAAACATCTGCAAACTTTCTGCTAAGTTAGACGCAGCTCTACAAGATCTTAGAGCCTCTCTCCTCTGAGTTTGATTGATTGATTGATTGATTGATGTGATGCGAACAGTTAGCCCTGTCACTGTGTACATCCCTAGTAGGCGTATTGTGTTACCTTTGAACAGAGCCAAGCTAAGCTAAGCGGCTAAGCTAAGATGCTCCTGGCTGTAGCCTAATATTTAATGGATATTATAATCTCCGCTTTCACTTTGTGCAGTGCATTCTCGCATTTTGACAACATGGCAAGTGAGCCTGACGAACCTGAAGACCCACCTGCAAACCTTAAGTCCTCCGTTCGGGAACACTTTGGTTTCAGGGTAAAATACGAAGATGGAAATAAACAAGTGGACAAGACAAAAGCACTGTGCCGACACTGCAGAACAGCAGTCGGGTATGTACTTGGAAACACGTCTAACATGCTAACACATCTAAAGCGACACCACCCGAGTTTGAACGTTAACCGGCACGACTAGAAAAAGCAATCTGGTGCAAACTACAATATCGTCGTCGTTTAAAAAGAAAGAGCGTTTCCCTGACCATCGCGCTAAAGAAATAATCAACGCCATTGGAGGTGAGTAAAATTGTTTAAGCTGCACTTTAGATATAAGCATGTTTTGTTTACTGCACTTTAACAAAGTGGGAAAGCTAAGTAAGTTCCTAGTAAAACTGAATCTGAGCAGGCTTTAAAGCTGACCAGCTGCACTATACTTTTTATTTTAATTGAGTAAAACTGTTAAAGCAGAAATGTATATTTATATTTTTCATTCAAAAAATGTGTTAAAAAACACTAATATCTAACTAATATCTAACACATCACATCAAATTATCCACCAGAAAGCTAATAAGTGTATTTCCCAAAATATCTAACTACTCCTTAAAATATTCTTGACTAATCTGCCTTAAGCGGGATTTATACTTGTGCATCAGCTCAATGCAGAGCCTACGCCTACGCCTATATTTATATGGCATTAATACTTGTGCGGTGGTGTGTCTGTGTCACTCTGCAGTTACACCTCCAAAACAGTAGTCATCGACAGGGTTTCTGTGAAGTGCTTTAAAGTTTAGTTGATTGAAAACACATCCAAAACACACAGTAAACATTGTTTAATAGCGACAATTTCAAACACAAGTACACAAACCAGCTTCACTATAACTCGCAGCATTCAGAGACAAAGCACTTGTCTTTATCTGGACACATTTTCCCCACAAATACAACATGCTAATGTTTTTAGCACAAGCCTATGGCATTTTACATAAATTAGCCAAGCTGCTAGCGGACTTTTCCTCTTCTCATATGAAGCCAGGGACAACAGCAACATTTAACAAAGGTAACGTTACAATATTTGGCTCCATTACAACTCACAAGATTCACCGACAAAACAACTGTCTTATACCAAACACGTTTTCCAAACAAATACAACGTGCTAACGTTATTTGCACAAGCCTATGGCATTTCACATTGTATAAATTAGCCTAGGGACTTGTGGAGATTTCCTCTGCTCATATGAAGCCAGGATTAATCCCAAAGTGTAAATCCCTGAAGGATAAATCACACACAAGACTTAAAATGCTATTTTTGTGGAGGCTTTATTGTCTTCACAATTTATTGTTTGTAATCTGTTAAATTAAAGGGAAATTAAAAGCTTTGTTTCCACTGAGGGAAATGGTTTCAGCTTACAAACAGACAGAAGGTCTGCGTCGCCATGACGTGTAGTTAAATTTCTGGGGAGGTGCACGTCAGACTACGGCTTTGGCTCTGTGTCAATGTAGATTAGTTTCGACGCAGAAGTATAAATCCTGTATTATCAGGACTGTGTGTGTGGTTAATCAGATCTGACTGACATTCAAATGGTGTTAAATCCTAATAGGTGCACAGAAATATGCAATATCAGTTTGTTCTCAGTGAGTCCTGCCTACTTCACACCAAATGAAGTGCAATAAGAAAAAGAAAAATCTCAGATGTTAAATGATCTTAACTGCTCTAACTTTTGCAGAACATTAAGTATTCATGGAGCATCACATAACTTACAGTAAAAAAAATATGTTTTTAATAAAGTACACTTTCAGGGCCTGAAAGTTCAGTAAAACAGTGAAAGAAATGCTGCAAACTCTCGACTGTACATCTGTGACAAGTTTGAGTGAAGAGACAGACAAACTTTTGGGGCCGTCAACTCCCAAACTAGACAGCGCTGGCCCTTCTCGTGCTTTTTTGGCTGGAGGGCCAGAGAGACAGGAGACAGGATGAAAGCCAAGAGGCAGTCAGGGGTTGGGAAGTGAACTCCAACATCAGACATGTTTCATCAGTCAGTCCTCGGGTTGTGCCACCAGTGGCCAACATGCGGAGATCCACATCTGATTAACAAGTAGATGTACATACACACTGAATTATTGATCATGAACTTGGGGACACACAGCCTTTGTATGCAAATAATTAATTACGGCAGACCTAAAGTAGAGTCACATCTATTGTGCAACTCTGGCCTGTTTGTGTTATTTAATTCAACTGAGGGAATCAACAAAAACAGGCTTGTTTCCTTCGGTTGAGGCTTTTTAAATTAGTAATTTCAGGTTCAGCCGAGACGGAGCTTAGAGTCCAGAACAGTGGTGGAAAATGGATCCAAGATTCATTTAACTGAAAATTAGATTAGGCTATTTCTAGCAAGGCCTTTGGTGAATTCAAATCAGATTTAATGAGACACATTGCCTAACCAGCAGGAGCACAGATGCAGTTCTGCCCCAGAAGGATACACTGGGAAGACAGGTATTGTTTAATGGATATTTCCAGTTACTTTTAACTTGGCCTTAATTTTCTTGTGTTTTCTATGATGATGATTAATTCTGTTTAAATCTCTTGTTTCACTGGAGAGCTTTAAACATAGTAGCTGGAGGTCACTTCTGGGGCAGCTACAACAGTTTAGTCCTGAAAGTGATTCAAACACATTATTCTAAAACACATTTGTTGACTTGATTGATGAAGTATCACAACATTCTAGCTCATTAAAAAGGGACAATAAATCAAAAATACAATGTCTCTTTCCAGAAATCACGACCTGGTTACTCAAGATAATCCACAGACCTTGTTGTGAGCAGTTTCATGTAGGAACTATTTTATTAGTACCGAACAACAACCACCAATTGCATAACCCTGAAGAAAGAATAGTGCATCTACTCGTGGACATGGCTCGTGTTCATGACAGCATGCAATGTAAACCTTAATGGCATCCTCAGCTGAGCTGTAACATTAGTTGGCTCAACAATGCTATCTACCCTTGTAGCATCGAACTACTGCACGCTTCCCTCTGCTCAGTGATATGGTTGACGGGTGTAGTTCTGCAGAAGGAAAACAGTTCCTACATGAAACTGCTCACAACAAGGTCTGTGGATTATCTTGCGTATGACTTCTGGAAAGAGACACTGATGTTGTTTTTCCAAATGTTTTTTTTTTTTTTTTTTTTTTTTTTTTGGCGCTTTGAGCACCACAAGCTGAGTGCCATCTAGTTCCATTATATTAGAGAGAAGGCAGACATCTCCATGGCTGATATCTCCAACACTCTGCAACTCACACCAAAACAATCTAGACTGATGAGAAGCACCACAGCTAAGAGGAAAAATATGTATTTTGGGCTGAGCTATCCCTTTAGTACTTATTCAATATAGTATAACAGGGCTGGACAAAGTGCTGTTCGGATGATGCTTTTTGTAGGCAAACATAGAAATTAACATCACCATGATTCCCTCATCAAAAAGCCAACGGGATTTTTCCATTGGATTTTGAATTATTGCAGAAAATAAGATGTGTAGCAAACAAAAGTTCAGCAAGATAATCTTCACAAATGAACACTCCTTTGATAATTTTTTAAGCAAACGCCAGAGGTGAAAACGCTAACGTTAGGCTATAAAGAAACTACACCATGGTCGCACTTTGCTAAGCTTCCAACTTGTCATTCGATTTTGCAAGCTCACCTCTTCTACAAAATTCTTTCCTTTTAGTGTGACCTGATCTAGCAAGTGGTCAAGGCTGTGTCAATCGATAGTACCGCATCCTTTTCTTTAAAGCCGACCAAATCAGTGTAACCCAAGTATAAACACAAGGACCCAGCCGGCCACAAACACCTTAGGTTTTCAGTGTCCAATGCCAACATCAATTTGATGTAGAATACTGCCTGCAGATGACAATGATATTTTGTTGGTTTCAAGTTGAACAAAAATCCAACATCTGCCAAATGTCCCATCTTGACATACAATACACATACAATACAATACACATACATTTAGTCATAGGGTATAGACAGCAAAACCCAACGTCTGCATCATAATGGTAACATCCACACAACATGAAATTCTGATGTCAACAGACTACTGATGTATCTTCTTAACAGACCTTATTACAGGCATCTAATCCAACACCTATTCAAAACACCCCACTGACTTTGAGACACTTCTGTTCTATAAAACTGCTTTTGTTTGTTTTCTTTTTTGAAATTATGGAACTTTTTCCTCTTCAGGCCTCAAAAAATCATTCAAATGGAACGATCTAATGGAGGGGTAATGAAATCACTTTTTGGTTTAATTGATGTCAACTCAAGACCGAACTGAGGTCATAACCTGATTACAGCTGGTGCCACAAGTACACTTGGCCTCATTTAAAGGGGTCACAAACCTAAAAGGTGGGGAGTAATTGCCTTGGGTTTGGCCTGAGGGCTTCAGGTTGACTGTGTGGCAGTTCATTTGTGATAATCTGATCGACTCTTAATTTGTATGCACCACAAAAACACAATATAAACTGCAATCATAAAGGCTTTAAGTTGACACCTGTGTCGGTACCTAAATTTGAGGCTCCATTCTATTGAGGACTTTTTTATTTCTGTTTTTACTGTGCTTGCATGTTGCTTATTCCTAAAGAAAAGTCTAACTACCACAAACTTATCATTAAGTATTTACTAACACATACATAATGCACAGAGTGAAACAATGGAGAAGCCAACAGTTCATTTTCACCCTGGGGCCCCCTTGCGGGTTAATTCAACCCACTTGTTTAGATACTTCATAATTGACTTTGCTTACTGCCTCTGTGTTGTTTTCAGGTTGGGTTTGCTTTAGTGTTAAAGCGTGTGTTAATCAGTGGAACAAAATCATTTATGAATATTAAAACAAATTCACTACAGCAATTATTCCAATAATGAGTTGCCAACCTCAGTGAAAATAAAGCTACTGTATGCTGTCTACCTGTGTTTGTACAGCCACTTCCCCACGAGTGTGATAACAGCAGCTGCAAAAACGTCCACAGATCCTACTTGTTATTCCCAAAGGAAAGTTGACACGCACATATTTCCCTGCCGACAGATTGTATTTACAGAACATGTGACGTGAACACAGCACCAGCATACCTAAGCAGATGACAGCACTTGTCAGAAACCTTATGCTGCAACGTCTTAAGCGATGGCTAATCAGAAATTGGATTTTGGGGTTTGACTGCTGGAGATTGTTCTGGCTGTCTGGGTTTGTTTGCTTGGAGAGCAGCACCGAGCGTCACAGGGAAGAACTGGAATTTGAACAGGATTCGTCCACATCATAAAATGAAACTTGGAATAAAACATCCTGGTTGGAAAAAAAAAAATTTAAACTTTGTTTGTTTCCAATAAATATTTTTGCTTCACAGGATCTTATCATTTGCAGAAAGCTTATGACTGCATTCACCATAACATTGACTATTTGTTTGTGTTTCTACCTGGTGTATTAAAGGAATGCTTCATTCCCCAAAGGACCCTTTTTATACAAATTACTCACCCCAATTTATGTTAAATTCTTGAATGAAACTTTGTTTTTCTCACATGCCTCCATTTAACAAAGAACCCAAAAATGGTCATTCAAGTCTTCTTTACAGTTTGACAAAATTAAGGACCTCCCTTACCCATAGAGTGTGAAGGAGGTACTGGGGACTTGCACTTGAGCAGCACCAAACGTCTGGCTAGTAAGGTAACAAAGGCAAAGTTGCCTAATTGGAAGAGAGTGGTACTGTGGGTGGAGTTACACTAGGGCTGTGATGGTATGTATTTTTTCTCACAGCGGTGACAGAGTGACGTATCATGATGGATATCGTTGCCTACAGTAAAAGTGAACAAATAAACGTTACAGAAACCCTGAAGCTGGCATTTCTGCACGTGCATTTAAAATAAACATGTTTAAACATTAATTCAAAAAATGAGAGTCCTTTTTAGTCATTTTAGAAGAAGTTTGATACACGGAACTATAGTGTGTTTACGTCCAGCGCGGAGGGATACACCGGTGAGCAACAGCTGCAGCTGGCTCTGGGACAGGTACACTAGGTCACCCGGTAAAAGGAAACGAAGACACGACGCGGACGATATTACTCACTTGACTGAAAGCTGTCCATCAGCTCCTGCAGGCCTGGGCATTATTTCCAGTTTAACTTAGTGATTGCTGCAAAGTTTTCACTCCTTGTGATGCACTCTCTGCGGCGGTTTTCCTCCTGATGATATATCTCCCCAACGATGGTAGCACCGAATCCCATTCTGTGCAGCAAAATGATTCCACCTCCGTAGGAATATGTTAGCTAGCCCCACAGCTACACCACCAGTCCTCCCCTGACCTCCATCTCCCCTCGGCCCATTGCTGTTCCGCCGCTCCGGAGGATTCAGCCTCTCTTCTCGCCCGCTCAGCATCCAACACCTGGAAGTTCCTCATCTGTATGCTCCGGCTCAAACAGGTATGGCTCTGGGTCTGTGTCCGCTACAAGAAACTCCTCAAAATCGCGTTCAAAGTCGTCCATTGCAGCTACTGTAGTCCGGAGATATCGCTAGGCTAAATAAACAGCTGAGTTTTGTTTACAGGCTACGTCTGTGCCTGTGCCTGCTCACCGGTGTATTCCTCCGCGGATCACAGCGCCAGATGTACTGACCCCAATGCTAACCGCTGAGACCCAGCCACTGGACGTACAGACACAAAAACGATATCCATCATGTTGTGTCAATATGAAAATGATAGCGAAAGGGCATAACTCCCAAATCGTCAGAGTATTCTTTTAACATTTGGCTTGGTAGCCAGATCCGCTGCCATGATGAATCAGCTTTTCTTTCTTTTTTTTTTTGTGCACTGATGACCTCTTCACCGCGTTAGGCATCACGTGACCGCGGTATTGCGGTGATGCGGTTATTGTCACAGCCCTAAGTTACACCAAACAATAGCATAGCATAACATAGCATTAGGTTCAACGGATTTTCCAGTAACTTTTGACAGTGATCTAAAGTTTTCCCCCAGTACGTCTGTAATACAGGACAAGACCAGAACATATATAGATGGCTTGCCGGTGCTTGGCTACACCTGTCACAAGTCAGGTTCACATCGTTATAGATCAGGGTTCTTGCACCATTTTAAAAGTAAAATTTAATGCTTTTTAAGACCTTTTTAAGACCTCAAAGAACATAATTTAAGACCCAAAAATAATATATAAATATCAATTTATTGACTTTATGCAGATAGTAACAGTACTGGTTATGTGCTCTATTCAAGTCAGTCTATGGTCACTGTGGTCTTTCTGTGTGTGTGGCCTATACATTTAATGGTAAATTTTGCAAATTAAACTAATGATTTTCTATAGGTTTACTAACTGGTAAAATACAACATATCTAATGTGTATTTACAACATAGCTTGATTCTGCATCTCTATTTACAGCTCATTAACCCTTACGTGAATGTTTACTGTTGCTGTGGCAACAAGTGACAGACTACATTAGCAGCTAGATTTGCCCAACCGTCAACAACAACCCATAAAACCACAATTCAGCATATTTACACCTAATAAACCACATCTACCAACAGTTAAACCCCTTAAACTCTGAGCTAATGTGTTGTTACCTGTTAGATTGTCAAAGTGAACATAGACATGTGACCTAAATATAGCACATAACCAGTCCTCTGCCGACTCCACCCGGATTGGGAGCACTGAGCACCAGGGGAGTGTTGGTGTTTACACCGCTAGTATAAGAGCTTTGGACCACATTAACGTTGCTCAATTTTATACTGGGGCTGCCACTAACGATTATTTTCATTGTCGACTAATCTGTCGATTATTTCTTCGATTAGTCGACCAATCATTTCATCGAAAAATGTGTTAAAATGTTGAAAAATGTCGGTCTGTCTCGCCCAAACCCCAAAATTACGTCATCTAATGTCTTGTTTCATACTCACGCCAAAGGGTTTTAGTTCACCGTCACGGGAGAGTGTGTAAAGCTGCCAATATCTGAATGTAAGAAGCTGCAGTAAGAGTATTTTGGGGTACTTTTATAGTACTTTTCTATGAAAAATGACTCAAACCGATTAGTCGACTACTAAAATAGTCACCGATTATTTTAAGAGTCGATTAGTCATCGATTAGTCGACTAATTGTGGCAGCCCTATTTTACACCATACTTAAGGGTCATTCTCACTGCCGCGACACGGAAATGCGGGACGGATTTGCGAAATATTTGCGCAGCGCTTTTCCGTGCTCAAACCATACACACAGGCACAGTACGGACGCGGTGCGAAATTCCGCGTTGTTGTGTTCCAAGTCCGCGCTGCGTGAACAGGTGTGGGTGAACATGGACGAGAGTAGCAGCAGCAGCAGCGAGCTAGCAAGCGTCAACATCAACTTTCTTTAGCACTTACCACTCTCACCGCAGCCACCAAGTTGGACAATAGACTGCCAGACGTCCTTTAATTCATTGTTCATAAAAGCATCCCATCTTTTATCAAAAAGGACGGGGTGCTGTGAAATGAGGTTTATCAACCTTTCTCCCATACTGTCCTGCCTGACTGGATCTCGGACTCTCCCGGCTCTGCGCGACTATAAACAAACAATTTCATTGGCCCAGCTGTGTAGTTCCGCCGGCGAATTCCGCGGGGGGTCAAAGTCTTGGCGGAAACTTTTTTCACCGCATTAAAGTTCCGCCCCGGTGTGCACACTTCCATAAGAACCCATGAAATCAACTTTAATATTTTTCCGCGAGAATAATCCGCACGGATATTCGCCCTCAGTGAGAATGGACTTTTATAGTATGAATAATATATGTGATTTCAAACACAATCGTAACGTTACTTACACTGAAATGACCGAAGATGTCCTCGGCTCTGGAGTGACCCATGAACTCCGACCCATAGTAACGGGAGATGACATGATGTGTGCCAGTCTCATCAGTAGTCCAGAACCGCAAATGAAGGTCCATTTGTTTGCTCTTTGTCGTTTCATTCATGCTTTCGTCAAACATGACAACATATGGCTTCTAACTCACGCTGCGCGATAGCTCCTTTTTGATGAATGAAGCGATACCATATTTGGCATATTTGGCGATATATGCAGTTTTATTTTCACCACAGGTGAATGACTTGGCAAGTTGGGAATCGGGGAACATGGCGGCAAAGATGTCTCGTATGTCCTCGTTAGATCTTAACAAATTGTGCGTATGCAGAACCCACAGTACCTCTGCCTTTTGGGTGTCTGGCGGTGAAATGAATCTCGTCATAGCCCACTGAGAGGCGGCGTCTGAACTTGTAACGTCTTTCGGTCGCGCTGCAAACAATGCAGGGATTAGCCTAGCCCAGCTATTGCTAACTGCTGCCATGTACCGCTGGTGCTTTACTCCTTTCATGTGAGACTCGACGGCTTTGAGCCCCATGGTCCTTAAAGAAAAAGTCTTCTTACAAATATGTAAGAAGGAAATATGCCCTCCTCCATCCACTTCTCGTTAAATTTACATTTCCCCATCTCTGCATCTTCAACCGCTCACCTCAATATCCGCGAAATGGCAGGGCGCTGCCCGAAGTCAGCGTCTGTAGCAGACGTACCGTAAAACAGCTATAAATCGCGGAGACTCATTTACGACACCATACCATATAGTTATCATACTAAATTAATCACACAAATACGCACTATTATATGTTTTACGGTGGGCCACTGTGCTTTCCCATCGGCATTAAACGCACCGGCTGAAAATTTAATACCTACAGCAAATTTACGGTAAATTTAAGACAATTTAAGACCTTAATTACCCGGATTTTAATTTAAGACATTTTAAGACTTTTTAAGGACCCGCGGGAACCCTGTAGATCCCAGAGAGCCTAACCTTCATGAAATGGGCACGGTGGACTATTTTGCACTGGATCAGTCCATGTTTTGCACAGAGAGATGATTTGTGTGCTTTATCAAGGACACCCTCCCAAAGTTCCTCGAGAACATCCTCGCCCAGATCAACTTCCCAAAGTGTTTTAATAGAGTTTAAAGACACAAGCCGTGGGGAATGAATTTGAGCATATATAGATGACATCATGCCTTCCAGAGCGGAAACTGGCTTAAGGACTGTGACTTAAGATGAATCAACTGGCAATTTAGGGAACTGAGGAAATACTACGACTAACAAAACTACGAGTCTGAAGATATTTAAAGAAGTCAGTTGTTTAATGGATCCCTATAACTTTAAATTCATCAAGAACTGTCTTCATTTTTGGATCTTTGTTAACTGCAAAGACGTGTGAGAAAAACAAGATTTTCTTCAAGAGTTCAAAGTACCACAGGATGAGTAATTGACTCAATCCTAAAGTGTAACTCCTCAGTAAAGGAGACCAAAGTCGATGAGATGATGAAATATATGAGCTTCCTAAATGAGTTTTTAAGAACTTCAGACCCATTATAAAAGTATCAACACAAATCCAAAGGTAACTGCAGGTGTCTTTTGTCCTTGGCTGACAGATGATGATATTACATTAACAGGTTGAACACCTCAGCGTTTAAGACATTTAATGTCCATTACTTTGATGTAGGTTTTATGTTTTGGATGTAGAGTGGTCTGGAACTTAACTCCTAAAACTTTATGCTTATCGAGTTCCTCTCAAGTAAAACTCTTTGTACAAAACAATACATTTACAGTTAAGATTTAAGATGTTTTGTTCCTTTCTGAGACACAGTTCATCATGGTGAGAAGAAATAATAGTAGATAACCAGAGGATTGTCCTCGCCTCCCACCGGGGGCACACTGATAAAACTTTTCTCCCCAATGTAATCTTTATCATCTCATTCTTTTCTTTTAAGTGAAGCACAAAATGCTGTGTAAGGTTTTATAATGTATTCTCTTCAGACTCAGTCAGAAGGATTTCAAGCACTATACAGAGAATTATATACAGTACTGTATACTGGAGAGTAAATCTTATCACAGCTTCAAAGCCACTCAGGTGTTAAAGTTTGCTTTGAAGTTTAAACTTTTCTCACAGAGTTACTGTCAAGAGTTATTTTATTGTGAAGTTGGAAATCAACACAAAGCAACACCCTGCTCCAGCTGTTGTGCCATCATCTGGAGGTACGAGAGCCTCCACTACACTCCTATTTGTTCCATCTTTCACTCTCTTCCTAATCAAGCTCCCAGCGCAGCATACGGGACCTTTTAGCCCACAGATCATTGACCTCACGACAGCGTGAGAGCGCCAAAGTGGCAGACAGGGACACCGAATGTCCTGTATGTCATTTTCAGTCTTCAATTCCTCCCAGCCCGTTACTATGGAAACTGTGAGTTGAGGCGAGTTGAAGACTAAAAATGCTGTACAGATACAAGTAGCAGCTGGTGTGTGTTTGTCCCATCAACGATGAACGGCGATTGCAGCCAAGAGGCCGAAGGTGGATGTCAGGTACCTGCATGGATAAACACAGGAATTATGGGTAAGTTTACACTGAATGGTATTTTTATCTCATGTGAATATACGGTGGTTTGTCCTGTGTGTCTGCCTAAAGATCAACTCATCACTAAAAGTGTATGTCATCTAAGAGACACAATAAAAACTAATGGAATGGTCAAAGTTGTTATATTGAAATTGAAGGTTTGCTGATGGACTCACGTCGTCAATCCATGTATTGAGCAACAGTTCAAGTAAACGTTCCACCTTAAGTTGCCGGCTGTCAGCCCAGTGAATTAAATTATTATTTTCTCAGTCTACAGCAGCTGCAATGACCAGCCACAACTCAGCTCTGAGCAGAGTGACCGTCCTCTATTGACCAATCAACAGACTGCAGTGTTCACAGCTCCAGCTTTTAGTACCAGATCTGTGTGCTAGGTACCTCAACAGAGGGGGACCAAAAATGGGGACGATACAGAACGGTTCCATTGGTACCATCCACAACTTTTCGCAGTGGAAATGGAAAAAAAAAGCGCATCAAACTGAAAGAACCGTACCGGACTGCTAGGTGGAAACAGAGCTTATGGCTGGCTAATTCACATGAAAAAGACAGACATAAGAGTACAATCAATCTCTCTGCAAGAAAATAATAAAGCAGATTCAAAATATCAAACTATGTCTTTGACAATTTAATCATTATTACAAACAATGTTACAAGAGAGTCTTGAATTGGGTCAAGTACCAGTAAGTAGTAATTTTTAGCACTGGAACTTTTCATCACAGCATGAGCTTCAAAATAAGCTCTTGATGCACCTGCAGTTTGTGCATCATTCTCGAATATAATTGCTCATTGTCAAGAGGATCAGTCTCATAAATGATATGTCAAACAAACCGACAGGTGGTATGAATTCAACATCATTTCCCTGCGAATACTTCATCACCACTGACAGTTTGACAGGCTCTGTGATTTACTCCATCACTGGTTAAATATTTGGGTCAGTAAAAGTCTCACGTGCATTCATATTTATTTCTAACATACTCTCTTCACTCAAGTTCATCCCATCATATGGTCCCTCTGTCGTCCACCTGGTCAGTGTGCAGTTACTGACCCATGATTAAAGTCTTTCTGCTCAGTTCATCATGACAATAAAGACAAATGTCAGATTCTTCATCACTTTGACATTTTAAATGTTTCATTAGCAGGAAACAACAGACCACAACACATTAAATGTGCATGTGCTGACTGATGATTCTCAAACATCATCATAGCTAGTCGGTTAATGCAATAGCTTTTTTGCATGACATCACACATCATACATCATGTCCAGATGGAGGGCAGGCAGCCGGAGGAAAGACAGCAACACTGAACAAATTTCGATTATGATTTGCACGTTAACGGCCATTTCAATCAATCAAAGTGGTTGAAAAGAAAGGCCACTTTCAGTCCTAAAAATATTATGATGAAAGGGAGGCAGCAGATGTGAATCAAAAACCTCCATCTTCAGTCTGGAGGAGTGGAGTCAACTAATGTCAAACATTTATGTTAAGGCACTGTGTTGAATTGTGTTAAACTGTGTTAAACCCAGACTAAGGGGCCATACACAAGCTGCGTTTTTTGCGCCCTCAAATTCACTGTTTTTAATGTAGACGCACGGCAGGCGTGCTCAAAGACCAGAGTGACGCCATCGCAGCATGCATGCATTCCTGAGCACCTATTAGTGTTGTCACGATACCAAAATCTTTGTTTCGGTACCCATACCAATATGAATTTCGATACTTTTCGGTACTTTTCCTAAGGAAAAGTCTTTTCGGCTACAAACCTTTAGAACAATAAATAGTAGGGGTGTAACGGTACCAAAAAATCATGGTTCGGTAAGTACCTCAGTACAGACGTCACGGTTTGGTAACTCAAATGTCCAACAAGTTTGTGTTGTCTCGTGTTGTCTCCCTTTGCGAGGCAGACTTTCTCTTGTCTTTTTTCACATACGCCAGCTGCGAATGTTGATACAGGTGTTGTCATACACACCACTTGTGCAATCTGTGCTCCAATAGGAACAAGAAAGGCGTTTGTGTGCATAAATGAGTAAAATAAATTAACTAAATTAATGAATTGAATCAATTTCAAAGTACCGGTATTTTCCAAATGCAGTATAGTACCGTTTGGAATACTCTAGTACCGCTGTACTATTTTAGTACCGGTATACCGTGCAACACTAGCGCCTATTTTTAAAGGGCATGACACCTGCATCCTGAGATAAACAAAGTTTAACTTTAAGAATGCAGCAACATGCACCAGATGTCATGTGACGAGGAACAACCAATCACATCCGACAGATATTTTCCCTTGTGTAAATATCGGTCTGTGATAAATATGAAGAAGACGTTGATCATTTTACATTTTAACATCTAATTTATGGTCACTTAGCAACCTCAGACACAACTGCCTCCACGTCCTTGAAAGTTGGCACAGAGTAGGCACAAGAGTAGCACCCAATGCCCGACCTCGCATTTTTCAGGCAGTTAAAGCCTGGTAAACCAGAGGTTTTTGCAGGTCCGCGATCACAGCACAGGCGGAACTCGAGTTTTGAGTTGCAGGGTGGATAATTGATTAGCTAATCTGATCAGAGTTGATCAGATCAGATTGATGAATGAGAGGAGCAGCTGCTGCACAGGCGAGTGAAAGCAAACTTTTAGACCGAGCGCAATGAACAGTTAAGTTTTACTTTCGCTTCGCCCGATGTTCTGCTGCTCTGTCTGTACCCAGAATACGCTCTGTGCTGGGAAAGTGAGCAGCCATGAATAACAGTATATATATTCCAATAGCACGCCTAATGAAGGGTCCAGCTCCAAAAATAGAAAATCAACATGTGGCGGCAGATGTTCTAATCATGGCGGGCCAGCACAAATAAACAAAAGTATGGAAACCCCGCAACTGCACTTTAAATAGTACGGTGCTGTACACATGCTGCGTGGAACTGCCTGGAAAACACAAGGTCGGGCGCTGGGTGCTACTTTTGTGCCTTTTTTGTGCCGGCTTTCAAGAGCATCGCAGCAGGTTGCGGCTGAGGTTGCTAAGCAACCCCAACAAGCATGGTACCATAGCCCGATTACCTGAAATCCTGAGTGGAGAGCTGATCTTCTTCCAGGTGCTGTTTATAAGTGTTTGGGCCTATCATCTGTGGGACAGATGTAAAGCTCTGAGTAGCCCTGCACTAACATGATCAGCTTCTCCTCCATATTTATCACAGACTGATATTTACGCAAGAATGGAAAGATATCTGTCAGCTGTGATTGGTTGGTCCTTGGTACATGACATGTGGTGTGCGCTGCTGCATTCCAATAGTTGAACTTGGTTTATCTCTGAGCCCAAGTGTCGCACCCTTAAAAATGGGCGCTTGGGAGCACGTGCACACCGCTCTGGCATTTGAGCGTGCCTGCTGTCCGTCTACATTGAAAACAATGAATTTGAAGGCGCAAAAAACGCGGTATGTGTACGGCCCCTTACAGTCCACTAGACTCTTGTATGCTTTCATCGGCTTGCTGTGTAACTTTAGTAACGTCAGGCGGTCTGGAGGACAGGGTAATTTGTAGGAAAAATGACTGCTTAATTTTGTATGAGTCACATCCAACATGAAGATCTGCTGCCTGTAGGTTCATCCAATCCTTTTACGTGGTCACAATCTTTCATTTCCAGTGTATACATTTTTGTGAATTATTTGTGCCCTTCATCTCAATTTTGTCATAAAGTCATGATTGCAAACAAGCCATGGTTCAGAGCAGTACAGATTCTGTGTGTTGAAGTGGTAGAGTAGAAGTTTGCTAAGTTTTGCTTGGCCTTTTCACAGTAGTGAGTTTTCTCTCAATGGGCAGTTTGTTTGCTGTTATGCAGGAACCAGTTTTGTTTTTAAATTTTAATTTACTTTCTGTGCTCAGAGAAAAATCCCAGCCAGTGACCCTCACCAAACCAGGATAATTAAAACAGCAAATTCAGCCAATCAGGTGGAATCAACAGCTCCGCATGTTTGTTTTTGTTTTAATTAGATATATTTTGATGCCCTGCGCTATGACTCTGCCATTTTCCTGTACCCTTCTATTCCTGTGAAACTGTGGTGTTCCTATAGTGTTGTCTGTCTGGTAACCCTTGAAGGGGCCCTCTGAACTTTGTTTTGCCTTTCTAATTTTGTGGACTTAGTGTTTTAGGAATTAATTTAAAAGAGAAGATTACAGAGTGAAAAGAGTGCTCCGAAATGCTTAATTATATAATTAATTCAGTTTGACATAAATGAGTCAGTTATATAAGAATATGTAGAAAACATCTGACATAGATCTGTGCCCTGTTTTCAATTAGCGCCAGCAGGATTTATTTTTTCCTTCAGGGATAGTTGGTTCTAGTGTGCTACAGTCTTTAAGTGTAAAGTACTGCGAAATGAAAAAAAAAAGGTTCACAGATGTATCATAGCAGAGAAGCTTGTTGTGTGTTCTGTGTAATATTTTCTGAGTCATTAGATGTTTGCCATTACTGTATGAGGAGGATGGACAACTGGATGTTAACTTGTATTCAGTTTGCTGTTTGGGGTTAACTGAATTATTAAATATCTTGAAGTTTAACCAGCCATTCAGAGATACACTTAAACGGAAGTAAAATATATTTGTGTGAATGTGTGATCTCTGTTTGAGAGAGTGACAGAAAAGAAAAATAGTCTAGTGTGGTGGATTTTTGGCTGCAAAACTGTTCTGTTAACCCTAGCATAAGGCAAGAGTCGGCAATACTGCTGATTTTATTCATACTGTAGTTTTATTATTGGCAATGAGGATCGTATCTGACAATTTTGTCAGTTTTAATGAGTACAATCTTGGGAACTGATGAAGTCAGATCCATGGCATGTACTTTTCTTGGTGCTGAGGTGATGTTGAAAAAACAACATTCAAATGGTTTGAACCTAAGAGTTATTTTTAGAAGGAATATTCAAACGTCATTTTTGAACAATTTTGACAGCCCTACTTCCTTGCATGGCTTTTAGTTTCTTGGTGCTGAGGTGCTGTTGTCGTTTGGCAGGTTACTATGTGGATTACTTCCTTGCATGGCTTTTAGTTTCTTGGTGGGAAACAAGGCTAGTAGGCTGGGTGTGGTGATCCAGCCCAGTCGCCAGAAGAAAATGTTGGCACTGAGCATTTCAACAAACTACAAATACATTAAATCTGAACGTTTCATAAATATCATATTAACATTTCTACTGTAACATAGTATATGAGCCGACTTTTTCATTAGCAGGTGGAGGGGATGGTGAATGGCATGTCACCTAGTTGAGCAACTGCCAAGCTGCAGACCACTGCTCGAGGCCAACAAATGACAAAACAAGTTGTTTTCCAGCGAGTCATTGCTGTGTTTTCATTAGGTTTTTATGCTCCAAATGTGGGTGTTCTGTAGTGACCAGTCACTGTGTTTCAATCAGCTTTTTATGCTCCACACATGGGTGTTTTGTAGCGATCAGTCAGTTTGTTCTTATCAGTTTTTTAGGCTCAAAACAGGTGTGTTTTGTAGCGACCTGTCACTGTATTTCAATCGGCCTTTCAGGCTCAAAACGTGGGTGTTTAGTAGCAACCTGTCTGTGTGTTTCCATCTGCTTTTTAGGCTCAAAACATGGGTGTTTTGTAGCAACCTGTCACTGTGTTTTCATCAGCTCTTTAGGCTCAAAATGTGGGTGTTTGGTATTATTCTTACAGATTATAATGCAGGTATACTAAGCGACTCTGATGAGCGATCAGCACATTGCACTTCATGGTAACAGACCGTTGGGGCATATTAGTCAGCAGTTAATTACACAGTTTTCAGAACTTCAACCATCATTCGACCTAAATGCAAAATTTGTGACATGGTTTTAGGAGCCTTTAGGCTGACTTAACTCACAGCTGTATCGCCTTATATTATGATTATATAATCATGTTTTTAATTGGAAAGTTTAAATAGAACCATACTGTGGTTTACCCTTTTGGAATTACACATAATACTGTGTACACACTATTGCCTTTTTTGTTAAACTAATTTCCTACTTATTCCTACTTAAAAATATAAATATTTTTTTCAGTGAACTTGAAAGAAACAATGAGTTGAATGACTGGACTCCAAATGATCCAAACTATTATTTTCTGGCAGTAAAAGTACAGCGTTCCTCCTTCGGTGTTTAAGCCAGTCATTCCAGCATCCTCTGAAACCTATTAAACAAATGATAGGCCCTAACTCATCATAGAGTTCTGAAACCTGTCACTGCAGATGGAGACTACATGGATGACTGTATTAACAAGGCACAGCGGCAATAGCATAAAAAATGCAACTGCCTTATTGATTAATTTCTGCCTCCCAAGAACTCTGAACACTGCTGAACATTCCCTATAAAATATCTCTTTTATTACATGAGAAATAGACAAATGTTTCAGGCCGAAACTTGGCTCTTCATTAGGTACGCAGGTATTAAAACCAAGACCAAGACCAAGAGCTAAATGTCGACTCAAATTTTGTACTTTTTGTAGTGTCATTAAAAAGACATTTCAGTGTTCAACAGTGCTGTGAGTCCTTGAGAGGCAGAAATCACAGCTACAGTTTTATTGGACTCAGCACCTGGATAATGAAAGCTTACTTATTCTGGCCTTAAACCAAATGACTTTTTAAGCAACCTCATTGTCACAGACAATTTTCCAATGTCTGTATAAAGTCAGAGAGAGTTTTACCTCAGTCATGTCAATCGTTTGGTGTGAGGTGGTCATAAAACTCAGTCTGAAATGTCTTAAGTCAGCCTTTTTATGTCTTCCGACAACATAAAACATGTTTACAATTATAGTTTCTAGTCTTGGCTCATACAAATACTAAAGTTTAATCATGTGAACATTGTCAACAACCGGCACCAGACAGGTGGCAGCCAACCAGGTGGGCAGTAAACATGACTTTGGGGAGGTGCAAGAATGTGAACAAGTCTGTGGAAAAGTTTTTACGCAAATACAGTTTATCCTGATAGATTATATCAATGTCAAATTCACAAAAATACTGTCGACATGTGACGCCTTTTATCTTGTGTTTCTAGAGTTACAGATTTTTCCAGACACATAAGGAATTATTGATATGTTGTGTTTCTTAAAGGGAGTTTGGCGTAATTAGGGATGTCACTGTTAACTGGTTAACCACAGACAATATTTTTGACCGGTTACGTATGTCGGCCTATAGGTTCATTTTGCTACTCTTCAGTTGTCTGTACTGTGCACCGCTCAGGGCTGGTGGGAGCTAACGTTAGCTAGTGGCAATGCTCATTCAGCGATTATCGTTAGTAATGGAGACTCAGCCAACAGATTTGTTGTAGAAACATTGTGCCCACCCTCAGGTCTCCCTCCAGGTTTCCCTGGTGAACTATTTCTGCATGTAAACTCAGCTAACTGCCTGTCTGTCAGCAAATCCAACAGAAAAAAACAAGGTATTTACATCACACAACATTAAAATAACATAACATTGAGATTGAAGTTATTATGGGTGAAGCAGAGGTTAAAACGTGTTTTATTGATTTTTCTTAAAAAGACCTTTAAAATCAATCAGCCTTCCTCTTCGTCGTGCAGCACAAGAAGTTACTCCCTGTGACAGCTACACATAAATAAAACTGACACATTATTATTTTCCTGGTGTGCTGTGACAGGGACAGGTAAATCAAAGGCTTGAAAGAGGTAATGGATGCCATTTACTCAGTGTCCTCTGTTGAAAGAACTATCCAAGAAGTTAAACAAAAATGGTTTGCTATGAAACTTTATGCAAAAAAAATTCTTAAGTACACACAGGCTCTTTCCAGTCATGGACAAGTGCATTGCTTGCATCATCAAAGAGACCTCTGTCAGGAATAATTCCTAACATACTGATGAATGCCAAAATACACGAACGGGCAGTTTACATACAAATACTGCTCACATTTCATGAATGAGACCCATTGTCCTTAGATGTGAGAGGGTGTCAGACTTTGGTCTTTGTAAAGTCTTTTCCATGTCTTCTAGTATTTGGTAGGCCTTAATAGACTTATGTAGCTTATAGGTAGCTGACTGTTGTAGCTGCATGTTGGCAGGGTGCCCCTGATGAAGTTGTAATCAGTTGTAAACAGTAACCCTCACCGTCAAGCAGAACCAAAGTTATTTAATCATTTCACAATCATCTCACTCCTCAGGCCACTTCAAACAGGAACTTGGGTTGGATTTGTTTGCAGAAAACTAATGTTTGAAGCAGGAAAGTGATCCGTTAGAAAGTGTTAAGTCGATGGCTCTCCCTCATCACAGAAATGAGATGTTGCCAGAAATCTTAACTGTGATACTTCAAAGTTCCAGCCACTGATTGCAGTGTGGAAATGATTGATGCACACAATATAAACACACCGCAGCCCGTTGCCGAATTGAGAATGTGCCATGAAATCCTAAGAGGAAATCAGATGATTGTCATTCTGTTCACATGTTCCTATGTGGCGCTCATTATTTTTTCAGCTAAAGCTCTCAGATATGTTCATTTTTATATTACAGTCTGTGGTCCGCAGGATGCTTCACAACACCAGGGAGTTTATTGGATTAAATTAAGTCATGCAATTGCCAAATGAAGTCGGGGTTATGTGCTGATGCCTATAAAAGGAGCGTAATGCTTCCTGCCATTGAATGCATTTAGATCCCTTAAAGTGTAATGTACTGAATGATTGTCTGCAGTTGAACTCTTCTCAGACTGTCCTGAGAACACTGCAAAGTTTTGGATATTAGTGTCACATATAACTCTTTTAACCCTCTGAGACCCAGAAAGACCCATTTTTGTCTTTTATGGAGGGGGCAGGGAGTCTGCAGTATAAGACTCATAGATGTGGTTTACATCATCTTAAAACTGGGAACCTGGAGATTAAGCACTGTGCGTCAAGTTTTTTCTAGCCATTAATTTGTAATAGGCATTGTGATTTTGTTGGGCACCTATTAAAACTTTAGTTTAGCCTGCATTGGGGCTTAGAACATTATGATAAGAGTATATGATGATCATCCACATGCTCAATTATGTCTTAAAAGTTGTTTAAGCATTTTTAACCACTCGAGAATCATTAAAAGATGTCAAAATCCTTCCAAAATACCATGTAAAGACACCAAGACCTTGAGGAACACTGTAGAAATACCCATGCTGTGATTTGGTATCAAAAACTTTTGACATTTGGAGATCTCGGTAAGAACTGCATTTTTTGGCGATTGGATGGCAAGCACATCTGTTCTGGAAACTGCTGAGGAACCACCTTAGTGTGCATATACCTAAGAATGCCATACATCCTCTGAATGCTCGAGGTCTATAGTTTGTAGCTATAAAGTTTCATGAGGCTTGGATTATCCTAAGATCACAATAGGTCATTTTATATAGTGATGTATTGTCCATTTCGACACAACAAAAAATGGCTACTATGGGCGCTAACGCCATCATACATGAATACATTTGGGCTTACTGAATCCACAAGAGTCAATTTATGCAGTTCCAAGACTGTTTACTGACTACAGTATGCAGAAATATTCAAATACAATAGGCGAAAATGACACATTCATACCAGAGCATGTGAGCGGAGCGGAGCGGGGAGTGGGAGGATTTTGTGTTGAGCGAGGAGCGGCTATTTTTTTTAAAAGGTGGAGCAGAGCCTTATCTCTCGCTCCAATTTCATTCCGGTCGCTCATGCCCCACCCAGAATGCATCTTTGCATCTCTCCGCGGTGCTGAATGGCTCCCGGCGGGCGTATTTCTGCCTTGATGGTGCGCCGCAGCCGGGCAGCTGGGAAAGGCTTGAGGCGAAGCAGGCTCACGGCTTATGTGTTTGCCACTTTCTTTTTCATTTTAACCCACACCATGATCTTTTCCTAACACTAACCAAGTGGTTTTTGTGTCTAAACCTAACCAGACCTTAACCACAGGGCATCATGATGATTTCGGAACAACGGGACTTCGGAACAATGGGTTTAATATGGTCGGAACAATGGGATGTCGGACCAATGGGCTGTCGGAAAAATGGGCAGACCCTGTTTTATTTGTGATTATAGAAGATTATAGGTTAGGGTAGTACGACGCAGTTTTTTTGAGCGGAGTGGTAAGCGAGGGGAGCGGGGTAAAATTTATGATGGAGCGAAGAATGCGCAGAACCAAGCGGAGCGGACGAGTGGCACAAAGTGACAGGTCTGCGAGCGAGGAGCGGAAATTTCCACCCGCTCCGCTCCGCTCACATGCTCTGATTCATACTGCACGCAAAAAGCTGCACAGTTTTTGCCCACAACTGCATGGGACTAGTATAAAGAGGACATGTCTTCAACCCAAGACGGGAGATGCCTGGATACACGTAGAACCCATTTTAGGTTCAGTGATCGGCTGCACAAAACACTTGAAGTTTTCTCCTTCAGTATGACAGTATGAAGGCATAATTTCTCTGTAGCTGAGGGACTTGCACAGTTGCACAGAATCCCTTACAAACCAGTACAAATTTCTATGGAGATTGTTTGTTTGCTTGCGATTTGTGATGCCTGTAATTGTCTCACAAAGTTGGCTTAGTGTTAGATAGTGAAAAAATGGCAAGAGGAAAGAGAAGACAAGAAAACCACATTGGTCTGAGGAGGAAATGGTTATACTTCTGGGGGAATACAATCACAGTAAGCACAAACCACAAAGTAAATTTGATCCCAAATACATTAAAACGGCTGTAGGAAGAAATTGTAACCAAAATCAATTCAGTCAAATCGAAAGTTTAAAATCAAAAGCATAACCATTGGCTTCTCCTGGTCGCACAACACTCTTCTCAGGGTATGTTAGTTTTTATCATTTATCACCATAAACTCTATCATGTTGCAGTTAAGATAGAGTCAGAGGTACCTTAAGTTGTTGTTTTTGTTTTTTTTTACCTTGCTTTGGTTGCTAAGGTCTTTTGTGCAACGGTCTAGGGATTCCCTAACTATAAGACCAAGACAAAGAGAAAACCAAAAATACTTCAGTGAGCATTTGAAGGAAACCTTAAGGTGAAGACTTAAGGGTGTTTTGTGCAACTGATTTTATTATTAGGAAACCTCAACTAGGACTTTCAGGAAACTGTTAACCTAAGATGTTTTGTCCAACCGGCCCCTGATATGTTGAGGTAAAAGGTCAAGGGACCCCCGTGAAATGGCCTTGCCATTTTCCCCTCACCAGAATTCACCCTATTTTTGAGGCATGATTTCGCTTCCTTCCTGACAAGGTAGCATGGTATGGTTAGTACCAATAGATTCCTCACTTCTTCTTGTTTCATATGATACCAGGATCATCACTCCAGCTGGAAACTCAGCCCATTACAGCCTTTAAAAGTTAAGAATGTTAGCTCAACCCGGCGGGTCTTCCGGGATTAAAGAAGAGGGATCTATTAATTTTTGCACATATACAAACACTCAGGGTGCTTTCAGACCTAGGGCTCTAGTTTCCCGGCACGGCGCAGGGTGGCGCAGGGTGGCGAACCTCACGCAGAGCTAGTTTCGAGCAGCGCAACCCAAGGCGCGCTCAGTTTGGTTGACCGGCGGACAGTGCGCACACGTCACCAAAACCTCACAGGCAGGTTTCCAGAATGTCAGGCACATTAACAATGCAATAAATACCCACAAAACACTATTCAATGCAACTATCTGCAATCAGCACATAAATGTATCTCTATATCGACTTTCCCGTCACATCTGATGTCAATCAAAGGGG
>NC_065526.1:18980685-19033796 GCF_006386435.1 Epinephelus moara
AACTAGAAAACAATGTTTTGATGCATTGGATGTGCTGAATGTGCATATTAAGGCAGAACAGGAGGAGGTGCACATTAATAATCCTCCAGGACTGTAACATGCTCATGTTTAACCCAAACAATGTGTCATGTGACTGCAGTTGGTTCAGATTGAGGTCAGAACACGTTCTCACCACAAACGAACCGCACCAGAGTTCGTTTTTAACCATTATGAATTTTTTGGGGGGGAATTTGTTCTACTTTATACAACAAACAAAACGTATGTCTCCTCATGCAGAGTCAACGTGTGTGAACTGCTAATAACAGCATGCTTGTGCACAGTCACATAGAAAAAGAAAAATCAAAGCCGACATCCCATGTTTTAAAAAACAGATGAGCACCTTATTGCCTGAGATGATGCCTGACATTTGACCCTCTTGTTGCCATCCCCTACCACTAAAGCATCAGCCCAGATCATAGAAAGCATCCCCCAAACCTGATGTGACCAGTGTGAGATGACCCTTCTTGACTCATCTCCAACTCTCTCTCTTTAAAAAACTGTCAGTGTCTTGCTCCTTCCATCTCCCTGTCATGCTTTATCTATTTATCTGTCAATGCCTTCACCTTCCTCTTGACCTTGAAGCCCCCGTGTCTTAACTAACTTCATCCTCTGCCATTTGTCTGTTGTCTCCATCTCCCTCTCCTCCATCTGTGTAACACTCCTCACTGTGTTGTTTGGAGAGCTGACAGGAGCAGGGAGTGTGCATTAGCACCACAGAGAGGTGTTGATTGTCTCGTTTCTTTACATCTCCGTGCTAGCCCTCACTCTTCGATGACCTATAGGTTACGCATAGACCTGCAAAAGGTTTGGATGTGTTGCTCAGAGATAGATCGTGAGGAGAATATTTGGCCATGTCCTGAGGCATTCTCTCTCTCTCGCTCTCTCTCTCTGCACCTCTTCATACCCAGCAAGCTTTTGACAGACAGCAATATGCAGGAGAAGTTCAATGTCGAGTCAAATGACTGTGAAATTCTCACGAGATGAGTTCGTGGTGTGGTAAAAAAAAATCATGTTTGAGAGATGTTTCGACTGAAAAGTACTTAGTTTTGTCATGTTAAGGATCATGAAAATCAAATCAAATCAAGTTTAATTTTATAGCACATTTAAAAACAACCACTGTTGCCCAACAATTCTGTACAAATTAAATGAATGGCACACAAATATATAAAACTTAAATAGGCACAAAAAGACCCAAATTTTCATTATGGATTAATCTGTCCATTATTTTCTCAATTAATAATTTTCTCATTTCCAAAACTGCGAAACATGTCCTGTGTTGACATCTTCAAAGGTACATTTTGTCTAACCAGCAGTCCAAAAATATATTACTTTATAATCATGTATGACAAAGACAAGCATCAAAGTCTCATATTTAAGAAGCAAGAAACCAACAAATGTGTTTTATTTGCTTGAGAAAAAAATTACTAAAACAATTAGCCTATACGATTATCAAATTTTTTTGCCAAGTTTCTGTCCATCGACTAATCGATTAATCAACTAATCGTTGCAGCTCTAATCAAGACCTTACCTTCTTCCAGCCTGTCAATAGCTCTCAGTCCCAATCCCATTGCTGAAGATGTTAATATCTAAATTCAGGTAGGCTAAATAGTGAATTTATTGTGGACTATTTTCAGCTGCAGACTTAGTGTGCCAGAGAGCAGGGGTGCCACGAGAGGAAATTTTTGCCACCGGTTAATAAACTTGTGCAAACAGTGGTGTTACCAATCACACAGGACATTTTATATGGAAAGATTTTTGTCTTTAACGCTAAATATCTGTAAAATGCTGTATTAAGTTACTGCTAAGATAAACTGAACATTTCTTGCTTCCGCAGCTTCACATTAAAATCATTTAACAGGCAAAACATTAACGTTATAAGTTTCCTATCGGACTGGGTTTAAATCTAAAATATTGCCAATTAGGCACTTTTGTTTTTTGCTTTAAGACCAAATCCTCCACCATCTTGGTGTTGGTCAACTCTACTTAGGGCCTGTATCCACATGTTTTTTTCAGAGCATCAGTATCTTTTTTCAGAGTGCTCTGGAGTGTTTCTAGTTGAAAATCTCTGAACTATTCTGAAACCCGCTGGCATTGTCACTGCCACTCCTTTAGCTACTGTCTATATTGAGCTGTATGGTATGATATGTCAGTCAGAAACTAACACAACAAACACAGAAAAGCCTTTTTGTGCAAGCAGATTGTCAGGGCACTGGCTGGGCACTGGCTGACCCTGGGAAGTGCTGTGCTTTCATTACTGTACTCAGTGCAGACGCCGCTACGCGTTGTTGGGCGTGCACGGGCATCAATGTATGCCCAATCACTGTTTAACACACAACAAGTGTTGAGTTTTATGGCACAGATGAGTACAATACATCAGGCTTTGCTACATTGTGAGATTTGGTGACACTAAAAAAATATAAACTACTGTCAGCCTTATTCTTTAGCAAAACAATGCTGGTAAGAGTTGCTGCACAAAAGGTTAATGGACATTGTCCCAACTAATTTTGGTACAGCTTCTCAGCGCTGACACAAGCCCTGATGAACCTCACATCTCTTGACTGTTACAAAGTTTGCTGGGCATATTATTTAAGTGGACTTCATTAATGTGTTTTGATTAATCATGTATCTATTGACCCTTTGTTTTGTCTCTGTCTCTTGTTATCTGTCACTACATTATATTGTTTACAGCTGCTTTCAATGTTCGACCTTTGTGGTGTCTCCACTCTAACCAGATGCTGTGAAAGAGTTTCATCATGTTTTGCGCTCATGAGAAAATGTAGTAGACTATAAGTATACCTGAAATTCTAAGTATACTAAGTATACTACGTTTACTCAAGAGTGGCGTCTTCAGACTTCACATAAAGAGCAGCTGAGGAAGGAGGACTTGAAAATGTCCTAAATTGTGGTCCAGTGCCTGCCTGTGTTGTGAATACATCCTGTATGTGGCTGTAAATGTCTGGAATTTAAAGTATAGCCAAATACCCTGAATGCATTGTTATGCTTTCAACCTCCTGCCGGGGTCCTCAATTATTCAGAATCTTCCTACCTGTCCATCAGCAGGTACTCGCACTTTGAGCTGGGTAACACAGGGGCTCTGTGATGTGCAGAGGTTGGTGTAAAACAGGAAGATCTGCATGAAATCATAATCCTGAGACTTCCAGATCTGTTTCTTGGATTGAAAAATGTATCCGGGGGTCCATTCACTATTTATCATACCCTGACAGATGGTGTATACATTTCAATGCCTTTCCTCTGCGCCTTGGAGACAGCCCGTCCTTTCTTTCCACAAAATATTTTCATGTGCTCCGGTTCTCTGTGCTGGTTAGAATACAGTATTTGTGGGGGTGTAACCCGTCTCTGAAACAATGTTATCAGTTTGAGGAAATGGGTTTATGGTAATATCTCTTATCTGATCATGATGAAAAATCACTGACAATTTTAATCTTACACATTAGAATTTCAAACTAAGAATTTCCTATTCAGCTTAATACTTTGGTGACACTGATATTACTTGATGGTTTTAATGAGTTAACAATCTGATGTTTTCTACAACAACTGGTCGCTGGAAACAGTTTGAGATGCACGTTGATGCCGTGTGTGTGTACATACTGATCAAACAGGTGATGCTTCTTCAATTGAGTCCAACAAGTGACAACAAATTCAGACTAAAACTAAGGGATTAACTGGTTTTAAGAGGCTTTATATTTTAATTTGATTAGACAGAAATCTAGTTCGTCGTTGTTCTTCAGGTAGAGAAGCTTCTCAGAAAGTTGACCTCAGTCTTCTCACACAAAAGTGGCTATCATCATGTAAAATCCAAAGAGTTAACATTAAAGGTTATTTAGAACCCTAGTTCTATAAACACCTGAAACTTGAAACCAATCCTTTCATCAGAAAAGAGCATTAATATTCAATGATTCTGCAATAATAATAATCTCTTAATACCTCCCCAATCTCTAATGAGGTGGACATGATAACCCTTAATACACATAATGTTATTCATCCCTACAACAGGAAATACTTTTTCCCTAACCTGATATGAAGAGTGTGCTGCACATGTGAGCATTTTTGATGATCGCCTCATGCCTTTCGTCTTTGCGCATTTAACCATAGTTGTTTTAGTTGACGGGCAGTGGCAGCTGGTATGAGATAAAATTTAAGTTTTCAGCCATTACTCCTGCTATTCTGGCTCCCAATAAGACGACATTTTAAGACTCCTATGTAGCCTACAGCCCTGTGGTGGTGTGTTGTGTTTTGCCTCCAGCTAATAAAATGACGTCTTTGTGGCGTCGGCCCTAAAGGGTCTATAACAGAGACGTTCTCTCCCTTACTTCCTACCTCACTACATAAGGTGCAGAACTACCTCCTGCTTTGGCACTGAAGGTTGGCAATGGCTGTAATTCATAAGGTGCATAATCGTCATATCACTGGATATTAGTGATGCACTGATCGACTGGCTGGTGGCCAGAATAGGCTGATTTTCAGCTTGATCGGCCATGACCTGTGAACGGCAGGTCAGTCTCAGATGAAGCCAACACTTTGCTGCTCACATTTACATATATGTGCCACATGATGGTACACGTCGCACCTACAGTGGTACAGTGTAACTACCACAGATGCTGCAGCCCATTTTTGTTGCCAGTTTAACAAATTTAGCCACAAATTAAGACTATGAGGGAAAAAGTTGTGATTCATTCCCATGCATGCTGCTAAGAGTAATCACAGTGAGCGGCTCTTCTTCCAGCAGCACAGGGTCAGTCCTCTTCCTCTCACTCTGTACACACAGTGTGGTGCAGGCAGGAGGAGAGAAGACGCTGCTTGCTGCAGCAGTGGGAGTTAATTTATCAGCCTAATGTACACACAACTTTATATTCTTGTAAATAGATACTGATTCATATATTATCTTCATAAAATAGTCATATCCATATTATAAGCCTACACACACATGCGGTATAGAATAATATTTTCTACGATTCCTCTTCTCTGATATGTAAATAATTCATTTGAGCATATATAAATTTCTTGCACCCATTCTCTTTTGGGAAAGAAAAACATTTTAGATAAATTAGGATAAACTGCATTCCATTTTTAATTGGATTTTATTCTGTTCTGTGACCTGAAGCACTTTTTATTTTGAGATTTGTTTGAGTGAGAGTGAGAGAAGTTCCTCTAACCTGGAGCACTTTTGGAGAAAATGTTATTTAAAAGTGAGTGTTTTATTATAAACAATTTAACTTTCATTAGAGAAAAGTTTTTTTGTTGCTGTCAATTCTAGTTTTTAGAGAGAAATAAAATCAGAATAGGCAGGCCAGACTTTTAAAAACCCTGAAGTTGGAATCTGCCAAGAAAATTGCATCAGTACATCTCTAGCTGCTGTAACAGGCACAATGGGCTTCACTTCTTCACTCGGCATGAACAACACACTGGGTTCAAAAGTCGGCTTCCAGCTGCAGTCTGAGCAGGTACCAGGGTGGTATCAACAGACAACAGCTTGCTGCTAATCCAGTCAACACAATTAGACTCTTATAGGAGGGCAATGAGCATAGCTGGAACATTGACTGGCAAAGTGCTGACCACCCTCACAAAAAAAAAAAAACCTTGTCAAGGGATGGCTGTGGCTGACCACATTTCTCATACAGAAGCCCACACGACAGGAAGAAACCACTGACACATACAAGTTACACGAATGTGACAGGCCCAAAAAGACTCCACAAGACTCTAATGAACAGCTCAATGAGTTTAAACCTCAGACCACTGCTGGAACCCAGAGTATTTTGCAAGGTGAACTGAGCAGACACACTCTGAAGGGTGTGTACTATGGATCACAACCACAACCATGTCAAGCATTGTCACCCAGGTCCTCTACTATCAGTGGCTGACTAGGGCAAGGCATTCGTATCGATCATAGCATTCTTCTATGATAGAGCTTCCCAGAACCAGCGGGCTGGTCAGGTGGTCTCATCCTCAGTTGGATCAAGGAGTAGGGATGAACCAATCCAATACTGATATCGGATATCACGCAGCTACTGACTCAACTTACTGTCTAAGGTATCAGTGACAATGGGGCCCATTTTTTCCATTCAATTCTATGTTTAAGTCTAATAAAGCTTGCACGTACTATGTCATGCATCAGCAGCTTGGCGATAGACCGCATTTTGTTCTAATTTTATACTGTTTTATTGCTTTATACTGGACTTTTAATTCCTGTTTAAGAGGTTTACACATTTGCTTGTTAAGTTGCTGATGTACGGTTTATTACTTTAATAATAAATAACAATAAAGTAGATTTATATCCATCTATATAGTTGTTACATTTTGTTTTAGCTAGGAAAGCAATGTTTAAGTCAGGCCTGATGTTGCCAACACACAAGAGAATGATCCCAGTCACTTTCGCCATAATGAGGCATAAAGCTAATTGCTGGTATCAGATCAGTACTTGGTATCAGCTGGTACCCAAAGTCAGGCGTACTGGTTACTGTAGGGGGACTGAAAAAGTCGGATGGGTGCATCCCTATCAAGGAGCTACCCCAAACTTACAGACATCAGATAAAGAGCCTTTTGTTAGCTGATTTTTGTGTACCAACTTGTTTAGTCCAAACTAGAAAGTTTTGTTGGGTTGTAAATCCAGAGTTGATATACAATGTACAAGTGTAGTCACCACTTGTCCAGTTATAAAGGAGGGCCTGGTTACTGTAAATGTTTGCCCAGACCCAATACCCCTGTTTTTCTTGTTGTCTACAGCGCAGTTCTCAGCCCTAAATCAGACCACCAGAAACTAAAGCACAGTAGTCAACAAGTGGGCCACTTTGATTGACTGCTGACGTGCAGCAGAACCCTGACCTTTGTTTAACTTTTCATTAAGTTGATACAGTGCAAATCCAGAGTGGGCTTGCTCTTCTCTCCCTTGACAGAGTCTTTGCTCATACAGAAAGAGAGGGACACCCAAGAGCTCATCACTGTCTCAGCTCCAAAGGGTTGTTAATTATATGGCTAACCATGGACACAAAGTGAAAGCTGCAGCCACTAACCAGTGAGAGCTCCCATTCCACTGGTTGATGGTGCCTAGTATTTAGTGTCCAGTCTGTCAGTGTAAGGCTGCACCAGGGTTTATCTGGGTGGACAACAGAACAAAAAACTACTGTTTGTACAAGAAAATCAAACCCCAAAAAAAAGCCTAAATTCAGGGTGCTTTCAGACCTAGAGTTGTCTTGCTTTGGTCTGAATCAGGGACTAATTTTGTTACAAAGTTATATAATTGCCTAGAGTTGGTTCGTGTTCTCACGGCAGCATTTACAAGCAGACCAGATCAAATGCCTTGAGCGAGAAAGCTGCTCTTGATTGGTCAGAATTTCCATGTGGGAAAAATCCAGGAAGTAAACAAAACATTGAAGAAGAGTACACTTGCAAGATAAATGTGACACTTTCTAATGTCACAATGGAGGGACAACTACGCAGGTTGATTTTAGCGCTGGTCATCGTGCGTGTTTCACAGATTACAGATTGGTATTCTAAGTGACTGCTTACTAAACGGATCCCTGCAGAGATAGACCTTTTTGTTAAAGAGTAAGATCCTTTTTGTTTAACAAGAAACAGCCCATCTATCGCTTTTAGCAAACCCACCAGACTCCATTTGATTAAACTGTAATTTTATCATTTGAAAACAAACTGTATTCAAAGTCGATGGAAACAAAATAAAATTCACAAAAGCTGCCTTGGTTTTTCTTTTCACTGTTCCAACAATCACTAACCCTGGTTTGATTGAAATGAACTTTTAATTCACCCAGTTAGATGTGAAAATATGCTGGCTCTTTACACGCTAAAATTACTGTTCACTTTAATGGAATCTGGTGTCTTTGGTAACAGTGATTTTGGGACTGTTTCTGGTTAAACAAAAGGATCTTACTCTTAGTAAAAAGGTCTTTCTCTGTAGGGATCCTTTCCATAATGTTGTCAGACACTTAGAGTGATCATTTGAGCCTTTACGTTGTGATCTCGCTCAATACAAAACCAATTTCGAAAATTGTCTCCATAAAAACACGGAAAAATACAGTCCAGGTAAAAAAATTCCAAACTTACCCTTGAAGGTAACAGCTTTTACTCCTCATTCTTGAAATTGGAACTCGCTTCACAAAAGACCCATTTGACACATAAAATTGTCCTATGATTATTATAAACTAATAGGGCTGTCCCGAACCATGGACGTACACAGACATTAATTCTTCGTTTTTTGGACCTAATTGTATTGCGGAGTTTTGCACAGCAGCGACCGGATCTTTGCTCTCAAACCACAAAAAAATGTGATGGCACAACAGTCTCCTTCAGTACATTATTCTATGCTTTCTTTTGATTTTCACATTGGCTAGTCATCCTGTTTAATTTATCTTCTGATTAAATCAGAACCGTTGAAACAAGTTGTAGGAAGCCTCTGCAAGTAATTGGTTGCTGGCAGACAACTGCAATAAAATTGTTAATCAGCAGTGGCGTGCACCGTAGAGCCGATGCGCTGCTGGTTCTGCCGGCCTGAATAGAATATAATGTCTATAGCCTTAATGTTGTGTACAGCATTTATAGACTGAGCTGAGTAGTGATGCGCGGGTCGACCCGTAACCCGCGGGAACCGCAAATGGACCTGCGGGTCGGGCAGCAGTGATCGTCTGTTAAATCGGTCTGTAAATGATATTTTGACATTATTGGCTATTACTGTCATGGCATCCGAAGGTACTGATGCGTTGAGCAGGTGACAGTCCGCGGCCGTTTCAAAACACACTTGTGTCACGCACTCCAAAAGAAACTTGTTGAAACTTTAAACAATAATTTATTGTACAAAACGGGGGAAACAAACGTTGACAAAAACGTAACATAATTCATATTAAATTCAAAAGATAACGAAAAAACAGCTACAAGTTAGAGGGAATAGTGATAAAGTGGTAAAACTTGGCATTGATCCACAGCCTCAGACGGATGCGCTCAAGCGTGCCGTGCGCACAAGCTCAGTTGGTAGGCGATACTATATTTTCACATTTTTAACAATGCAATTTAAAAGTATTGATTTTTATTAATAACCTACATTTACCTTAGACTACATTTAGCACCAAAAAAAAATGTAAAAAAAAAAATAAAAAAAATAAGTAAATAAAAAAATGATTATCGAAATCCAAATTTTCATAACAAATACCTACCCATAGAAACGAATATTCTAATATCCGAATATTTGGGTACAGCCCTATAAACTAAATGGAAATTTTGGGCCATTTTACCAAAGAGAAAATACCAGAATAGGTAAAACTCTCCACACTTCACCACACTTTATAAGCACACATTAAAAAAATTACTTATCTAGTTAAAAATGCAGTAATGGTTCGCACTCATGATTGAGAATGTAATTAGTTGAACATTTAATTTACTTTGGAAACTTTAGAAATTATTTGTGTCCCCTGGCGTACTGTTCTACATGAACAGACAGGCGACACAATAACCTCATTGACAGAGTGGTACGGTGGGAAGCAGGGGTACAGAGCAGGGCAGGAAGAGGGAACATGGATCTGATCAGTCCTAATTATCTGGAATTTGCCTAAAGGACCATCAGAGAGAGAGACGGAGAGATACAGGAAAATTATGAGGCAAATTAACTTCCTGTTGCTAGAGACAGCAGCTTGAATGAAATTCATGTTTAGGCAATATGTGTTGTGACTGTAACATTCATATTCATTGTTTTCAGACAAGATCTGGCAACAGTTTTACAAAAATAACCTTCTTGGCTACAAGGTCATCCTCTGTGGTGTCTTGAAGAATTTTGCAGCGCAGTATATTTCTGATGTCTGTGTTGTGTGCTTGCCCCAGTTTTACAGATGTTTCCAAGCCCTGCTACATTGTGAGACTCCGCGACGAGGCTCCAGCTTAAAGAGCTCCTCCAAGGTCGCCACCAAGGCCGTAAGAGGCGTAGCAGTGACTGGTCCCCGCCGCACCAACGACTTCCTATTTATGGTAGCCTCCTTGGGTCAACCGGCAGACACCATCCCCCAACTGGACCCCTCAGTGGAACCCACCATTGACGTCACCAAAGGCCCCTCTTCAGACATCAACAAACCTGTCGTAGTATCGCTAGTGGCCCACTTTGACGGCTGATGATCAGCTATAACCACAAACTCCCAAACTCCCCAGCCAGGACGTCATTAATAATGACAGAGGTGGTGTTACTGAGGCTTGGAGAGTAGCAGCCTACGAGTCTAGGTGGATTTTACGCGGCTATTGCATCAGCTTCACCCCAGCTAGTAGACATGATGGACCAGTAACAAAGGCTTGGACTGCCTCTGGACAATATAAACCTGCAAGAGCTGGGCGTGTGTGTTTCTCTGCAGAGAAAAAGTATATATCTATCTTGCAAAGGACAAGCATTTAAATGATGTTCTTATCACAATTTTGAGAGAAAGCACTGTTGGATAAGATCAACCGTCAGAAATGTGCTCAGAGTGCAGGAGGAGGGATAAGATGTATTTTGTATTGATTGGTTACTGGCTGTGGTTACAAAGTGAGGTTTAAGAACACAAGTTGTTTATCACCCCGAGCAGTTTGGAATCTTTTCAAGAGTAGGAAAGATTAAAAGACAAAAGAGACAAGAAAGAGTGATGAGAGTGTGCTGGTAATTATTTTAAAGTATCAGTCTCTTAGCTTTCATTCTCCACCATTAGTCACTTTAAAATGCATAAGTAGTTTTCATTTAAGTGGTTTAATGTGTGGTTTGTTGGACAAGTAGCATTGCTAGCATGCTAGCTGCATTACAGTTTTTTCAGGATTAGTGACTTAAGAATAGTGAAATAGGTGCATGTTGGAGAGTTACTGTATAGTTTCTTCGACGTGAAAAAAACGATGTGCACGTGCACTGTTGCAGTACACAAATGAGTTTGAAGAAATACAGTGTCTGGTGATACTTAGTGGATAGACCTGATACAGATACTCAGTCAGGGTTCAACGCTAAGGTTTTTTTTTCACTTGCCCGGTCGGGCAAGTTGGTCAGAGATCTACTTGCCCGAAGTCAGTTTTTACTTGCCCTATAAAAATTGTTTAATTTAAGCGGCTATCAAATAACAAAGACTGCAGTTATTTTTATGTTATGTAATCTTTATTCACACTGTATTTATTAATTAAAACAACATATGTCATGTATTGTAGCTTAATTCCTACACAAAAATGACAGTGTCAGGGCTTAAAGTGAAAAATTTGTCAATCGTTCTCCGTCTATAATTTTGCGCCCTACTTGAGCCATGCCCACCTCTATTTATTTTTCACCCCTCTCTCCAGTTCTGCTGTATTAACACCGGGTTTAATATATTTTGCTTCCATCTCTCTGCCCTGCTCTACTCTACTTCAACGCTACTTAGCTCTCTCTCTACTCTACCAGTAGACTACCACATCCACCTGTTGCACAAAACGCACACAGCAGTGTTTCCCCTAGGATGGAGTTGTAGCAGCGGAGGTGAAGCACACGCATGAAAAATAATTTTCACATGCATGAAACTTTTTTGTATGCTTGCAAAGCACAGCCTGCTGGGATGTTTCTATGTATATACTGGTAGGCTACCAGAAGGGCTCTTTAGGACTAAGTACATACAGTACATGTGTGCACAGTAATGAGCAGGTGAAATGTCTGTCTAGCTTACATATGAGGTGTCTCAAGATTTAGGAACATACAATTTTCCTAAAACAATTTTATTGTCTGTGCGTAACAGCAGTCTGTTGGTTATTTACACAGTGTCCATAACAATAACTTTGTCAGCTGACAAACTGCACCGGGCTCGGGGTCAGGTTTGGTCATGAAAATGCGGCCCAAGCCGCTCTAGCGTGCTCACCTGTGTGTGTGGCGAAACTTCGCCATGCGCGATACAGAGAGGAGAGGAGAATTGTTAACGCGTGACCATGCAGAGACAGAAATGACACGATGACATAACACCATAAATAGTATATTGTTATGTTATTATATGAAGTGTCCGTCGCGCAAAATAATATCAATTGGGGGCTGTGGGCAGGACATTGTTACACAGCTGTGCCTGTGACTTCAGGCAGAGAGGCTGCTGCATCAGAGCAGAAGAGCACGTTTTAAAATACATTTATTTTATCAATTAGTTATTAACTTTGACTATTTTTAGCAACTTGCCCGTTCGGGCAAGTGAGTTGTTAGTTTACATGCCCGACCGTGAGTTTTACTTGCCCCGGGCAATCGGGCAATCCTTATTGTTGAGCCCTGCTCAGTGCTGGCAAAGCCGCCAACAACAGGGCTGGACTTTGAAGCTTAATCTGTCATAGTGGTCAAACTGTGGAACTGAAACATCTGGGTTGGTCATGTAATGCCACTAGGCTCAATTGATAATTTTTTTGAGCATCTCAACCCCTGCAAAATGTTTTGTCTCACTATCAAGATTTTATCCATTCACATTTCTCAAGTGTAGAAGAGCAATATGATTGAATCGTTTTAATTTCAATTCCAGTTAGCAAAGGGCTAAACCAGCAGTTAGCCACTAAACCAGCTGGTCTCTGGTGCACCCGCTGTGTATGCTCAATGATGCAGGAGCAGAGCAGAAGACCTGGGTAATTTTACACACGAATATTTAGCTTCATGTGCCACTGAGCAACTTTCATAGGAATGAACAGGGCCATGCCTCTGAAGCTGTATCCAGTTCTCTTTATACATTCATGGCAGTGATCACAGGTAATGTTTTTCTATCATTGCCCAGTCAGGCAAATGGGTCAGTAATCTAACTGCCTGGAGGAAATTTTTACTTTCTTCTTACAAATTGTTTTATTTATTAGTGGTTATCAAGACTTAAGTTATTTGTCATGAAAAATGACTCAGTTTACTCACCTTGCAGCCAACTGCACAATACATTGCTGGGGTTTCATCCACATCCTCTTCACACCACCTGACTAAGCTCCTGTTTCCTGGATAATTTAAATACTCACTTTTGCCTCAGCTCAAAAACTTTGTCTTTACCCTTTGCCATTTACTTGCAAGTGCCCGACTGCCCTTTTGCTAAGCCCCTCCCCTTTGTGATGGTCCGACAAGCTGTCGAAGTAAGCATGGAGCCCACACTGTAACTAACTGCACTCCCTGAAGAAATATTATCATATTTTTGGAAAAATTAAAGAGTGATTCCAGAGAGGAGCGGACAGAGGGGTCTACAGTCTGTGTTTGAAGGATATATCCAGGATGTCAAACTGACTCAGCAGCAACAACAGGTTAAAAAGACAAAGATAGTTAGAAGCTAAAGCCGAACTATAGGCTACAGATCACAGTGTAAAAGTGAACCACCACATCACTGCTGATCACCACAGAAGACAATGAATATAAAGGGAAACTTCACCGATATTGAACCAGCTGTGTGGCATCGCAGTGTGTGCAGATGAACAGTGTTTGGCTTCGCCCCCGTGACACTGCCAGCACCCGGTAGTGATGGCCAAATGAATCCTCATGAAGCATTTTCTTTATTTTCTGAGCCCACTATATTTGATGTCAAGGTTTAAAGAGAGAGGCTCAAAGAATTGCAATTCAGTATGCTTTCAACCTTTTATTGAATACCAAGCACCATCTAGTGGGCTCAGAAAATAAAGAAAATGCTTCATGAGGCTTCATTTGGCCATTACTAGCACCCGGACCTCCACCGCCAGACGGGCAGGGATGAAAAAAAAAATGTGATGACACACAGCTGGTTGAATATCAGCAAAGTTTCCCTGCTTCCCTTCACTGAATCCTGTACAGCAGGGTTGGTCTTTTTTTCACTGTTATAATCATTAAAATCTTTTTCCAACCTCTCCAGGTAATGAGTATCATTAATACACGATGTGCCCCAGGCACAACATTTAGCTCCTAATCCACAAAACCAGCCTGAAAATGAAGGAAATCTGAAACGACTGCATTAGAGTCAGTGGAGCACAACTGTGTTCCCTCTATATATTTATATTAGTTTACTACAATGATCACACTGATATAATCATACGCATCAAAGGGTTAAATAAAACAATTAATGTATTTTAGAGAAAATATAAAAATATGAAGATATATATCATAAATCGCGGCATAGCCTAAAAACTTTGAGATATTATTTATAAGCCATATCACTCAGCCCTACCTCTCTGGACTGATCTTTTCAGACAGACATTCCCACATGTGCTAACAGCTGTCAAATCAGTTTTTTAACTGTGCTGGATTTGGTCAACACCCAATGTGCAAGGTGTCCCACAGGCCCTTTAATGTGAATGATCTTCAGTCATCCCTAAAATTATAAGCAGTTCAGTGCATTGCACATGGGCACACAGTCAGTAGTGCATGTGGACAGGCATCAGCCTCTTCTCAGAATTTCCACAATCTCCAAAAACTATTTGCCTCCATCAAAGCCAGCCAACAGTCTTTAAATATCAGAGGAAATCCTAACCAGAGACTCTAATTATTTTCTGGTATTTTCCAGGAAAACATAACAAAGAACTTCACCCGAGGCAACAAATATCTTTTAGATGGAATAAGTTTGTTCTGTATATATTGTTTGCCATGTGCTTGTCTGCATCTTGTTAAATTTTTTGATAACTGATCGGACACTTATTCCTTCTAGCAAAGTTCTACAGTGACTGGAGTTTCTCAAAGCAGTGCATCGATGCTGTGTTGTCAGTGAATGTCTAAGCTATAAGTGGTGTGGTACTTGATGCAGCTGCAGAGGATTACAGTGTGTGCAACCTTTTTGTAATTCACTTTGAGCACACAAACTGTTTTCTATGTGCTGTTTAGATCTTGTATACATTAATGTACATGAGTTGATACCAAAGCTACAGAAATTTGAATATTTTCTGAGGGGAGCTGTTCAATAAAGGTTTTTTTATCCAAATGTGGTGTTTTATTTTGATGAAGAAAGTGAGGTGGTCACTATTAACGAGGCTAAAAGTGTGACATTCAGTATACAGAAGATTCATTCATTCATTCATCTTCTAACCGCTTCATCCTCTTGAGGGTCGTGGGGGGGCTGGAGCCTATCCCAGCTGACATTGGGCGAGAGGCAGGGTACACCCTGGACAGGTCGCCAGACTATCGCAGGGCTGACACATGGAGACAAACAACCATTCACGCTCACATTCACACCTACGGACAATTTAGAGTTATCAATTAACCTAGTCCCCAATCTGCATGTCTTTGGACTGTGGGAGGAAGCCGGAGTGCCCGGAGAGAACCCACGCTGACACGGGGAGAACATGCAAACTCCGCACAGAAGGGCTCCCACACCCGGGATCGAACCGGCAACCGTCTTGCTGTGAGGTGACAGTGCTAACCACCATACCACCGTGCCGCCCATACAGAAGATTAATAGTGGATATTTATATAATATGTCAGGTAACAGATGTGTTATTAACCATTTGCTACACTATGATTAATCAATCATTGTTGGGGGAGGGGCTTAGCGGCCATATATAGAGTTTGAGAGCTGGTTTATTTCTGTGTAACCTGTCTAAAACCAAAAATAGAAAGGTAAACATTGATCTAGTGTGTTTGCTCTAACTTAAGCTGCAAACACAGGTTGTAAATTTAACTTTTTTGTCCACTGTGAAAATGGCTCATCAATAGGACTGAGCTGAATACTTAATTAAATGAGTATCTGGTACAGATAACATACTTTATATGAATGTGAGTACTATACCAGTAGAATCTATTCAAAATTCTCAATTATCGTTGTTTGTGGCGGGAGCAAATCTACCAGCCACTTGCATACTTTACCAGCATTTAGCTAGTAAATATTGCTAATTTTGTTAACTGTACAAATGTTAGCATGTCTGGCTAGCTTTTTTACAAGGACATTTGTATTCTTGCTTATAATACTAGAACTTTACTGCAATACAAGAACAACGCTGTTTCTTTATTCAGGTCTTCTACATGGACCATCATTGGTGACAATGCTGTCTTTTTTGTGGGGGGGGGGGCACAAAAGAGAGAGAGAGAGAGAGAGAGAGGGAGAACGACATGCAGCAAAGGGCTGTGGGTTGGAATCGACCCCGCTGCGGCAACAACACAGCCTTTTGTACACAGGCACCTGCTCTATCAGGTGAGCTAGTGGGCAACCCGACTATGCTATCTTTTTGCCAGGACTTTAAGCATCAACCTCAGAATTTTAGCATAATGTCATTTATGTAGCCATCAAGTGCATATTTAAGAACCTTCTGGAGGGTTCTTAAAACAAGTCCACTCAAAACCTTAGAAAGTCAGCTGGAGTGGGCATTTTCAACCAACTCACAGAGCTAAAGTTAGCTTTATTAGCCAGCTAGCTAAAGCAATTAAAGTCTGTTAGCAAAAGCTGTATTTTTAGCGTGCATGTGTCGATCTCTACCTGAAATTAGCAAATTATTATTAAGAATTACCATGAATTTTTTATTGTGGCTTTGATGGCATCATTTTCCATAAAAGAGAGGACACCTTGAAAGGTGAAGAAATGTTTTTTTAGAGGGACAGTTCACCTCAAAATCCAAAAAAAGACATTATGTAGATTGTTTCGGTGTGAGTGACCAGATGTTGGGAGATATCGGGCATAGACATGTCTGCCTTCTCTTCAATATAAAGGACCTAGATGGCACTAGGCTTGTTAAGGCCTTTGCACACTGAGTCAGTTTTTTTTTTTTTCCATCTAAAAATAAATACAACCTCACGGTGTGTCAATCAAATCTGTCTTTAACGTTTTCAGAACACCATTAATGTTTACATCTTGCGCTGTCACGAGCCTCTCGTTCATAAGTAGATGCACGCTTCCTTCTGCACGGTGATACAGTTGGTGGCTGGAGTTCAGTAGACAGAAAATATTTCCTACATGAAACTGCTCACAACAACGTCTGTGGATTATCTTGAGTAACCAGCTCATGATTTCTGGAAAGAGTCTGTGGATTATCTTGAGTAACCAGCTCATGATTTCTGGAAAGAGACGTTGATGTTGAGTTTTTAAAATTGATTTTTCTGACACTTTGAGCACCACAAGCTGAGTGCCATCTAGTTCCATTATATTGGAGAGAAGGCAGACATCTCTACAGCTGATATCTCCAACACTCAGCACCTCACACCAAAACAATCTAGTCTAATAGAAAGCACTACAGATAAAAGGAAAAATCTGTAGTTTTGATGTTAGGGTGGACTTCCCTTTAAGGGGCAGGGGCTTCATAAATGGTTATAAACAGGCTTTAAATCAAGGTTTCCTGGGGTGAAGCTAGTAAGCAGCTAATCAAGTTACTGTCTATAATGTAATAAACATTGATTTCCCAAGGGGGATATTACGTTACGCTACGTCCAACCTGGTCACAAGATGGTGTTTCTTCACTGGGGAGCCTCTGTCAAATCAGATGTACCACGAAGCCATCCCACGATTTAAATTCACACGCAGAATCAAAGGAGGAGTCCTATGACTATCTTATCACCCAAACTGTCCTGTATAACGGTGCCAACTTTCTGAAGTCAAGAATATCTGTTTTCATCTCCAATCTCTTGTCTTAAATCTTTTAAATCAGGTTATAAAAACACATTCTTCATCTGGATACAGTCGGGGTGAGAGAAGGTCTCACATCAACACAGAGCGGAGAGCAGCCAAGCACAAATACAGTTTGGTTATTTTGAACCACAGAGTAATTCCTGCGGGACGGCTGGAAATTAAGTGCCTACAGGGCAACTGGCAACAAGTATTGAATCATGTATGATGGACATCTTGAAATGAATCCATGTTTACTCAAATGACTGGAAACAGTGAATTGTTTGAATACATAATTACATAACTGTCTCACTGGGGTAATTCAGTACAGTTATTACCATAACAGCTGACATTACGTTAATAATCATAACACTGGACGAAAGTTTTGGCAGCCAGTTGTGGACATCACAAATCAATGTGACTGACCCAGTTATATCACAAATTAATGGATTCATCCATTAATTCATCCGCAACATGATGACTAAATTATATTACTGTTACATAATGAGCAGTAGATGTGACATTATGGACAATATGAGAAGCTGTCCTTGTGTAACCTTTGTATTATGAGTGGATAACAACCAAAACATTTACAGGAACAGTAAAAACTAACCCACAAGTCGACCCACTGGAGACTGAACTTAAATTGGTAGAGGGACTTCAGTTTGAACAAATCTGTTCTCAGCACTGATTTAAAATCTCTTTCAGGCTTCGGTGCACCTTTAGGGATGTTCTGCTAATTGTTTTTGTGTAATGCTTGGTCCTTGGTCTCTGTTGTTTACTATAAAGCCCCTGGTGAGCAGAGATAAGAGACGCCCAAATAATCAACATGGCTGTGAGACGGCATTGTGGCGATGGACTCCATTAACCAGAGGCTCAGGGCGTAATGTCTGATTAACCAACTGAATAGCCAGAAGACTAGACGGAAGCTGGGATGAGTTGAATCCAAATGACTTTTTGTCGCCAACCCTTTCAGTTTTTGTCAAAAATAAGAGGCGGTCAGTTGTCGTGATAAACAGTTGCCCACTAAGGGCCTCCGTCAAAATTGATTTCCCTCTCCCTCACTTCCAACACCTCTCCCTCTACGTCTCTCTGTCTCTGACTTTTAGCCGTGGATAATGTCAAAGAGCTTCTTTATTCATGGAGCCAAATGAAAACAGATGGAATGGGATGAAAAGTTGAATGCCAGCCAAACAAAAGATTTACCCAATTTGAATGTAGTGGTAACTAACTCTGAGCAACAACAACGATACAGCGGGTTTTTTTTCTGCTAACTTTAAAAACCTTAATGGGGTTGCTTTGGTCATTTCCAAACTGGACACCATGTTTTGTGTCTAAGGGTGCTTTCAGACCTAGAGTTGTCTTGCTTTGGTCCGAATCAGGGACTGATTTTTTTGTTTTTACAAAGATGCATAATTGCCTAGAGTTGGTTCGTGTTCTCACGGCAGCATTTACAAGAGGACCAGATCAAATGCCTTGTGTGAGAAAGCTGCTCTTGATTGGTCAGAATTTCCATGCAGGAAAAATCCAGGAAGTAAACAATACGTTGAGGAAGAGTACACTTGCAAGATAAATGTGACACTTTCTAATGTCACAATGGAGGGACAACTACGCAGGTTGATTTTAGCGCTGCTCATCGTGGACTATATTGCTGTCATTGTTCATTTTAGTCAAACCATACAGTTTGAAAACGAGGCGCGGCTCCAACTAGAAAACAATGTTTTGATGCATTGGATGTGCTGAATGTGCATATTAAGGCAGTACAGGAGGAGGTGCACATTAATAATCCTCCAGGACTGTAACATGCTCATCTTTAACCCAAACAATGTGTCACGTGACTGCAGTTGATTCGGATCGAGGTCGGAACACATTCTCACCACAAACGAACCGCACCAGAGTTCGTTTGTAACCAAACCGAGACCACCTCTTCAAGAAGGTCTCGGTCTGACTGCGATTGCTGTGTTCACACCTGCCCAAACGAACCGCACTTAAGTTCGATAGAACTGAACCAAACAGGGGTGGGTGTGAAAGCACCCTAAGTGGCTAATGGGAGCAACAATTTGGAAACTGGTCCAGTATTCAGCAAGAGCACCACAGCCAGCACACAACCTGCTATAACATAATCCTTGCAGGCCACTGAGCACTGTCTCTGTACATTCACTAAAAGTGCTTGTTTCTGCCACTGACAGGCTCACAGATATTGTAGGTGTCTGGCATCATGATGGAAAGGATCCCTACAGGGATAGACCTTTTTGTTAAAGAGTCGCTATCACCAAACCCACCAGACTAGATCAGCCTTAGATCTTACTCTTCAAAAAACAGAGGTCAACCTCTCAATGGATCCTCTCCGTCATGTTTTCAGACAAGCACTTTTAATAGACGTTCACCGATGGTGCATATTTTTCGAAGCAGTTACATTGCAGCCTTTTTCTCCCTCAATACTAGACATATTTCACATATCCTTGTTGCAATTATTCACTTAGACACAGAAACCTGGGAAATAGGGTCCAGATTGAAAAATACCAAAGTTACCCTTTAAAACATTCATTTTCTTCAACACGTCACAACAGAAACAGGATAACTCTACATCTCCTTTGTTCATTAGCCTGTGCCAGTGGCAGCGCTGGCAGTGGGCTCTCAGGAAACACTTTTTATTCTGTTACCTTTCTCACTTACACTGGAGTCTATGATTGTATTTCTCTCAGCAGTGCAGCATGATTAGCAACAGTTGGATCACATTGTTGTTGGCTCTTGTCCTCATAATTTGTGGGGACATTAGCGTGCTGTGCAGTAGCCCAGTGTTTTGGTGTAAATAAAGCAATGCTGGACAATAATTATGTGCTCTATAAAAAGTCACAAAACAGGGAAAAAAATCTCAATTTCTTACAATCTGATATCCGAAAGCTCAACATGATGTCACCAGTTTTGTCTGTTGAGTCTAAAGTAAGATAAAACTCCAACGTTTCAGCTCTAGACTACAATTCCATTAAGATACTAGAATGTAAGTAATACCAACTGCTCAGTGAAGACTGTTACATCCAAAATGCCCCTCTTGTGGCTGTGCCATCCATAGTTCAAAAGGTGGAGATGTCAATTCACAGAGCGTATTATGACTCTGCAGGTTCACTGGGAGTACGTGGTGCTGCATAAGGAACACTCACTCCTCCTTCACAGCTGCACGTTAGTGCTGCTCCAGCTCAATTTGAAGAAAATCGTTAGCAGCATATTTAAGTTTTTTACGGACCTCTAATCTTTCTGCCTACAAATGGGTTACAACTTTAACATAAATCTTTTGTCTGGCAGGAGAAATCTGCTGCTGAGAAAGTCTGGGAAAGGCAGGGCATACAGTTGGCAGCTGAGAGGCGATTATGCATCGACTGATTTATGCAGATGAAGAACGAAGCAGCCACAATTTATCAACATCATCTTGGTCTATGCAAAATGAAGACTGCTAACATCTATAAGCTCTGAAAGCAAATTACCAGAAGAAATCATGATGGGTCGTTAAAGGGCAAGTATGATATTTTTCAACCTGGATCCTATATTTCCCATGTTTTTGCATCTAAGTGACTGGTGGGAGCAATAATTACAGATGCAGCCACTTCAAATTTCCCAGGCCTACCGAAAGCCTACCAGTGTCCTCCCAATTTCCCTTACACTTCTATTGCTCTACTTTTATCTTAAAGATTTAGTTTGGCCTATGAGTTACAGTACTATTGTACAATAATAGAAATTTGTTGCTAGGTTATATTAGGTTACAATAAGCCACCCAGCAGTATGTAAGTTATTAAAATGACCACCTTTATCTGCTGCAGCATCAGTGTTATAAACACATTAGTTATGAAGGAAAATCTAAAATGTTGTTACAATTGGCCCAAGTTTTCCCTATCTGAAAATATTAGATTTAAGTATCTGGCCCAACTGCACATGCACGCCATAACATTAATGACCATTTGAGTGCGTTCATGTTATTTTATAATGTACTGGACATGGCTGCACTGAAAGCCTGGGTCCTGTACTGGCGCTGCATGGTTGCCAACACGACCCGGTGGCTCTTCCTTCTGGAGCTCTGCAAACAGCTGCGTAGTGAGCATAGGGGTGTGCGATATGGACAAAAAATAATATCTCGATATTTTGGGGGATTTTGAAGATAATGATAATTAGACGATATTCTTTTAAATATGTGTTTTTAACAGCCTGAGTTATGGCTCATTAATTGTTTCTCATGGATGATATTAATGGACACAATGTTTTAAAGGAAAAATGTTCTTAACATTTCTTGCTGCTTTTTTACCTGCTCTCTCTGTTTGACTCTGGTGACGGCCTTTTGTAGCGTCAATTCCGGGTCCATTTGCAACTGTTCAGATAGGCGTTTGTCCCGCAGACTCACCACAAGCCTGTCAATCACCATCTCATCATGTAGAGCCCCGTAACCGCAATGCTTCGCCAGGCAGGCAGTGCAGCGCCGTAATGAAACTGTTGGCCGTCTCACCCGTTACTTGATGCCACCAATTAAACTTTGCTCTCTCAAAGATCACATTCCTGCGATTCTCTTCTGCTTGCGTCTCCAATCCAGAAGCAATGCTGAATCTGTCGAAGCGTTTAATCCATTTAGGCCAGTCTTCAGTCTTGAAGGTGAACTTTTCCGGCGGGGAGACTTGAAACTGTGCCATGTTGCCGCTTCGTTCAGCTAACTGTGGCTAGGCTAGGTAGCTCCATAGACGGTCTTCCGGTACTGTGAACTTTCTCGACCTACAACTAGACACTTTTGCGTGTCGCTATATGCAGACTAAGTCACTAGTACTGTCGCTCGTGTCTGACTTTACTTCTGACACCATGTTCAGTTATTTATTGGTATAACCGCAAACCACTCATGAACCACGCAGGCTTCAGGTACTTGAGCAACCCTTTAATTGTTCCCCTGCAACACAATACAGCATGAGTTCCCACCTTACAGGCTGGGACCTATCACAACAGTTGACCCACATCCGAAGCTGCTGAAGCATCCATGGGCGGTGTTGCTATGTTGTCTTGCTAATGTTTGTTTAGCAGCAGGCTAACCTGCCGGGAAGGTGCCAGTGAGAGATCATGTGACCACCTAGGCGTACTGCTGCGTGCTGCTGCACGCAAGTTACGTAACTCTTGTTCGGTGAATGTGTGGGGTTTCAACCTGGTTTCAACGTGTGTTTTCAGTTGTTTTGTGAAGTCATTTACATACTCGATAACGTAAATTTGCACATTGTTAAAACAATGACGATATTATTGTTAACGATATATATCGCCCACCCCTAAGTGAGCACATCAGTGCGAGTCTTCTGCATGCGCCAGCACAAGCTGCAGTGTGCTGACATACCAGCAACATTGGACTACCTGGAATCTCAGCAAGAAAGCTGGTGTGTGTGTGTCTTTTGCCTTCCTAAGTACTGTCTTAATCAACTAAAGACATGACTACAAAGAAATTAGCAGAAGACATGGAGGAGGTTAAAAAATCTTTGAACTTCATGTCAGAGGAGCTAAGTAAGGTCGCAAAGCAACAGATGGGCCTACTGGACTTAATTGAAGAAGTGAAACAACTGAAGGCTGTGATCAAAGAAAAAGACAAGAAAATTGAAGAGCTTGAAATAAGAGTAGATGACTTGGAGCAGTACACAAGGATGGACAACCTTGTGATATCTGGACTTGAGACAACCGACCGTACCTATGCACGGATTACAGCAGGTGACAAGGAAGGTGAGGATGCACCAAGAGCTGAACTACACACACTTGAGCAGCAAGTCATCAACTTCTTCAACAGCAAAGACATTTCTATAGACAGTCAAAATATAGCTGCTTGCCACACTATACCCCAAAGACGAGACAACAGGCCCAACGGGTCCAACATCATCATTCGATTTGTGAGTAGAAAACACAAAACTGAGGTGCTAAAGCAGGCAAAAAAATTAAAGGGCACAGGGGTATACGTAAATGAGCATCTCACAAAAAGAAATGGTGAAATTGCAAGACAAGCCAGAATCCTGAAAAAGGAAACGCGGATTCAAGACACTTGGACAAGGAACTGCAAAATGGCACACCAAAACAGGCTAAAGTGATAGCCGTCAGAGACAATAAAGAGCTGGATCGATACAAATGAAAATGATGAATCACATAGTAGAGAGGTGGAATAGTGGGGAAATGTCAAACATTTATTTTGTGTTATGAAATACAGGTACATGGCGAAATACTGCTTGTGAGTGACAAATATGGTAAAAATGTGTGAATATACAGATTTTAAGTCTTTGGACTTTCAAGATCACAAGCTTTATGAGTTAGATAATGACATTGATCCAGAGATCCACTTCTACCAGAACATTGACATGAACTGTGAATATTATTCTGAAGATAAGTTTAATTCCAGTATGAAAATGGAGGGGTTTTCAGTTATTCATTTTAATAGTAGGAGTCTCTACAGTAACTTCTCTAAAATTAAAGATAACCTTCAACAGCTTCAACATAAGTTTAGTATAATAGCAATTTCAGAGACTTGGTTGAGCGATGAAAAAGACCTACAGGATGAATTAGAGGGTTATGAAATGTTTTGGCAAAACAGGGGCAATAAAAGGGGAGGGGGTGTTGCCCTGTTTGTGATGACTGTTTTTAAATGCAAAGTTATTGGGGATATGACCATTGTTATTGACGATTTGATGGAATGTATAACCATTGAAATTGAGGTTGAAAGATCCAAAAACATATTAATTAGTTGCATTTATAGAACACCGGGGTCATGTATTGATAAATTTAATAAGAAGATTTCTGAATTATATGAAAAACATAATGATAAGATTATTTTGGTTTGTGATGACTTTAACATTGATTTGCTGAAATCTAATGATCATATGAAAACAGCAGAGTTTGTTAACATTATGTTTAGTTTGAGTTTCCATCCGTTGATTGTAAAACCTAGCAGAATAACCAAAGATGCTGCAACATTGATTGATAATATTTTCATAAATGTAACTCACGGGAAACTAGTAAGTGGATTATTACTGATTGATGTAAGTGATCATTTGCCTGTTTTTGTTGTGTTAGAAATGAACAACAAGTTAAAAGTAGGAACAAATACACAGACTAGTAATTTAGTTAGAACAAAATCACCAGAGGCAATTATGGCACTCAAAGCAGACCTTATGAATTACGATTGGCAGGAGGTTTATGTAGACGATACTAATCAATCATATGATGCATTTCTAGATACATTTTTGTTATTTTATGACCGCCATTGTCCATTGAAAGAATATAGACAAAATCCCAAAAAGAAGGGAAAACCATGGTTTACAGAAGGGTTGGAAAAAGCTTGTAAAAAGAAAAATAGGCTCTATAGGGAATTTATCAAATACAGAACAAAGGAAAAGGAGGACAAGTACAAAAAATATAAAAATAAATTGACATCTATTATGAGATTGTGCAAAAAAGACTATTATGATCAATTGCTGCAAAAACACAAAAATAACATTAAGGCTACCTGGAGTGTGCTCAATTGTATGATTAAAAACCGTAGTAAAAATGATTTTCCAACATATTTTGTAAATGATGACAATTCAATTATTGAAAATGCAGAGGAAATTGCTGATGAGTTTAATGATTTTTTTGTTAATGTGGGCCCAAATTTAGCAAGAGAAATTAGAGATGTAGACCATAATTATGATTTTGCATTCAATAGTAACAATTCAATGTTCCTTGGCAGAATTTGTGAGAGTGATGTATTAGAAGTGGTCCGAAAGTTTAAGAATAAAAAATCCACAGATGATAATACTATTGATATGTCACTTATAAAGGAAGTAATGGACTGTGTCCTCAAACCATTTACCTATATATGTAATAAATCCTTTCAAACAGGTATTTTTCCTGATAAGATGAAAATGGCTAAGGTGGTTCCAATTTATAAAAATGGTGACAAACACATTATATCAAATTATAGACCTGTGTCATTGCTATCTCAGTTTTCAAAAATACTTGAAAAATTGTTTGTAAATAGACTGGATGATTTTATGGATAAATATGAGTTACTGAGTGACCATCAATATGGGTTTAGGAGCAATCGATCAACATCTTTAGCAGTGATGGAATTTGTAGAAAATATTGCAACAGCTATGGATAAGAAACAATATGCTGTAGGTGTTTTTGTTGATTTATGTAAAGCGTTTGACACAATTAATCATTCCTTACTTCTGCAGAAATTGGAGTGTTATGGCATAAGAGGTGTTACACTAAATTGGATAAGAAGTTATTTAAATAATAGGTTTCAGTATGTAAAAATTAATAATACTGCGTCACATTTTAGAAAAGTAACTTGTGGTGTTCCACAAGGTTCGGTATTGGGACCTAAGTTATCTATACTTTATTTGAATGATATTTGTACTGTATTTAATAAGTTGAAATTTCTTACATTTGCGGATGATACAAATTTATTTTGTTCAGGACCAGACATTAAAGAATTGTTGACAACTGTAGAAAAGGAGCTGATCATGTTAAAAGAATGGTTTGATATCAATAAGTTATCATTAAATGAAAATAAAACAAAATTTATGGTCTTTGGTGGTGTTGGGCCTAATTGTGAAATGAAATTAATCCTAAATGGAGTTGAAATTGAAAGAGTTAATGAAACTAAATTCTTGGGAGTAATTTTAGATCATAAATTCAATTGGAAGCCACATATAGAATATATTAAACAGAAATTATCTAAATCTATTGGTGTTATTTATAAAACTAGGGATTTGTCTGGGTATATTGTATTTTTCACTTATAATGCCATATATGTCATATTGTGCTGAGGCTTGGGGAAATACATACAGAACATATATAGACACTATAATTAAACTCCAGAAAAGAGTTATCAGAATAATAAATAAAGCTTCCTATCGTGAAACCACTAACAAATTATTTATAGAGTCTCGCATCTTAAAATTCTTAGATATTGTATACTTGAAAACATTAGAAATACTATTTCGAGTAAAGAATAAACGTCTTCCCACCTGTATTCAAGATTTTTTTAAATTAAGAGAAAAAAAATATAATTTAAGAGGGTTGAGTGTCTTTGAAATAAGTAATGTGAGAACTAATGTTAAATACAGATGTGTTTCATTTTTGGGAGTTAAATTATGGAATGGGGTTAGTGATGAGTTGAAGTTGTGTAGATCTCTGTTGAGTTTCAAAAAAACATTTAAAGGTAAAATAATTAAGGATTACAATGTAAAATGATTGAATTGTGAAATGATTAAGAAGAAGAATTTAGAGTAAACTTTGTTGTGTTTTTTTCTTTGTATTACTGATATTCTGGGTTATCTTATGGATTGTACAGGATAGGCAAAAATAAGCCTCGGCTTCAGCCTATTCCTTTTTCGGTTACAGAGCTTATTAAATTTTGTTGTGAGAAAATGTGTAGTGCAAACATGTATGTAAATGTTTTGTCATTTGATTGCACACAATTTAAGTATTGTATATTGTAACCGAAATAAACTATTCATTCATTCTATTCATTCATTCAAAGTCGGCTCCTTTGCCGACCGTCCCCAAGCAGAGGAGGAAGAATTCTAGTGTGAAGTGCAAAAAACGTGCATGAGGTGCTGCCGTGTAGTGTATGGACTGTGCACCGTGAAAATGTACAGTGTGTGTGCTGTGTGTGTGTGTGTGGGGGGGGGGGTTATTGTAAATAGTTTTTCTTGTTGCAAATGGGTCAGTTGGAGCTTATCTGTGATTTTTCCCGATACGTTCTCATAATTTACTTGCTTCCTTTCTTGTCTTCATGTAAGATCAGTTTTATTTTATGCATTTGATCGATTTTCAAAAAGAGAAAATCACAGGGCCGTCAGGAGCAAACCGGCACAAATAACTAGAAGACTCTGAGATTGACCAGATTGAAGCAAACAGACACGGAAAAAACACAAAGAACACAGCATGGGCCATCAACGTGCTAAAAGACTGGTTAGAGGAGAAAAAAATGGAAACTGATCTTGAAATGTATGATGCCGAGCGCCTAAATCAGGTACTGAGGTTCTTTTATCCATCAGTACAAAATTCTACCGGTAAACCACACTCTGTCGCCAGCTATGTCTCTCTCAGATCTGGGATATCCCCTCACTTCTCCAAATTCGACATCTTAAAAAGTCCCTCTTTCACATCCAGCAACAGGGTGTTCAAATCAGTGATCAAAACCCTCGGGCAAAACGGGCAAGATGTGAGTGAGCAAAAAATCACAAAGATCCCAGAGATCCATGCAAACAAATTTACAGAGGATGCATATTCGGAGAGCCACAAAACCCAAAGTGTCCCATCAAATTTATTAAAAAATATTTATCTCTTTGCCCCCCTGATGCTAAATCATTTTACCTGCACCCGCTTAAAAAAAGATCAAGAAGTTCTCAACAGAGAGGCTGCGTGGTACTCTCGGGAGCCCATGGGCCACAACTGGCTCGGGCAAATGCCCAGAATCAGCGAGGCCGCCAGGCTCTCTCGAAGATACACTAACCACAGCCTGAGGGCCACAGCTGTGCAGTTGCTCTCCCAAGCTGGCCTGGAGAGCAGGGAGATCATGTCAGTCACTGGCCATAAATGTGAGGGCAGTCTTCGCAGCTACTGGGCACCCAGTATCTCCGACCGGGAGAAGTGGAGTAAAATCCTCTCCTCCACTCCAGAAAACGGCCGCAGTTTGTCTGCTGAATGCCTCTCCTCTGTCACTACACTCTGCCAGGAATTTAATAACATTGATACCAGTTGTAACATTTGTAACAATTGTGTTTTCAGGTACAGCAAATGGCGCGGTGGAAGGAGAGGAAGAAAAAACAATCAACATCAACATCCCAAAAGAGCTACCATTCTCCCTCTCTCACTTCACAATAATATAATAATAATATATCAATATTAATTATCATGAGGCTGCCATTGCCATGGATACAGAGTACAGACACATTTCTTTTTGCGAATTTTGAATCAATAAAACGTGCTTTAATTATTATTTTGTGTCACATCACTGAATGTTTTAGTAGTAAGCCATGTTCTAAGCGGGATAATGTATAGTGAGCCGGTGACAGTTGAAAAATAACTCCCTTCAGGGGAACGTAATAATAGACNCACCGGCTCACTATACATTATCCCTTACGTAATAATAGACATTTTATCACAAATTCCTCTTGCATCAGATCTTGTGAAATATCGCTTCCATGAATCTGTTTGGACAGACAGCGACAGATCAATGAGGTGAAGCCGTGCTGCGTGCAGCAGGCAGAGCGTGTGCAGAGCGTTATAAAAGTCCGAACATCAAAATAATAATCAAAAAAGAAAAGAGCTATGTAATCATTTCCAATACTCACAAGCTGTTTCCAATACTCACAAGCTGTTTTTATCCCACGAAAGAATCTGCTTCAGTCCATATGTCCAAACAACATTTTCGCCTAATCCTCTTGTCATTCGCACATTCTGTAAACGGAGTGAGGTGGTCTAACAGCAATCTAACAGCACCATAAATTACATTGATATAGCCATAATAATGGTATTATGTATAAAAATACTATATCACTATATCTATTACTATATGACATTATTATCATTACCACTGCAGATAAACTCAGCAGCTAAGACTAATGATTCAAAACCAGTTTTGCTCTTGCTGTATTATCGCTCGGTTCTCAGCCATTTCACTTTGATGTTCATGCAATTCTTTTGAATGACAAAACGCTGAAGCATAATATTTATGACCTATGACATGGTAGCCTGATAATCATTAAATATGCTCTGTGTGGGAAGCTCTCTCAGTAATAAGAGGCGCAGTAAACACTCACTGCTCCTCCTGGTGGATAGACAGACCATTGCAACTGGTTTCTACAAATTAAACTTGGGGGGGGGTTACCAGTCGGCCCCGTATTCTCTATGTCATTGCAGGGGATCTCATTATGGCTACGAGCCCGGCCAGGTGACGACAGGGACCTGTCGGGTATCGGTCAGGGCTCTACCACGGACCAAACGGAAATTTGAAATGGCTGCATCTGTATCTGAACTGACCCAGTATTGAGGAGACGGTGAGGCTGCAATGTAACCACTCAGGGCATGTTCACACCGTCAATTTAAATCCACTTAAAGTGCTTGTTTTTGCCACTGACAGGCTCATATTATTATTCTTAGTGTCTGATAGCATTATGAAAAGGATCCTTACAGAGATAGTCCTTCTTGTTTAATAGTATCTTTTTTATTTAACCAAAATCAGCCCCAAAATAGCCGATAGATAGCAGATAAAGTAGACATTAGGCTACCTATAACCACTTTCGGTAAAATATAGTAAAAAAATATATATATATATCAGTTCATTACAAGGACGGCACCTGTCACAGCAGTATGATACAGAACAGCATCAGGTTAAAACACTGCTGTTCACAATATAATGTGTGGAGCTGGAAAGTCCCTATGGGGCAGGCGGAAAGGGTGGTGGCTGGGTCCAGTGGATGGAGCCAGTGTTCACCTCCCGTACCATGTTGTATTTTTCTAAACTTAACCGTGTGCATTTGTCGACGTCCCAGCATTGGCAGTGGTGTCCCAGACGTAGAGGAATACCTAGCACGTAATATGATGGAAGTGATGGGCCACAAAGAGGTGATATGTGACGACCTGGGATGAGAACGTGTTGGATATGAAGTCCCATGTAAAGCACTGGTCATCCGGATTTGGTCATTTTGAAAAGTTTGTATCTGGTCATGGTGATCTGATCCGATGTTGCTTTGTAAAACTGGCACAAAAAGTAAAATGGATTAACTGATCCTGGACAGCAAAATCCATTTAACCTGGATCAGAATGATCCAGATTAAATTTTTTGAACAACTGGGCCCAGGAATATAATCTGACTCCAAATAATGTGGTCACCTTCAAAGAGATGAGCTACTTCCTACCAAGTGAAAGATACGACGACAACCTGGCAATGCACCAATGTTAATATTACTTTACCCATCACAACAATAGTGTTGCTGACCTTATGTCCACTATGTATCAAACAGTGAAGCACTTTAGATATCTGTTTCTCTGACGCTAATAGCCCTGGTTCCTGCAGCACAGGTGGTAACGTGTTTGTCTTTGACTCCTGCCAAACAAGCCAGACTAAAGTGATTGTAATATCTGGCAGGCTGCCCTGTGACCAGTGGGGCCAGCCAGCACTCTGATGATGAAACACATTGTAAATGAGTGCAGACAGCTCAGGGGATTCCACGCCTAATTGATTAATAAAGTCCACTGCCACCTGAAACTGCCCACCATGAATTTTCTCACAGGCCTTCCAATTCATACCTTAGAGCTCTTTGTGTGAAAGGCTGGACAGGTCGTAATCCTTACCTTCAGAAATCAACTATCTAACATAACAACTGCCAACAGATGGTTATGATTTTTTTATAACTTCATAAACTGGAAAGGGCTCATTATGAAGGAATGCTCTTGGTAAAATTCATGTCGATCTTCCCCATTGACGGTTAAAATTGACCTGTAAGTTTTGGGCGATGCCAGTATTGCTACCATTGATCCTCTTGGGATTGTGATTATCTGCTGTTTAAAAGTTTCATCATCTTCACACGTCTCACTCAACCATAGAGATCAAAGTTTTCTCATCCACACAGATCATTCGTGGTTGAACTGATCAGAGTTCAGAGTTCTACAGCAGCTCGGCGCACCTTGTTATTGATGTGTAGAAATCGCTGGAGCGTTTTTCCTTGTTGCTTTAGTGAGACAGTGAAGAACTGCTTATATCACAATGAATTATGTTTTAAGAGTATAGAATACATAGGTGTCTTGGAAAGACAGATGGATTTGAAACTTTTTAACATGTATCATACCTCCTACAGAGGTCATTTTTGTTGGTCTGGGATGTTTGTAATGGAGTAAGACGTAGATAGTAAGAAAGGCAAATCACATCTTGCATTGCAGTGGTTGTTTTAGAGAAAGTATCAGGGTCCGAAATTAACACCTGTCAAGCATCAAATGTGGCTAGATTTTCCATTTGGCAAGTAAATCTCGGACGGCTACACCCGCCACATTTGCGGGTAAATGTACTTAAAATGGTCATGTTAATAGAAAAAATTAGCTAAGTCTCCACCGCCTTTTGATGTTATTTAGGAGCACACTTCTCTTCACACAAAACCTGAACTGCCTCCCATATTGTCAACGGCAGTGCATTACAGCCTCACTCTTTCCATTCTTACCTTTCACAATGTAAGTCCTAAACATACACACACTGTATCACTGATTACCGGGGGGGACTTGTTCACATACCGAGGCTGATGTGATGAGTTGCTCAATATATTAAGATGATTTTGCTTCAAGGTTTGCTCAGGCCTCCTGTATTCCTATGTATCCAACATAATAACTTATTTCAATAAAATGTACCGAAACAATTGTATATGTGACAGAAAAAATGGCAAACTATTTTTGGCTGGTAAATACTAAGCTTGGCCAGTGGATTTTTTATCTACCGGTCCACTTGATCAGTGAGTCAAAAAGTTAATTTCAGACACTGAGAACTAGTTTTGAAGGAAGATGATTCTCCTCTTGTTAGTGTGTGAGGCAGGACTTGTGGGAAATGAGCATTAAAATTAGGGCTGAAATACAGCACGCTGTGTCACATCACACTCCAGCAGTGTCAGAGAAGCTGTCATTAGGCACTCCTGTGGATATTTGTAGCGTCCGTACCACTATTTCATCACGTTTCTGCAAGACTATCACTGAGGTAAAATCTTAATCATCATTATCATAAAATGTCAGCAGGACGATCAATGATTCATTCGACAAGCTTGTGTTCAACCTGACTTCACAGAATGCTGCGTCGACTGCAAAAATAACAATCGGTGAAACTGGCAGACAACCTACAAACACTGTTAGCCGTCTCTCTCCTGATATCACCTGCAGCTCTGCAGTTAAAACCGTGTGTACACCTGGTCTAATGTAAGCGTGAAGTGTACACATGCTCACCACACATTCTTTTATTTTTTTTTACCAGATTATGTCTGGGAAAAGGTGTTCACATGGTTTTTGTGCATATGCATCATTTATACAACTGACCCCTGGTGTCCTTCCTGCCTGGACTGCTGCTCGTGTGTGTGTGACATCACTCTCTAACCTCCACACGGCATATCTGGTTTCCCTGCACTAGTTTTCCTCCTTTCACACTACCTTGCAAGGTCTTCTAGAAACAATACAAAGTAAATATACTGCTTTTATCTTGCATTTTAATTTTCACGATCCAAACTTTGTCTTTTAATAATCGTCCATCTTCATATGCAACAGAAAATTGCACAGCAATCTCCCCCCAAAAACAAAATATATGTGTATACAGTATACTGCAAAAATATTCTCAGTTGCTACCTTTGACTTGGTTATGTGACTGAGGTTATCGTCCTTGGGATACTAACTTTGTATTCTATAGCGATACACTCAAACCATGAGGTCTTGTACACAGGACAGTCCAAGTGTTCAGCAAACCACTGAGCGAGCTTGAAAGGTGATGGCAAAAAAAAAAACTTGTACTCTGTTTCTATAAATAATCACCTCACACATCCTATTCCAAAGTTCCTCTGCAGCAAAGTCCCACTCTGAACCTCCCATTTGTTTCTCAGAGGTTACAAATGTTTGTCATTAGCCCTTGGCCAGTTCATTTTAGGCCTGCTGATCTTTTACTTTTGAAACTTCTCCTCCAGACACACGGTTTTAATCACTAAAGTCTGTTCATTTAGTGATTAACTTTATATGTAAAGCTAATCAGTGAAGATTACCTGCACACATTTTATCTAGCACCTCATCTCTTTTTAATTTATTTTTAAGCAATTTAAGATTTTCAGATGATGAAAAATAATTAGGCATGTCACGATAGCAGAAATGTAGTCGTCTATACCAATATCAGTGAAACTCCATGATTCTTGTTACCAATTTGATAAAAATCTTAATTTTATTAAGAATTCCTGATGATCAACCTCGAAGGCAAAGTCTATTTGGGTTCATGAAATTTGAGCAAGGAAACTAAAATAGCCTGCAGTATATTGGCATATTGTACTCCATTGTTGTTGTTGACATTTGACCTATGGCCACCAAAAAGTTATAAGTTCATCATTTAGTCTAAGTTAACATTTGTGCCAATTTAGAAAAAATTCCCTCAAGCTGTTTTTGAGATATTGCGTTCACAAGAATGAGATAGATGCAAGGTCACAGCAACCTTGACCTTTGACCCTTGAGCACCAAAGTCAAAACAGTTCATCACAGAGTCCAGTGAACATCTGTGCCAAATCTAAAGAAATTGACTCAAGATGCTCTTGGGATAGCGTGTTCAAGAAAATGAGACAGACAAGGTCCCAGTGACCTTGACCTTTGAGCTATGACCACCAAAAACTAATCAGCTCATCGTTGAGTCCAAGTGGATATTTGTGCCAAATTTGAATAAATTCCCTTGCACACCTATTGCCGGTGCGGAGGCATAAAAAATGTGAGTCTGTCATCATGTTTGCTTTTTCAGTAGTATACTATTGTTTTGTTTTAATTAACAAAGTCAAATTGACAATAGAAATGTGTGAAGTTATTGTACACATGGTCTAAAATAGCAACACAAACTGATATGACGTTCCATTTAAAAAGATGATGAATGATGCAATGTGTTTTCCAAGGTTCTGCCGGCCCCTGAATGCACCGCTCTACTTGGTGACACTTTCTGACCTGGCGTTGTCAAGGTTAATTACTGTATCCAACTTTGAAACTCAGTTGACAGTTTGGTTCAAATGAGAGTCATTAATACAATCAAATATTAAGTGAGTGGGAATTTCTCTGCCAAGCTGGCCCACGACCGCAGCCCACCTTGTGATGAATTGCTGCAGGAAATGCTGGATTGCTGGATTTGACAGAAGGGCTCCTGCTGGTTCGGGGTGGATTTGGAGCTGCATTGCTAAATACTGGCATCACTATACAATACGTATTACATGCTACAATGTGCACTGAAAAACACCTCTGTAAAAATGTAAAGCACTTAAGGTGTCAACAATATGAAAATCTGATCATCCCACATCTGTTTATGCTATTCATGGTTAATACCTAATTCTGAAAGCCACACAGATCTGGTTTCCCCCTCTCTCTGCTGCCCCCCTATCTTCTGAAGTGCTCTTATGGTAATGCCAAAGTCTGTCTCTACGCCATTTATCTTTGAGACACACCACCACATCTCTCACACACTCAGGGGATCATTTCTCTCTTTCTCTTTCACAGCTCGTGGGCGAAACCTGAGCCAGTTTTGGTTACTGCTACCATTGATAAGGGCTTATTCCCTCTCCGGAGATGCCTTTTCAAACTGTCACATGAACTTTCCCTTGTTGCCAAAAGCTTTACTCAGAGAACATTAAAGCTTTCTGCTGCCAATCTGTTGTGTGTCAGAGGAAACCTGTCTTCAGGCCATGAGCAACTGTCACTTATTTGCATTTGTTGAATTCTGCCTGTCAGGGAAATACTAAGTGGTTGTTTTTCTGTGACCAACTTTTTTATTGTTCTTTTGCCTCAGATATAAACACTAAGTGGTGTTTTATGGGGGAGACACTAATTCTTTCAGACAAAATCAAAAAGACAACATGACATGCCATGTGCACAGAGGAAATTCAAGTTTTGGGTGTTCTGTGTATGCTCATCTGCCCAGCCCACAGACAGTAATGACTTGAAGAGTGAAATATAAACTGAAAAGGAGCAAGTGGGCACTCCACCGAGAAAAAGCTGAACTCCCAACATTCCACACTAAGGAGGCATTCACACTGGCGCTATTTGGTCCGCTTTAAACTAACCCTGGTCCGCTTCCACGGATAGATCGGTTCATTTGGAGTGGTGTGAACGCTCATTCGAACTCTGGTGCGGACCAAACCAGCAAACCCTGGTCCACCTGAAAACTGGGGGTCTCGGTTCACTTGCAAGTGAACCCTGGTGCGGTTCGCTTACAGTGTGAAATGCAAACGGACTACCCATCAAACCAAAGAGAGGGAGTGAACCAAAGAGAGGAAGTGACGTAGAGCGCAGTGCATTTTGGGTAGTAAAAAACAAAGCCAACAGTGTGAACCAGGAGAGACAGATTTTAAATTGTTTAGCGAGCAGATTTAATCAGTCGGCGGATCAGTATCGCATCAAGTTAAAAAAAAAAAACCTGCAACAGCAAAATATTAAGGTCCGCGACTGAAGGGGATGGATTTCCATTTTCAGTCCTAGCCAATCGATTGGCCGGGTTTTCTTCTTCCTCATGCTTTTTTTCTTTCTGGTCAGTGGTCGTTTTGGGCAATACCAACCCCAAACGAGCAACTTGACATGTTTGCGAGTCACTTGCGGTCCATTCAGAATGGACTTACAACCCACATTTGGACCAGTCGAGAACCACTGCTTGTGGTAAAGAATCACAAAAAGAAGTTTGCAGATGGTTGGTCGTGCTTTTTACTGCAACATATATATATATATATATATATATATATATATAATCTGAATGTGCAAAGTAGTGAAAATCTGTCAGGCAACACATTTTGCTAGCAAATTAGCGGAGAGATCTGGGTGCTGGCAAGACGGAGGGACGTTTAACAGTTCATTAGCACCAGAGGTCAACCAATTTATCGGTTTGGACGACTAATTTGCACTGATAAGACGTTTAACAAACTATCACTGTTGGCAGAGCTCGCCTCTGATAGTGGTTGATGGCTGCTCAGCCTCAACCAATTCTGTAGGGACATACATCACGGACCAGAGCTTACGAGGGAGGGTTGTGTTAACACAAGCCTTAAGGAGCTGATCAGTGGGTACAGCTCCAGAGAAAGCAGCTGTGTTACTGTGTCTAAACGTACTGCTCTTTATTTTAACATGAATTAAGTTTAGTTTAAGGGTTTTTTTTGGAATAAACAGGAATAAAACTGAATAGTTTATAGCTAAATGTTGTTTTTAGAGCAGCAATAGTGATATCAAAACCGCAAAGTCACAATATAAAATCAATATCTCACCCTCCATTGCCATTAGTGGCGGTACACATGGAGCCATTGCCATCCCTGCTTTGATCAGACTAACTAGCTGTAGAGACCCATTACTGAAGAAGCTGCTGCAGAGACAGAGAGTCCATTCTTTCATACCTTGTAGCCAACACCTGACTTTTGACAAACCATCCGTCATTAGAGTGCCACTGTGTGCTGGAGTTAGTTTGACAAGCTTGCAGCACACTTAAGCCCAATGATAAGGCTGTAATTGGAGCCATGGGATTCAGTAAGGAGGCCAAGAAGTGGACAGTATCAGGTCATCTTCCCTGTGAAGTCAAGAAGGACTATCTGCAAATAGATCCCACACTGAGGTCTCTGCTCCATCACTCATGCATTCATATCTTCTGAGTTAATCATTGTATTTATAGTCATAAAAAAACTCCCTCTATCAAAACTAATAAAAACCAGACACAGTATCTTTCAATTCAAATTAATATATGTATTAAAGGATACACAGAAGCACAACAGTTCACATTAAAAAATTATTCTAATTTATGTCTTTTTCATTAGTATTTATTTATTTTATTACTATTTATAACAACACAGTCAGCTTGTTTAACACAAGAATAGGTCTGGCATTTGAAGACAGAGGAAACGTTAGGAACAAAATCCATTTAGAGTGTAAAAGGAAAAATAAGTGAGTCAGCTTCCTTTGTGTGTGTGTCACAGTGATTTATGTTGAGGTTGCACTGTCTCTGTAATCATGCACAAGCAAGGGCCAAGCTCGGTTATAGAATTTAATTACTCAGGCATCGGCTGATGGGGATTAACTGAGGAAAAGTGACAAAAATGGAAGGTTATTAAGCCCGGCTGTGGTAATTGTCCCATCTGGTATTATAGAAGTCCACAAGTATATTCAAGACTGAGGAGGGAAATAAATCTCCAATTAAACTTAGGGGAAATATGACTTCAAACTCTACTCCTCCCCCTTGGCACACGGACGGATGGATGGATGGATGGATGGATGGATGGATGGATGGATGGATGGATGGATGGCAGATCAACAGACAGCAAACAGGTGGATGGAGGTGAATAAGGACATTTTCCATATTTCAGAAATTCAAAAAACTTTTCAGCATTGTCTGTACCAGGAGCAGGACACAAAATAAAGCTGAGGGTGAAACAGAATGAAAATGGAGCAGCACAAAATATAATTCATCACCCACAAAGGAAAGGTCCGTACTAGTTCCTCTCAAGATTAAATTAACTCGGGCTGCAAGTGAAACTTCATCACAGTATTTTCAAGCGGTTCTGCATTTTATGAATTCATGTTTATAAATGCTTGTTGCTCATATTCAAATGTATGGCACTTTTGTATAACATCAACTTGTATTGCACATAAACTCTTGCTGAAGGGACTGTTCATTACGCAGTCCAGTTGCCAGAAGAAAATGTTGTCATTGTATGTTTCTGCAAACTGAATATATGTACATTTGGCCAATAATAGCGTAGCATCAGGCCAGCTCAGACCAGCATCCGGCTGGTTTTGTGGATTTGGAGCTAAATGTTGTGCCTGGAGCACGTCGTGTATTAATGATACCCATTACCTGGAGAGGTTGGAAAAAGATATACGTTTCTTCCCTGTTCCAAAACCAAAATCAAACCCTGAAAAGTGTAGGGTTAGCTAGCTAGCTACTGAAGATATAGCCTACTGAATGTATACACATTAATGATTATAACACTTCCTGCTGTACAGGAACCAGTAAAGGGAAGCAGGGAAACTTTGCTGATATTCAACCAGCTGTGTGTCATTGTAGTGTGTGCAGATGAACAGTGCTTGACTTCCCTAGGAGCTCCCTGAACATTCAGCGGCACAAGGGCGAAGCCAAACACTGTTCATCTGCACACACGATGCCACACAGCTGGTTCAATATCGGTGAAGTGTCCCTTTATCTTCATTGTCTTGTGTGGCGATCAGCAGTGATGTGGTGGTTCACTTTTACACTGTGATCTGTAGCCTATAGTTCGGCTTTAGCTTCTAACTATCTTTGTCTTTTTAACCTGTTGTTGCTGCTGAGTCAGTTTGACATCCTGGATATATCCTTCAAACACAGACTGTAGACCCCTCTGTCTGCTTCTCTCTGGAATCACTACTTTACAAAATATGATAATATTTTTTCAAGGAGTGTAGTGAGTTACAGTGTGGGCTCCATGCTTACTCCATATACACCATATACTAAAGATTGTTCACAAGAGTTATTTAGAATTGTAAAAGTATCAAACTCTAGCGGCAGTTTCACACTTCAGACATCTTATTTCGAGCACCAAAAGAGAAAGGTCATTACTGTCATTTACAAATTAAGCTTTATTGTATAATATATATATATATACATATATACACACACACACACACACACACACACACAGCAAAAAGGTCAGATTCAAGCTGTATATCAGATTACTCTAAGTGCACCAGACAGGTCAGCTGTGAAGAATTTATTAAAACCTTAAATGAGTTGGTACGAGCATCCCATAAGCTGAGGTGACACACTAAAAGTTACAGGATAGAAAGCTGCCCAGTGGTGCAGTATAAGCCACACATTACACAGCATTACACAGCTAATTCTCGAACACAACTGCCTTGAATTAATTTTTCACGCCTGTTAAGCAGAGAGGATCGGCCAGCACCTTGGGAGCCTTCCTCTCCAACGCGTTAATATCCACTGCTGACAGCATCTTTTACCGTGATACAGCTCAGGGTTAGAAGGTAACCTATCTATTGTCTTTCATGCATCCTTGTTCAGCTATGTGGGAGTTTTATAAAGACTAAATTCATTGTGCATCAGAGAAAGTCTGCTGTTTTGTCTGTTCTCACTGTGAAGCTGCTCAGAGCTGCAAATTTAAGGCAAAGACATGTCACTAAATTAGATATAACACCTGAGCACAATGGATTCACAACAATACACAACAATTTTATCTTTTATTTACTTTTCGCTCTCATTACACTGTGTCAAATTTTTATTAAGTTACTCCGAATGCAAACTGAACATCCTACTGCTGCTGCGTCACATTAATACCGTTCAACTGGCGAAGCACAGTGTGACAAAGCCACTGAAAATGCAATGTGTTTGTCACCACAGTTAACAGTGGACTTCTACTGAATATCTACAAAACCATAAAACAGTCACTTGATGTAATCACAGTAACCAGGAGTCGCCAAATCAAATTTTTAAGATGGCAACTCAAGCAAACATATAAACAGTGTTACAGGATCAGCTTTATTTTTCTCTTTAATTATGAAAACCAGGCCTGTGGAGGCCAACTGCACAAGCCAAAGTTGAACACTGTCAGTGGAATATTTAGTCTGGCACTAAAACATAATGCTGGGGCTTTATCTGCTGATTGCACCAGTTTACTGCCATCAAACGAGTTTTTCCTTGTGCATGAAATGTGCTATACAAATTAAAGGTTGTCGTGCCTTTTTTTTTTTTTTAAGTGTCTCGCCCGTTGTGCAGCCACACCACCAAAGGAATGAGAATGCACACCAGATGGTGGTCCCTGCCCTTCTGCACAAACAGCAGGTCACTTTGACAGTAGGGTTTCTGTCTCTTCACTCCTAATAAATGTGCAATGCTCTCACTGGACATGAGTTTAAAGTCTCCGCTGCTCTGCAGAAACAAAGGAAATGGGACGAAAGGCCAAACTGATATAATCCCTGGTAACCTTGGGGTGCAATAAAATAACAGCACCGGGTTTTGCATCGTAGATACAAGAGGGACTAACAGAGAGTGCATTTAGTTCACTTCAATTGCTCATCCAATATGACAGCAAGCAGCCGAGCAGTAATTTAATCTGTATCTCCTGTAGTGATTCTAACAGGGCATCACACAGTCCCAGGATTGAACTTGATTGAATCGTTCAGCAGAGGTATGCCACGTTATCAGGTAAACTGAAAAAGCAGAAAAATTCCCCCTTAGGTCTGACTATGCCTCGCCTGGTCATGCAATGTAGTCTTGAAGGAATGAAACAATATGTGCACACACACACACGAAATGAGGTCTTTCACTCAATACCAAGCATCAAATGCATTTCACTTAAGGGCAGGAACTGAACTAGTTTATACAATTCTCGCTCTCATACATGGTCCAAATTGCATGGCAATTGTGTGAATCTGTTCCATTTATAGGAGACAGGTCCACATGTTTTGTCTGTGTCCCTGTGCTGTGAGAGTTTGATTATATCTGAGAGCTATCACTGCAGTAAACTGGGGGCTATCAAAATCAAGGAAAGCTGCTCTACTTTCATTCTCTCCAGCATCATGTAATGAGATGGGAAACAACACATAAAACATTGGAAAGGTGGTTAATGGCAACTATTTGTTTGGATGGAAAGGTACTCAAGGCATACGGACAAACCTAAATCATTCCTGGTGAAAAAAATCCCTCCCTACAGAAGACACCCATGTCCCCGATGGCAGGGATGAAACCTGCACTTAGTGATTTTAAGTGCAAAATGCTCCACAACAAAATCATCGAGGCTGGCAGGATGCATGCTCCCCTGCCTGTTTGTGTCAGAAACCACTGACACATTGTGCAAATCAATACATGGTGGCTCTGCAAAAGGTAAGAAGTGTCAAGGCTGGAAACACGGTTTACAACTCCACATTATTTATGTGGGACTGACTCTGCATGGCTGCCCACATACTGTTCACTCTGCTGGAGCTCTGATGGAACCACTAACAGGATAGTAAGGCCTGGGAGGAAGGGTGGATGTATGAGGCCACCATCCACCAAGGGCTGGATGGAACTTCAATGCTTTCATGGCACCAACTGAATTGCTTTGATATTACCAAGTGTCATTCGTTGCCAAATTTCAATATCTAAGGATCAGAGGTCTTGTTAACCAAATATTTTCCATTACAAACTGAATTTTCTTAACAATGACTACAAAGTAAAATTCAATTCAATTCAAAAATCTGAAGGCCATCTGTTATTTTGACAGATCAGAACACTGAGGACAACCTACAGTAGCTTTCAATAATTCACATCCATCAAGTTGGTGGCGTGTGCATATTAATTGGCTAGTCTTGTCTTTAATCTCACATGAACAACCTAACTGTCTAGCCGGCTTTAGACATTGCATTGGTAGTTTATATCTCTACATACATACCATTGCAAAATGTCATGAATGCCCGAAGTTTCTTTGCATGGTCAGTGTCTCTGATCATCTTTTCTCCCCATGCCCAGTTATAAATGCATGATCTTTAAGCTTGTTCTGTCTATTTTAAGATCCCATTCAGACACGTTTTGGGTTTCCTACATTAAAAGTAAAAAATAAAAAAATAAAAAAATAAAATAAAATGTCACCACTTAATCATTTATCTTATTGGAAATCGGTGGAAATATTTGTCATAATCAATGAATGAACTGCCAAAAACATGTTTTGTGAGGTCACACTGAACTTGATCTTTGGCATTTGACCACAAAAATCTAATCAGTTCATTGTTGAGTCCGAGTGAATGTCTGTGCCAATTTGACGAAGCTCCCCGAAAGCTCTCTTGAGAAGTTGCATTCACGAGAACAAGATGCACAAGGTCACAGTGGCCTTGACCTTTGACCACCCAACTGTAACAAGTTAACCCTTGAGTCCAAGTGGACATTTGTGCCAAATTTGAAGAAATTCCTTCCAGGCCTTCTTTAGATATCGGGATCATGAGAATGAAATGGACGAGGTCACAGTAACCTTGACTTTTAATCAAGGGTCTTCAATGTCTTTCAGGCCAAGGACCCTTTGGCTGAGATAGGAATGGCGCAGGAACCCCCAAGCTTACATGGTTGCACCAGGATTCATGGATAACAGTTAGCTTATCATTAATGTTGTGTACTGTAAATTTAATAGTTTTTTTTAAATGAAAAGGCTGAATTTATGTTTGCTAGTAATATGTTGGATTCATGTTTGTGCATACATTATCAATCAACAATTTGGCAGCCCCCCTGCTGGCACTCCGAGAGTCCCTTCAGGGTTGCAGATCCCCTGATCCTCATGACCCAAACCCTGACCTTTGACCAGTGACCACCAAAATCTTAAGTTTGTGCCAAATTTGAAGAAATTGCCTCAAGGCGTTCTTGAGATGTTGCATTCACTAAAACCTTTGACCACTGGCCACCAGACCTTTGACCAGTGACCATCAAAATCTAAGTAATTCATACTTAAGTCCAAGTGGATGTTTGTGCCAACTTAAAACAAATCACCTCAAGGCATTTTGAGATATGGCATTTACCAGAATGGTACAGAAAGATGGACAACAAAAAGCAGTGTGCATCAAGACAGCTAGCATTAACATTAGAGGAAACATCAGAGAAATTTAGCTTTACACGTTTAAACCTCAGTCTGACCCAGAGTCAGATGAGGAGTCTGTTGTGCACCAAAATCAACACCTTGCATATGTATCTGACACAGTGGCTGACACAGCATTAGTATTTTTGAAACATATCATCTGCTATGTTGGGGTTTTTTGGTTGAAAGGAAGCTCCAGGTTCCTGTGTACATGCAGAAACTGTACACTCTACCAAGTTTTCTGTCAAAACTTTCACTATACTAATGCTAACTTTGCTCTCTGTATACTAACAAGTCCCCTCTGCACTGGAGGTTTCAGCCTGTTCCCCTGTCATTATGTGTTTCCTGTATTAGACAGTGATTGGCTTTCATGTTAGCAAAAACCTAATCTAGCTTGCCCAATGTTTGTTTGAATCACAGAACAGAATTAAGCCAACACTGGCAACTAAATTACTTGTGAGCCACTGACTTGTTTTAATGTTATAAATCAAATTTGAAAATCAATTCTGGACTCTTCAGCAATCCAATTAATGGGTACAAGATGGGGATAATGTGGTCTCTTAACTCAATATTATGTATTTTTTCCATCTTTATATTCCCTTAAGTAAAGACTGTTTATTTATAAGTTATATTCTCTTAAATAATCAAAGAACACATCAAATAATTTTGCTCTCCTAACCATAAGATTAATTCCCCAAATGGCCTTCATCTTGGAAAAAAAAAGAGAGACTGTTTTCATATTGTTTATCACAGTTCATTGCTCCAGTAATCCCTCTGGACGGTGATGGCAGTAATGTTTGCAAAGATAGCAATCTTCCCAGCTTCTCCCTCGTGCCCCAACCCTGTGTGATAACACTTCATCAACTGCCCTCCTTTACCTCAATATCTCCTCCGCTCCTGGCCCCAACACCTCAGCTTTCTCTGTTCCTGCCAACTGCAGCTCTAATTTCTCATTAAACCACATTTGTACTGCAGTATCCGTGGTAAATCAGACTATCCCAAATTACTGCAACTGCCTCACGTGGTACGTTGGAGAGGGAGAAAAACAGATACAGTGGGAGTATCGGGAAGGGCAATCTCGGAGCCTGGAGAGGAGAAATTCCCAGGGAAAACAGATGGCATTCCATACTTCATTAATCACCAGCCAGGATGACAGCTAGACTAAATTGGAAAGGCAGGGACCCTGATTCAGTCTCCATCAGCCTCCCTCCTCGTTTTTTCTCCTCTTCTTCTTTTATACACACCTTCCTCTGTCTTCATCAGTTGTACCTTTCCCCAACTCAGTCCCACCTCTCTCTATTTTATTTGTGCCCTCCCACGCCCACCTTGTCAGAGCTTTTCTTTACTCTACCTTTCAGCACAACACCTCGTCTCATCCTGAATCTTGTAGAGAACTCCTCCCACCAATGGCAGTAGGTCCATTTAACTGGTATTAATCTTTTAAAGTAGAATTACCACCTCTCGTTTGGCCACCCAAGATTAGTGTCACCAATTCAAAGTCCCAACAAATGTCCTCTCTTCTGTTCCCAAGATATGATGTTGAATAATGGCCAGAAAAGTGCTTTTGCAGAATATTTTGTTGTCACAGTAAAGTTTACCTTTTGGATATAACATCTCGTCATTTCATCATTTATCCTATTAGACTTTTGTGTGTCATAATTAGTGACCTAATTATGACCTAATTAGTGACCTAATTATTACCACAGTGACCTTTGACCGCCAAATTCTAATCTGTTCATTCTTGAGTCAAAGTGGAAGTTTGCACCAAATAGGAGGAAATTCCCTCAAGGCCTTCTTGAGATACCACGTTCATGAGAATGAGATGGACACAAGTCCACAGGGACCTTGACCTTTGACCACCAAAATCTATTCTGTTCTTTAATGTGGAATTTTGTGCCAAGAGAAAGAGAAAGAGACAGATACAAGGCCACAGTGACCCTCACCTCTGACGATCAAAATTGAATCAGTTCATTCTTGAGTCCAAGTGGACGATTGTGCCAAATTTGATAATTTGCCAAGGCGTTCTTGAGATATCTCATTCAGAAGAATGAGACAGATGTCACAGTGACCTTGGATATGGACGGAAAACCAGAAAACATAATACCCCCAGCCACGGCACGGCATAAAAACAACTTCAGTAATATGCAGCAGCCATTATTCACTGCGTTTCCCAGAGATCACATGGCAATCAGTGTAGTAAACTGGACTTCCTGTTAAATTTGCAGATACGGCACTGTCAAGCGTTAACACCTATCAAATGCTGTGACAATTTGTCTTTGGCACAAAAATCCATATGGGTCACCTTGTCACCGCTGACCACTGTAGTGTCCAACTGGGCTAAATCATAGAAAAATGATGGCTCTGTATGATGCAGCAACATAACAGGTGTGTGACAATGTCAAACAAAACATATAAATTAATAAGCAAATATCTGATCTCTAAATCTGCTCATATTTTACTGTAACGCTGTAGCTGATCACAATGGAAGTCATGAAAGCATTGTGAGAATTGTGAAATGTGAGTGGTGTAGAACTGACAACTCTGTCAATACACCACACTCAACTTCAAGACACCACAGACTGTATGGGATGTAGCTGCTGCTGCAGGAGTGTGAGACCTGGCTACACACACACACACACACACACACACACACACACACACACACACACACACACAGTGAGAGGGCTAACTGTTAGCATCACATGGCTATGGTTATTAATAATGTTATTCATTCATTCGGTTATTTATGGGTTTAATGACAGAGCCTAGTCATTTCCGTTTCGGTGCCAGTCTGTTTCAATCGTTTCATGGCGTGTTGTTGGATGTTAGCCATTGCTGCTGTGGTAGTTTGTGCTCATCGGGCAGACATTGAACTGACTGTCCGGAGAGCGGCTGCAGAGGTGGCAGCAACAGAAATTTGCTGACTGAGCAAGGAGTTGCAACAGTCAGGCATCAGACCCTCAGCGCAAAAAGGATCGAATGAAGGTATTGTTCGACTGGAGAAGGTACGATACTACTTGATACTGGGTTATTCTCTGCCTTAAAGGTACCAAGTAGCGATAACCCGCCCTGACTGTACATTGTTTGTATTGAATGAAATGTCTTGGTTGGAGTAAATAATGTTTTTGATGCCTGACACAATTTCTCCTCCTCTAAATTGCTAATAAGATTACCTTCCTTCGAGTGAGTTAAAGGTTTCTACTTTCTTCTGTGACTGAAGTGTATTAAACAGTACAATTAATATATTTGATTTTTTTTTCTTTGAGCAACAAGTAAAAAAGAATTTGTGCCTACTTTTGCTTGTCTCTATCTTTTACAATTTGCAAATGGAAAACAGCTCTTTTCTGCCGAAATGCTCCAGATTATCATTCTAACTTTAACATCACCTCCCTGTGTTGTCTCCCCTTCTGACCCTCATCTGTTACCGAGATGCACAGATCTCCAGCATACACAAGGGCCGGCAATGTGATGGATTAAGTCAGGGCTTTCGGGAGACCCTTGAACCTGAGCTCCTTCATCATCCAGAGATCATTACTCTTGAAGAGACCCGGGAAACTGCATCACCCAAGTGTAGTTAGTGGTGGTCGTGAGTTGATGCTGATGTTGAGGAAAATAGAGCCTGACTGATACATCAGCATGATGGATACTGTTGGACAGAAACCGCCAATCTTAGCTTATCACAGAGATATTATCCTAGCTTATTATCCTACATGTTGAAAAACTGCAGTACAGAAATGCCAAAGACTTGAAATTAGAAATTAAGAAAGAAGTTACATGAATGATGTCAATGTTAACCACACATTAGTGCTGCACGATTTGGGAAAAATGTGCGATTGCGATTATGGTGGACAATATCGCGATTTGCGATTACAATATAATTACAATAAAATGTAATAAATAAATGGTATCATGAGTCTTTTTGCTTGATTCAGTGTTTTCCCTACATTACATTAGGGGGGCACTGACCTGACAGTTATTGTTATGGACAGACAGTGAGTCAATGACCATCAACAGACTGAGCACAGTCAAACACGCTGCTCACACAGCAGCGCAGCACGGAACTGTACACACAGCGGAGCGAGCATATGTTGCGTTCAGGCGTTGTCACGTAAATGACAAATTCCAGCGTCATAGCACAACACAGCAGCATGTCAAGTGGGCCGAACCCGAGCAAAGTTGCTCAATTTTTCATTTGTTATGGAGTCCATGATTTCCCTGTGACACTTACAAATGTTTGCTTAACTGTGCTTGGATGTTGTTTTATGAGGCTCCGGCGGCTTTCAGTTGTCTCTTTGTCTTTAATGTTACACGGCTTGGCTTTCTCTCGCATGCACTCTTCCTACTTTTCTCTGTGCTGTGCTATCTCAAGTGTTGATATAGATTGGTCGTGTTGCCGCGGGACGTGGCGACTTTAACTTTTAAACTTTTACACAGCACGTCTTTCAGGTACGGCGACGATGGACAGAAAGATGTGCTGTGTAAAAGTTAAAGTCGCCACGTCCCATCTCGAGTGTTGATATAGATTGGTCGTGTTGCCACGGGAGTATCGCCATGTAACAGACGTTTTTTTCGCCACCAACTCAGCCTGTTCTTGGTCGAGCTCATGCTCTTCTTCAGCGTCTGTGTTGGTCACTGCTGCACACACCAGGATAGCTTGTGGGCGTGATGTCAACAAACTCCACACACTACAGGAGAGGCAGTCACGTTCACAGGCACACACGTTAACATTTATTTAGCCTACATTAAATCGCAAATCGCAGCCTTTTATGCGGTTATGTAATCGCACAGCCTGACATCGCGATTGCGATTAGATTAATCGTGCAGCACTACCACACATTATGGTATGGTATGGTTCGCGGCCTCATTTCTTTTTTATTCTTGATTCTCGCGGTTAAGGAGGAATGGCTGATTCAGTGTGGAGTTATCTATATGATACCTTCTCATTTCATTACAAAAACCTAAATTAGGTGGCACAATAGTCGGATGCTTGCTTGCTGTTAGGACACAATGTAACGCTGCACCCTGCATATTTCACACACTGCCAGCCGAATTACTACACTGGAGGAAGCATGCATCTACCGCTGGCTCATCTAGCACCACTGAGCTAGCTAACATTACAGCTCAGCCCAGGAGGACGCCATTAATGTTTACATCTCACACTGTCACACAAGCACAAACATCTCCTCTATAGGTAGATCACAACATTCTAGCTTTACCTGCTCATTAAAAAGGGACAGTTTACCCCAAATCAAAGACAAATATTGTTCCTCATTTTTCAAAAATACATTTGAAAAACTCAACATCAATGTCTCTTTCCAGAAATCATGACCTGGTTACCCAAGATAATCCACAGACCTTGTTGTGAGCAGTTTCATGTAGGAACTATTTTCTTTCTATCGAACTGCAACCACCAACTGTATCACCGCAGAGAAGGTAAAGTGCATCTACTCATGAACATGGCTCATGCTTGTGACGGCATGAGATGTAAACATTAATGGAGTCCTCAGCTGAGTTGTTACATTAGCTATCTCAACGACACTATCTGGGCTAGCAGTATAGAACTAATGCACGCTTCCCTCTGCATGGTGATACAGTTGGCAGGTGTAGTTCGGTTGAAATAAAATAGTTCCCCCATGAAACTGCTCACAACAAGGTCTGTGGATTATCTTGAGTAATCGGGTCATGATTTCTGGAAAGAGACATTGATGTTGAGTTTTTCAAATATATTTTTTGGCAGTTTGAGCACAATAAGCTGAGTGCCATCTAGTTCCATTATATTGGAGAGAAGGCAGACATCTCTACGGCCATTATCTCCAACAATCTAGACTGATAAAGAGCACTACAGGTAAGAGGAAAAATATGTGTTTTTGATTTTGGGTGAACTGTCCCTTTAAAAGGTTTGCAATTTCTTATGTTATGCGCTTTTTCTTTGATTTGGGATGCAAGTGTGATGAGCTGCTGAATACATTCATGTCTCTTCTCTGTCACATTCCATGTTGTGGTAAATTACATGATAACACTGTACATGAATGTTGCCATAGCTGAGAGCACGAGAGAGGCAGAGGTTTCCCTCAAGCTCCGAATGCGACTCAGCAGAGGAGGGGGGAGCGTGGAGCGTGGAGCGGAGAACACAGGATCACAGATTCTGTAACGATCCCATGATGTATCAATTATCCACTGACATGTTCTTTCCATCCTGACAACAGATGACAGCAGCATGTGCCATTATTCCACGGGGTTCTTCTCAGGGTCACTGTGAGTTAATTAAGAAAACAAATGGTTAATTATATGGTCTGTTTACCCCTGAAATGGGGATGTGTTGATGAAGGGCTTCAGCAAGTTGTTTAAAATGTTTTTTGATGGACGTGCCATTTTGAATTTAGTGTGAAAAGATCAAAATGTCGCAAAATGGCAAATTAATTTCAATTAAATTAAATTGATTTAAACTGAAAAGGGTGTGTGTGTGTGTGTGTGTGTGTGTGTGTGTGTGTGTGTGTGTGTGTGTGTGTGTGAGAGAGAGAGAGAGAGAGAGAATTTCCATTTGTGGGGCTGCAACTAGCAATCATTTTCTGTTATTAATTAACCCACTGAATGGTTTTCAGATCAATCAAATTAAAAGGTTTTGTTGTTAACTTATCAGAAAATACAAAAATCCCATCGCAAAGTTCCTGAGCGCTCAAGGTCATCTCTGAAAGCAGTCTCACAGTCCAACACCGGAAGATATTTAAGTTAAAAATGGTATTAAACAGAGAAAACAAAGCATATTCTCACAAACAGAAGCTGAAGTCTGCTTTTTAATGGCAGTTTACTTTGAAAGAAAATAAATTGAAAACAATTTTCAATTATTACTCAACTAATTAAATAATTAACAAATTATTTCAGTGAAAATCTTGTGTATAAAAATGTTAATTATTTTGGATGTAAACCCATGGTGCATCTGAGCTGTGTGCACATGTGAGTTTTAGTACATGTATCTGCTCATACGTTCACTCAGAGTAAAACTTAGGGTTGGATATCGTTGGGGTTTTTGCGATACCAGTGCTAAAAACGATACTTTTCAAACAGTAGGGTTGGGTCGGTATAAGAAAAAACAACGGTCCGGTTTTTGTAAAAAAACGAATCAAGTCAGTAATACCGGATTTTTGCCACTTGGGGGCACAGTTGACTCATTTAAAATAAAAAAACGACCATAGGACAACAGAATGACAGTAACACGTTGTTTCTTTTATTCCTTACAAATAAATATGCAGGTTTAGCTTACTCAGTCAGTGCAAACAAGGGTTGCCTCCTTCGTCTGACTCAAAGCCAAAGTGTTGCCATAGTGGCGCATTCTTTGATTTCTTCAAGACTAAATTGTCCGCCATTATCGACTCCCCGTCACTGTTAAACAAACTCCAGGCTATAGCAGAGGCCTCGGCACATGCGCACTCGCATTCCCTAGCTCAGTCCCCGCCCCACCCCCCTCTCTCTCCTGCTCGCTGTGCGCTTGGCGAAGAGGACACATAGGTGCTCACAGGCTCGGGCGTACTTTAAGCGGAGCGGACTCCGCGAGGAATGTCTGCAGTCATTTGGGCTTCCATAGTCGAGCGCACTTCCGCGTTGTAGTTTCCTGTAAAAATGTCCGTGAAAAATCCCCGCAATGTGAAAAATACATGCCGAGCAGTCTTTTGTGTGACACTGGTGCGCGGAGCGGAGTCCACGCGGTCGTAAAATCTGAGCTTTGCACGCACAGGGCTTGTGGACGTCCGCTTTTAGTCCAGGCGGACCTCCGGTTCAAGACGGAGTACCGAACCGAATTGGTATTACTGAGAACCAACCCAACCCTTTCAAACAGTACAGCTGCCTAAAAGGTGCTTGAACTGATACTTCTAAAAAATAAAGCACAAGTAGAACAGTTTAAACAGCATGGTGGTACGGTGGTTAGCATTGTTGCCTCACAGCAAGAGGAGCCCTTCTGTGTGGAGTTTGCACGCTCTCCCCGTGTCAGCATGGGGTTTCTCCAGGTCAATATGGTCTTGTCTGACCAAACTCTCATTACTAGGACAATCAATGGTGTTACTTTAATTATTTTTCAAGCTGCTGAAAACAGCAATTGTTGTTGTTCAGCATCTCTGTGACGGTTTGTCTCTGTGGTATTTGTCTCGCCCCTTCTCCACTGTGACTGGACGGTCGATGACACTGACAAGCGCAGTGTTTTACCCAAAGTTCAACATTTTTCAACTCTGATTTTAATTGGAAAAAGAGAGAAATGATCACAGAGGACAGTCAGTGTTGGATTTATCCCTGTGGATTTATTTTTACTAAGTCTCCAAAAAGACACAGCAGTTCAAGGCTGGATTGCAAAGCTTCTGAAAGGGATACCACCACACCGAGCCCTCGTTGGAGCAGCAGGATGACTAACATTAGCTTCTGTGCTAAATATAGTAAGTCTCTCTTTCACATGCAGTGTTACAGAGATATTTAACTTTAGTAAAATTATGTTGGATATGACATCATCAACTCCAAATTATAGTGTCCAGTATGATTTTTCTCATCGGTCCTGTTCAATGTTTACTGTTGAGACAGATGTGCGTACACAGCTCAGGTGGACACTCCCAGCATCAGTGCACAATTTATTTTCACATAATATTACACTGGAGATCACGTTTATCTTTCACTTGAGGCCTCGAGTTAACTTGCCCTGGGCGAGTGCCCAGCTCTCTGACAGGAAATAATGCTTTGGTAGACACACAACATTCATTATCTGCTGTGTACTTTAAGCGTACTTGCATTGCACTGCTATGCTTAACTTCATACTCTCTGCTGCGGACGCTGCAGCCTCACTGTCACGCATCACCGTCACACATGTGTGCTCTGTCTCCATATTGGCACTGGGTTTCAGTACCCAACCCTGTGTAGGAGTAATTCTCCTGCCTACGCCTCACTCTTACTGTTCATCTGTTCATTTCAGTCCTCAGGTGTGTGACTCAGGCAGTCGTCAACAGATGCCAGGCAATTAGATAACAATTTGGCCCACTGAATTGATTCTTGAAGTGAAGCGGTGGAGCACTCACCTCCGAGGTTTAAATATAAAATAAATAACATGATGACCTGCTTCTGAATCATTCCTGCCTCTAAATAACTGTACAGCCCCTAAAACTCATTCAGTCAACATTTCTTTAAAGCTCCACGCTGTATTCTGTCCATTTAACTACCGGCTGTGGGGACAGATGGTTGAAATCTTCCTCAATTGAGAGAGATCTGTAAGTATTCAGAGCCATGATTACAGGCACTCAAGTCAAGGACATTTACAGAGGAAAAACAGTTGTCTGCTGTTGTGAATGGATAGAGTTGTAATTTTGCCCTGTCTGCCGAGGGAATAAAACCAATTACCTATATGCTGGTAGTTCTGTCAGAAAAGACGGACAGCTTGTTCATAGGCTGACCTATTCTTCCTTTTCTCTGTGTGATCTTTATTACTGCATGAAGTGAAGCAGTATGGGCACATTTATTATTGCTTTTGGCAGAATCTAGCAGGATGGATCCAACTTCATTTAACTTGGGTGCAGTAATACGTTTATATATTACTTGAGAACACTGAGTGAAATGTTGCTGTGGTCAGCCCAGAGTCCCTGTGATTTACATTCATATTAGATGATTCTGGATCCACGATATTCACCCAGTGTCCTCTTTTAGGTTTTGTATGTAAATGGAAAAAGTATGTCGTGGTGATGGATGGGAGGGTGGCACCAAGGTGGTAGACCAGGGTTCACGTACCATCACAGATCAAATACATAGATATATATATATATATATATTATATATATATTGTGGAGCTGATGCTCCACTCCACAGCCTGAACCAAATGCGATAGTTATATAACCTTAACTACACTCAAACTATATTTGCCATAATAACAATCTGTCCTTCTAAATCACACCTTTACCATGTTGAAGGTAATTAGGAGTTTTGCAGAAGAGTTCCAATTGAAATTTTACTGGTGAACAGACCAAAGTGCAAATTTCAGCAGTTGTTTTACACTCACTGGCCACTTTATAAGGTACACCTATTCAACTGCGTGTTAACACAAATAGCTCATCAGCCAATCACGTGGCAGCAACTCACTGCATTTAGGCATGTAGACATGGTGAAGACGAGCTGCTGAAGTTCAAACTGAGCATCAGAATGGGGGAGAAAGGTGATTTAAGTGACTTTGAACGTGGCATGGTTGTTGGTGCCAGACGGGCTGGTCTGTCACAAACTGCTGATCTACTGGGATTTTAACATACAACCATCTCTAGGGTTTACAGAGGATGGT